>NC_133557.1:32661562-32977031 GCF_048773025.1 Camelus bactrianus
CAGGGGCTGAGGGGCTCACCTCTGCTGCTTGGCCCCAGAACCTGACCTGGCCTTCAGGGCAGGGAGGCCAGACACGTGAGACATCCCCGCGACCTGCCGAACATTCAGGCCTGAATCTCGGCCATATATTCGACCTCTGGGCAGATCTCAAGATGATCACCCTGGCCCTTCCCTCTGGGAGGAGGCAATGCCCCAGTGGACAGGTACTCGGGTGGTCTGGCCCAGCGGTTCCCTCTGTGGGGTCACCGTCTGGCGCAGCCCCGTTGTTGGGCACCTGCCACGCCTGCACTGTCTGTGCTCCAGCAGCCATCAGGGAAGGTCAGGCTTCACAAGTGAGGTCTGCAGTCTGGGCCTCAGGCTCTGTGAGCCCACGGCTGTGCCTGCCTCATTCTGGCTGCTTCCCGGGGGGCGGACACAGACCTGCTTTGTGAATGAGTGAACGTGTGACTGAATGCATGCGTGATGAATGATTGAAGGAGCCACTTGCAGAGAGGCCTCCAGGCCTGTGGCAGACAGAGCCAGGCCAATTCTGAGAACACCCCTTCGCGGCCTCAGAACCCCGTGGGCTGCAGGCCTGAGGGTCCAGGTGGGGCTGGGTCTGCGGCCACCCGGCAGCGTGAGCCCTGGGACATGGGGCAGCAGAAGGAGCCGGGCACAGGGACCAGGCAAGGTGGACGGACATACGGAGCCAGGCCGAGGGGGTGAGGAGCAGCGCCTCCTACTGTCCTGAGATCTGAGGGCCTGGCTAGCGGCCCAGCCCCTCCCTCCCAGCCCATCCCCATGGCTGTCCCCACAGCAAGGGTCCCCCTCTGACCCCTTGGGCCCTTCCCCGGGCTCCACAGAGCCCAGGCCAGGGCTGGGGACGTCTGTCCAGCAGAAACAGGCAGTAGCCTTCCGAGCCAAGTGCCGACCTCACTGATGGGAGGTGGCACACTTGGAGGTGGAATCATGGGTCCTTGGAAGGAGCAGGGCTGCCCCGTCCCCTATCTCCGGGAGCTCCTCCAGGTGAGTGCTGCCACCTAGTGGCGTCTGGGCGCGCCAGGGGTGTGCAGCGGCCCAGCACACTTGGGGGGTTGGCGCTCCCGCCAGCTTCCCTACAGCCCGGCCCTGGCCACAACATCTGTTCCCCGTGCCCTGTCACCCCCTGACCATGGCCCCGTCTGGCCCTTCCCGGGCCGGCGCTCACACTCAGAGGTGCCCATGGACCAGAGCCCCGGTGGGACGTGGGGTCACACAGGCAGGGGCAGCGTGACAGGGTTGGAGGGCATGTGAGCTCACACACCACAGGGAGGAAGTCATCTTCCTGGCCCTGTAGGCTGGTCCAGGTGGGAGGAAGGGGCAGGAACGGGGAGGAAGGGAGAGGGGCCTCGGACGGGAGGTGCCTGAGTGGCCCTGCGGTGGTGGGCGGGCGGGCGGTGGCTGAGCTGGTGGACAGGAGCTCGTCCAGCACCTCCGGGAGGGAGGGCTGGTCCCCCGAGGTCTGCAGTGGCCCCTTGTCTGAGCCCAGAGCCCCCGACACCCCCCCCCACTGCTCCTCAAGCATCCAAGCCCACTCTAGCCCCCACCTTTTGCCCTGAGAAGAAGGTTCACCACACCCCACGCCCAGCCCCCATCCCGTCCCGCCTGCCCACCTGGCTCCGGCTGCCAGGCTGGACAAGGTGGCCAGTGGAGCCAGGTGATAGCAGGACACAACTCTGTGTCTGGCCCACCCAGTCAGGGGCCAGGGGACAAGACGGTCCCAGAGACCAGGGCGTCTGCTTACGTGGGGCCAGGCTCCACTGCGGGCCCCCACGTCACCTCCAGGCGGGCACTTAGCTCCCACCAGGGGTGCCTCAGTTGCCTCCCCTGGGGAATGTTGCCACCTCCTGGGGTCAGGGTGATAGTCACTGAGCCGGGGATACAGTGCAGGTCCAGGCGAACCTGGTACATAGTGTGGCCATGTGGGATGGGCACGCGCACCCGGGGGCACACAGAGCCTCGGACGCTGCCCTCCCCCACTGCTCTGCCCATTCTGCCGTCTGGTGGCCCGTGTCCAACCCCAGCCTGTGAATCCTGCCGGAAGCAGAACCCTGGCCACGGTGGACCTGGGGGCACAGGCTGCCGGAGTCTCCCCAAGGAATTTTCCCTGCTTTCTTAGCGTAGAATTCCCGGGCTAGCTGCACAGCTGGCAGCTGGTGCAGACTCCATTTCCCAGTCTTCCCTGCAGACTCTGACAGGGTTCTCGACAATGGACGGGCAGCGCGCACGCGTGATTGTGTGTGTGCGCGCATGAGACTGCAGAGACCAGTCCTTAAAGGAACAGTGTGCCTTCCTTCCCCATACTCCCTCCTACTAGCTGGAATGCGGTTATAATGGCTAGACTCCAGCAACCACACTGGGCCATGTGGTGACCCTAAGGAAGTCACGTAGAGCAGAGCAGTAAGACAGGAGAGTCCTGAGTGCCTGGCACCCACACCCATCCTGACAGCCTCCATCTGAGAAACAAATATGAGCCTATTCTGTTGAACCCACAGTTACTTAGGGTTTCTCTATAAATTACAGCCAAGCCTAAACCTAACCCTAGTCCTAGGGGACTGTTCCTAGAGAAACCGAGAGAAATTTATTGGCACTGAGAAACATGGCAAGCAGTTTGAAGACCGCTGAATGGAAGCAGATTAAGGACATTCTTCTCCTGTGCCCATGGAGGAAGCAGGACAGAGGTGGGGCTCCTGCCTCCCACTGCAGCCCCCTCCACACAGCACGGAGGGCAGGTGCATGAACTGGGCACTGAGAGAACCCCTAGAGCACTCCAGGTCTTCATCAGCCCAGGAACTGCAGAGAAACCTAGTCAGAGTGGCCTGTCGGGGCGTCTGAGGGCCATATGAGCCCGAGGGCCCGCAGAGCTCACAGCACAGGCTCAGGGTTTCCTGGGATGGCTCTGGAACCCTCCTCCCTCCGGCTCTAGCAGAGATGGGCAGGGACACAGTGGGACCCTGTCTAGAGCTCCAGGTGGATGGAGGTGAGCTGAGCAGCCAGCCCAGGCAGGCGGGCAGGGGCCCAGCTGCACCTGGAGCCCAGTTCCCTCCAAACCTAAGGACACCCCAGCCCGTAACTTAATGGGACTCTTGCAGCACAGAGGTCTCTGGTGGTGGTCGGAGCCTGCCAGGGCCACTCGAACCCCCGTGCTACAGGGCCCGATCGCCTGTGATGGGGCTGTGGGGCAGCGGGCCTTGGGCCCTGCTGAGGTCAGCCGGTCTGGGCACCAGTCCTGGCCGGGTCACTGCCTCTCAGGCCACCACACCCTGCGGAGCTGCTCTTCCTACTCAGAGGGCCGACCCCTAGGAGTCCCAGGGAACGTCCAGTGGAGGGGAAAATGCCAGAGGGCAGCACAGCTGACCGCCCGCACAGGCTCAATCTCAGACCCGCCCGCCCCAGGCCCTTGCCTGGCCCCTCTGCTGGGAGATGGGATGGCCTTATCGCCCCGCTCTCCACACCACCCCTCGCTGGGCCAGCTGAGGGGAGCGAGTCGGAAGAGGAAGAGTGGGGGGTGGCCAAGCAGGTGCCACGAACAGCAGGAGGGGCTCTGAGGATGTCAGACCCCAGGCCGGGCACCAGCGCCGAGCTCCGGGTCTCCACGTACACTGCAGACCCATGTGCGCAGAGCCCACCCCTGGGAGTGGGCAGACCCAGCGTTTCCTGAGGGCCCAGAGGGCTCGCCCGGCCCCAGGCTGGGGGCTCTGGTCCAGGACCCTGGCTGCTCCCAGTGGCGGCAGGTAGGATAGACCGCAGGCGGGAAGCCCACAGGCTCAGGCCCAGCCCCAGCCCCGGGAGGTGAGGGTGAGTTTTTGCTGCTTAAGCCGCTAGTCTGTGGTCCTTCGTTAGGACACACCGGCAGGGCCCAGTGCCTTGACCCTGGGAAGCGGGACCCCCTGCAGCACAGCAGCCCCTTGGCCAAGGCCTCCCCCGCCCCCCCACCGGAGCCCGGCCAGGAGCCCGCAGGCCGGAGACGGCGTGAGAGGACAGAGGCCACACGCTGTTCAGGTTGAATCACTGTGTTTTACTAAGTGCACAGGTCCCCTGGGCATCCGAACTCGTCCCTGTGGCAGAACTTTCCACATGCATCCCTGCTGCCGCCTCCACGCCCGCGGTCCCCGGCAAACAGCACTGGGCCTCCTGGTGGCACAAGCGTCAACCTGACAGTGAGTTGAGTGAGAATCTCAGCTGGTCCGTAGAAAACTATAGAGTTCTTTCCCTGGGCGTCTGTCCCTAGAAAACGGCCGGTGTGTACGTCCCCCGTCACAGGGTGGTGACCCGCCCACGAGGAGAGGCCCGGCGCCTGCTGCAGGGACGCGTGGGAGACAGTTTACGTCAGTACTGAAGGCATCATGACATTTTCTTTGGAGCATGAACGTGAACAAAAGTGCAGACAGCCAAGGCAACAGCGCGGGTGGGGGTCACAGCCGCCTTTGGGCCAGAGGGTGCGGCTGCGAGGACAGCATGGGATGGGGGCGCAGGGGACCCCAGGGGTGCAGGGGGACCCTAGGGGTGCAGGGGACCCCGGGGGCGCAGGGGGACCCCAGGCGGGCATGTGGGTGGAGCCCAGCAGGTGCGATGATGTGAGATCCGCCGCCCACTCTGTGCTTGCTGTGAGCTGGTCCCGCAGACCACGGACGGAGACGGCAGGGTCTGGTGTTGGTGCCTGGCGGATTCCAAGGGGGCATGGGGTGACCTCGGTGAATTTTCATCAACATTCATTAAGGCAGTGACTTCCACAGGCCCACCTGGAAGCCCTAGGACTGAGGGCCGCCCCCAAGGAGGGCCCCTTCCTCCCTCTCCCAGCACACGATCTGTCCATCCTGAGGGTCTCTCTGGACAGGGCCACCCAGCCACACCAGGGGCACCCATGCAAATGTCCACAACAAGAGGCCACCCGACTCTTCCTCCAACCCAGAGGGGTCTCTCCTCCCAAGAAGCATCCTCCTCACTCTCTCTGCCCTGCTTCCTAAGCTCCCCTCCCTCCAACACCCCGTCTTCCTATGTCTGTTGTCAGCCCCCATCCCTCACGAGACGGCAGAACCCAGGGAAGTGTGGGACCCCTCATGCATGCTCCAGGGCTACGCAAGGTCTAGGCCTGGGCAGCTGGCTCCCCTGGCCCCTGGAGAGAAGAAAGGTGCCAGCTACTGGCCCCAGCACACCACCTCCTCCAGAAGCCTCCCTGGATGTCTTTCCCACTTCCCAGCACACCATGTCCTCCAGGAAGCCCTCCCTGTTTGTCTCTCCCACTTAGCATTTGGCAGGAGCCCAAGTGGAGCCCACCCCTGGGGGCAGGAACGCGGGAGGCAGCTGGCCTGGGACCGCCACACTGGGCAGGCACCTCCATGGGCGCTACAATCAGGCAACCTACCCTCACAGGGCCCCACCCAGCCCTCCTGCCCTACACCAGACGTTGGACGTCAGTGCATACAAGCAGGAGGCCTGGAGATCTGCTCGGGGGTCACGGAGGGCAGGGTTATCCACGCCACAGCCTTAGGACCACTCAGGACAGCATCGGCCAGGGAAAGGAGTGTCAGACTCGAGTCACTGTGCACTGGGCGTCACGGAGCCCCACCTGCTGCTCAGAACTCCCCACCCTCCCACGGGTGCAGGATTACCCAAACTCTCCCCGGCAGGTCCTCACTGTCAAACCAGCCCTCTTCGCACCACGTTTATTCCAGCGTCTGTGACGCGGGGGCCGGGAACGCGTCCTTCCTCGCAGCAGGAGACCCGGGCAGGCGCCTCCATCCGGCACTCTGCCCATTATATACAGCTCAGGGTGAGGGTGAAACCGTACACATGCCAGTGTTTCTACAAAGGCCTCCCTGCAGCCCTCCACCCTCCGGGGCTTCGGAAGCATCTAGAAATGTCCCAGGGCCAAGTTCTGTCCAAACAGCAGGGGCGGGGCACCTGCTTCCCAGGGTGCCCCACAAGAGTGGGGCTGGCAGGAAAGGGGATGCCTTCCCATCCCCTCCCATCTTAACACCTCAGATTCGTGAGCGCCGGGGGACCCCAGCCTAGTGCAAGGAGGGGTCAAAATCAACCCATGCGTGAAGGATGTGCCGAGCCACCCGGCTGGTGCCTGAGCTCCAGGCTGGGGCGTGGGGCGGGGGTGGGGAGAGGCGGTGGCTGGCTCTTACTGCTCTGACCAGGTGGCCCCCTCGCGGGGTGGACTCCCAGAGCCTCTGAACAGGGCTTTGAAGTGACTCTACCCAAAGGACAGCTGTGCCGCTGGGGGTGGGGGCTCCTGTGGGCAGGGGGCAGGCCCGGGAGGACCCCCGCCCCCTGGCTGGGGTCCTCCATCCTCCAGAGCTGCCCCAGCTGAGACCATGGCTCGTGATTTCACGTGGACAGAAGAGGGAGATGCCGGGCCGGTGAAGAGAGAGGCTGCCAAGGCCGGGCTGCAAGGCTAAGGAGGCAGGGACCGCCCTGGCCCAGGCTCTTGGCATCTGGCTGATTCAACACTCCAGACAGCCACCAGGGCAGCTGAGGGTACGGAGGAGGGCAGCGTGGGACCCTGGATGGGCTCTGGCGGACCCTCTGCCAGTGCTGCCCAGAGGCCCCACACAGCAGGGACCCTCACCCAGGGCCCAGCGTTTCAGGATCACCTGGGCTCCCGAAGTCATTAATTCTTCTGGCTTAAAGTGGGGGGAGCCAGAGAGAGGTCAGACAGGGATGTGCGCACACGTGGGGGCATGTGTGCACGTGCACGTGGGCGTGCACATGTGGTGTGGGGGTGGGTACACTCGTGCACGCTGCACGTGCAGGCGAATGTGCGCTGTGTGCCCGCGGGTGTGCACATGAGTGCGAGCTGCTGCGTGTGTGTGAGCACAGGTGTGTGTGGGGTTTGTTTGGGGGTGCGACCTCTGGTAGCACACCTGCTCGTCTTGGGAAAGACACGCCGCGCCAGCCACGGGGCAGTGGCGGGCCCGCAGCCCAGGAAGGGCACCGACTTCCCAGCGAGCGCCCAGCCTCTTTCCTGAAGCCTACGCTTCCCAAAAGTGGGGCCCCTGGGCAGCGGACAGACGTTGCTCAGGCCTGGGTCTGGGGGCCCCTGAGAAGAAGCCTGTACCCCATCCTCTCCCCAGACTACACCCCCAAACCATCCCCCAAGCAGAGACGCAGGCCTCCTGTCTTACAGAGGGGCCAGGATGAACTTCATAACCACCTTGCTGCGGGCAGCATGTCCACAGTCTAGCCTCAGTCCCTCCTGCTGCAACCTTGGAGACCCTCCCAGCAGTGGCCTGGCACCAGCTCCAGGCTCCGCGGCGCTGGGGACAGGAGGCGTGTCAGAGCTGGCTCCTCCGTTGCCAGGGCCCCACGGCACAGGGGTGCCTGGTGCAGGACACAAAACTCTCACCAGGGGCCAAGGACCCCTCCTACCTGGGCCAGGGGTCCATGCCAGCCAAGGTCTGACACGGACGGGTCGCTGCTGCTGGCAACGTGAATCTCTCCCCCCGGGGCCGGAGAACGGCAGCCGGGGCCGGGGTGAGGTGGGGCCTCCCCTCCCACAGCGGGAGGGCGAGGGGGGCTCAGACTCCACCCCAGGAGCGGCCCTCTGCCTGGGCCTCTTCGTGCCAATACTGGGAGGGGCTTTTCTCAGCATTGCAGGGTCTGGGGCTGGAGAAACACTGCCCTCGAGAACGAGGAGGACTCTGAGAGGGGGACACAGCAGGGGGAGGGGCAGCAGGCGCCCCTCCCCAGGCCACATGGCAGGCTCCACGCCCGATCCCTCTGGGCTGCTGGGAAGGAGGGGGTGCCCTCACACTGCGGCCCTGAGCACAGACCACGGGTTCTGAGTCCAAGCCTGGGTCCTCCTGCACTGGGCCCAGCCCACCCTCCAGCTGCCCGGCCAGCAGCCCCAGCAGAGAGGTGTCCATGGGTGGGACCCTGCATGGCCTGGCCAGGGTGCGGGGCACACGCAGAGGCTACAGAACACACTGCTCCCCAAAGGTCTCAGAGCGCCAGGACATGGACAGCTGGGGTGGGGATTCCACTCCGTCCCCCACGATTTGACTCTTGGCTCCAAGCTGCTTCCCCTCAGGCCAAGATGCCCAAGACTAGAGGGATGGGGATCCCTGCTCCCCAGGGCCCAGTGTGGGGATGGGCTTCTCTGACTCCCAAGACACCAAGAGGTCGCAGCCAAGGGGCTGATCAGTGGGGGAGGACGGACAGTGGGTGGTGAGCTCCAGCAGGGGCAAGAGAGACACTCTACAAGACAGAGCTGCCTTCATCTCTGGACTGGGGTGGGGGCTCTACTGCCCTGTGGGGCCCTGAAGGGTTATCCTGGGGGTTAGCACACTGCCCAGCCCCAGGTCCTGTGAGGGGACTGATGGGGACAGGCAAGGCAGGATCCTTGGTGAAGGACAGTGCAAACCTGTTCACCATGACCTGCCGGGCCCAGGACCCCAGAACCTGAGCCCCGGCCAGGGGGACGCCACACCCCCACCACATCACTCCTGCAAGCAGTCCACACTGCAGAGCTGGCCACAGCCTGGTGACCAGTGCCCGCTAGGGCAGGGCAGAGAGGACCACAGGAGTCTCCTAGAAATAGACGGGAGCCCCAAGCACCCTCTTCCAGGAGTCTGCAGAGTGGGCCCCTCCCCACAAGAGCCACGTTCGGGATGTCTGAGGGTCACTCTGTGCACCCATGCGGTGCCCGGCCAGGGTCCTGGACTTGGGATGGGCTCCCATCACAGAACACTCAGAACCTGGGATGGGGGGATAGGATGACACTGACCAGCAGCTCTGGAGGGACAGCCATGAGGCAAAGGTCATCGCCCGAGCGGTGCTGCCGGCCACACCTCCCCTGAGGCTGCAAGGCCGCTGATCCTCTCGGAGACCCCTCACTGCCACCCTCACCCGGCCCTGCTCCCGGCCCATGCCTCCACCGGGCCACCAGGGGCTGCCTTCAGCCTTGACCCCGGCCCCCGTCACAGCTGGGCCAGCAGTCTGCAGAGTGGGCACGGCCAGCCTGGCTGCCCCTTGCTGGAAAAGAATTTTTGCCAACTTGCAGTGTGAGAGACCAAGGGCTGCGCCCGCCCGCTGCCCCACACGGGCACCCCCACTGCGTTACTCTAGGAAGAGGCCCCAGAGGGTCCCCCTAGAGACCCGGCTGCTGGGAGTCAGGGAGAGGCTGGAGGCAGCCTCACTTCCGGGGCCCGGCCCAGCCCACGTCACCGAAGGGGCCCTCGCCCGTGGCAGAGCGCGGCGGGGGCCCGCAGGGGGTGCAGAGGTCCGAGTCTGTGTCCGACTCGCCCTCGGCGATGTAGGGCCTGACTTTGGCGCACGGCGCGACGGCCGCATAGCAGCCGCTGAGGGCGTCCAGGTTCTCCTTGGACTGGGAGATGCTGAAGCCGCTGAAGGAGCGCTCCAGCTCCTCGTGGTCCACGGACGGGATGGAGATGGACGTGTCGCTGCCCCGCAGGGCACCCTCGTGGGGCCTGCCGGCCGGGGCGTCCTCCTGCCTCAGGAACTCCGTGCTGGCCCGGTTGCCCCCGCTGTAGGCGGACAGCGACCGCTCGTGGGCAGGTGGTGGCGGGATGCGCACCAGCGAGCCGTGGTCGCCCACGGGCGAGGTGCCGTAGCCCTGGCGCGGGAAGCCCTGCTGCTGCCACGAGGTGGACGGCGGGCACTGTGCGGGCGGCGCGGCCGGGGGCGCTGAGAAGTTCTTCTGGCCCGTGGAGCTGGTGGAGCGGACCAGCTTGACGATGCAGCCGTTCCTGCCGCCGTGGTCCCGGCTGTCCTCGGGGCTGTGGTACGGTGGCGCCGGCTCTGGCTCCTTGGCCCCAAAGTAGGCCTCGGTCTCCGTCGGGGCGACACCCATGCGCTGCATGTAGATGTTCACCAGGAAATCCAGCTTCTTCTCCATGGACAGGACCTGCAAGAGGGTCTGCTGGGCCGCGCCGGGCCGCTCCTGGGGTGGGGGACCGGGCCCCTCCCAGGGCCGCTCCCGGGGTTGGAGGGGCCCGGGATGTTTCCCACAGAGGTGCGAGGCACCCGGCAGGCAGGCCCGGCAGCAGCTCAGCTGCTGTGTGTGCGGCCCCAGGGCTTCAGAGCACCAGCCCTCCTGCCGGGCTGGGCACCCCTGCTGCCCACTGTGGGTCCACCCCTTAGAGCAGGCTCTTTGGAGGGAAAGAACTAGCCATTCCTTTCCTCAGCTCCCAGAAGCAGACCCTGAGTGGGGGGCTTCACTCCCAGGAGAGAGCAGTGGGGAGTCAGGCAAGGGGGAGAAGGCCAGCCAGGTGGGGTGAAGGACGGCCCCACAGGGCGTCCAGTACTTGGGGCCTCGCAGAGGCCCCCACCCAGGCAAGGGGAGAGGGCGTAAACTGGGGCTCAGCCCGTAGGCCTGTGGGTACCAGAGGGCAGAGGGAAGTGCCCCAAACCCAGGAGAGGCTCACGGGGTGCCGGGTCCAGATGCAGTAGCCCTCCCCTCCCCTCAAAGCTTGAGCGCCCCTGCAGGGTGGGGGCCCTCCCCTGGTCTCCCCACCTGCTTCTCCACCTTCCCCAGCCGGCCCATCATGCTGGGGTCCTCGGGCAGCTCCGCCTCCGCCGGGCCCTTGCTCCGGTCTTTATCCGCTATGGCTGGGCCCCGCCCAACGATCTGGTCCACTCTGCCAGGAAGAGACCACACCCCCAGCATGAGTTCGGGTGGGAGCAGCAGCGGGGCCGCGGCCCTCTCCTCTCCTCCTGGGCCAGGCTGCAGCCCCCGGGGCCCAGGCTCCAGGCTGAGCCCAGAACCCACCAGGGACAGTGAGGAACCAGGACAGATGGATGCCAGGTGACTGGTCCTCATACTGCTGTCTGACGTCCTCGGGGCTCAGCCCCAGACCATTCTGTCCCAGCAGGCTGGCACATTAGCAAGGAGTAAAGAGAAGGGAGCTAGGGCCACGCACCCCCAGCAACCCAGCCCCCACCCTGCCCCACCCCCACACCAGCTTTGCTCCTGCGTAATGTGCCACTGGGGCCGCCCCGCCCCGCTCTGGCAGGGCGGGGGTAAACGTCTGCAGCGGGAAAACAGAAGCAGAACTCGCTCCATGCGCCATGGTGAGAGGGGACACAGACCAACACAGGAAACCGCCACGCACAACCAAAGGAGGAGACGGACAGAGCCACTGCCAACCAGAGGAGGTCTGTGTGCGCTCGTGCGTGTGCACGTGTGTGCCCACTGTGTGTGCGCGTGTGCGCTGGTGCGAGGGTGTGTGTGCGTGGGTGTGCCTGCATGTGCGCGCACATGTGGGGTGCAGAACACAGCTGGGCTGATCTCAAACAAGGCCATGGTCACGAACGCCAGCGAGAGGGGAAGGACGCTTCCTTCGAGGAGGGGGCTTCTGCCAGACCCGTGCTGAACAGGCAGGGCCACCGAGGGGCTCAGAAGGGGCCTCAGAGCGGCAGTGTGGGCTCCCAACTCTCCAAGCCGGAGAGGTGCGCCTACGTGGACGCTCGCTTGGTCTGCAAGCCACTGGGTCAGTCCCTGAACCAGCTGGGCAAACGCCCTGGGTGCAGCCACGCAGCCCCCGCCTGTCTCTGGCCTGGAGTCTCAGGCACAAAGCGCGCCTCCCAAGCTCCGGAGCACAGAAGGGCACAGCCCCCGGCAGCTCGCGCTGCCGTCCCATCGGGCACCTTCCTCACCCACAGGGCCGTCCCTGCCGCCTCTGCCAGGGGCTCAAGGGGTCTGCTCTTTCTGTCGCACGAAGCGGGAGGGGTTCAGGCTTGGGTCAGCCGCAGGGCAGCCGCCTCATGCTCCACTGGGCGTCATGCTTGACTCATGCACGGGGTGGGAGCTGGGGGGCGGGGGGCCCTCAGGCTCCAAGCAGACGCTGGTGGGAAAGGAGCAGGGGGAGGGGATTCTCTGGAGATCCGAGTGTCCACACAGTCCAGGCACGGGCGCTCAGCGCC
Organism: Camelus bactrianus; assembly: GCF_048773025.1. Classification (NCBI taxonomy): domain Eukaryota; kingdom Metazoa; phylum Chordata; class Mammalia; order Artiodactyla; family Camelidae; genus Camelus; species Camelus bactrianus. The sequence goes on from NC_133557.1 coordinate 32,673,473, forward strand.
TTCACCCCTGCCACATGACGGGCCACCTGCCTGGCCGCTCCCCCTTGAGAGCCTTGGCCAAGGGTCAGCCTGGAGCTGCTGCTGCTGGGGCACTGGGAGAGGGTCCTCTGTGGAGCCTGTGCCACCCCCTCCCACAGCCTCACGCTGACCAGTTGGGCTTAACCACCCCCCAGGGACTGGTCTGTCCTCCTGGTCCCCTCCCTGTGGGAATCTGTGTGTCCTCAGGCTACAGTGGCCTGGGAGGCCTGGAGGTCCGGGGCTCTGAATGCCCAGCCCCTGTGCCCTGCAGCGACGCCCAGAAAGAAGGGCTTCTGTCTCGGGGCACAGCATCCTGGGATGGGGGACACGGGCAGGAGAGGGGACACGGCAAACACTGTCTGGGCTGCCCTGGGTCAGGCCTGCTTCCCCAGAAATTCCTTTCACGTGGGAGAGCTCCCAGGTTGAGATGCCCAGCTCACTGACCCTCAGCCTCATGTACAGAAACCCTGCGCACAAGGAGTATGGGTCAGATGCCCCCAGTCGCTCCGCTGGCCCGGCTGCCAGCATCCCCAAGGGCCTCCGGACGCCCCGGGCTCCCTCCGCCAGCACAGCCGGGGTGCGTCTGCCCTCACCCTCACAGGTCTGTGCTCCCAGACCTGCCAGAGGAGGCGGAAGGGTTGCAGCCATCACCTCTGGGGAAGCAGGAGCCTCCCACGTCTGAGTCCATCACCAAGGCACCTGCTTCTGCTGACTCTCCGCCTAACTGACCCACCTCCTCTATGCTGGCAGCCGGGCCATCTTCAGTAACACTGACCACGAGGACAACACTGGTAACGGAGCTGCAAAGCCCTCGGCGCTCCCTGGGAGGCCGCTGGGGCTGGGCACCTGCTCGGGGCTTTCCACTCATTCACCAAAAGAGTTTAAAGGCAAGAAAAGGGCAGGGCCTGCTCAGAGCCTCACAGCAGCCCAGGCCGACCCACGGGGGGCGGGGCTGGGGCCAGAGTCGGTGCTGCGGGAGGGCCAGCGTGGGGCATCCCCGCACGTCCGAATGATTCTGATCCTCGCAGGGCTGCCCCTCTGCTTCTGCCCCGGGACCCCCCGTCCAGGCGGACATCACACAGGGTATCCGTGGAAAGGGGTCCCTTGGAGAGCCTCCGCAGGGCCCCACCAAAAGGGGCAGCTCAGGGGCACACTGACCCAGCCCCCGGGACCTGCCCAGGACCAGGCTTCTCCCGGAGGTCATTTTGTCAGGGACAGAAAACCCTCCCCTCCATCCGGTCCTGTAAGAGCAGTGCTGGTGCTGTCGTCATGTGGCCTGGAGTGAAGGGGGCTGGCCTCCCACACAGACAGGCGGGAGCGGGTTGGCATCCTGACCTAGGTGAGTACTGGGGTGACTCTCTCGGAGGGGCCGTGGGTCCTTTGGTGGGGTACTTCTTGTGCCGGGGAGTTGAAGGGGGTGGGGGGCCCACAATCATATCTATCCTGGCGAGTAAACAAGAAAAGAGACACCAGGAAAATGCATCATGAAGCAACACCAAAGGGAGGCAGCTGGAAACTTGCAGAGACAAAGGGATCGACCCGCCGAAAGCAAGAGTGACACTTCTTACAGACCCCGCGCTCCTGGGACCTCAGACTCGCCAACCTCTCCTTGTTCAAGCAAGCACCGGCCGGGGCCACGGCCCTGTGGTGGTGCCCCGCTGCCCGGGCGAGCGTGCGCGCGCCGGCCGGGGGTGGGGGGGCAGCAAAGTGCCGGGTGCGCGGGGAAGTACGCCGAGGCCCAGCCAGCGGGCACAGCCGTCTGGCTCCTGGGGGTCGGTTTGTCTCGTCTGTTTTCAGACAGAAAGGGAAGGAGAGGGAACGTTTAGGGCAGAAGCACCTGGTGAACAAAAACGGCTGCCGTGAGAGGAGTAGACAGGCCAGCCTCTCCCTCGCACATGTGCTCACACCCACACCCACACACACATACGCTCACGTGTCTGCACGCTCCTATACAAACATGCATGCTCTCACACGTGGCTCACACGTTCACACACGTTTGCACACATGCACAACGCAGGTCTACTCAACACTCCAAGAGGACGCTGAGCCGTCGGCCTGATCTGGCAGGCAGGAAGGGGTCCCCCGCGGCCCCACCCAACAGGAGCAGCTGGAGGCCCAGAGAAGCCCCTCCCCTGGGACCCCAAGCAGGACAGAGCAGACGCTGCCTGCTCAGGGGCCGGGAGCTGGGCTGACCCCCCGGACTGCCCCGACCTTCCAGACCCCCACAGCCAGGGCCCAGGCTTCAGGGGCGGAGAACTGGCTGCAGCCTCTTGGAGAGTCCTGATGAGCAGGAGTGTGGGGCCCCCTCCAGGGGACCCTCCTTACAGGCCCCGCAGATGTATGTGCCGCTGCTTGTGCGTGGGTGGATGGTGTGTGCCTGCGAGCACCCTGGACTCAGTGTGCATGAGCATGCGTGGGACCCATGGGACGCACATGTGGGCATGAGGCTGAGAGCACGGTTACACAGGCTGGCACCCGTGTGCATGCGGGAGTGGACATGGGTCTGTGGACATGGGTCTGCGCTCGTGTATCCAGGCCCATGCGTGTCTATACACACGTGTGGGGCCACAGACCGCAGCCTCGGTATGTGCCCTGCCACGGCCACGCTTCTCACACGCATCCAGCCCTGCTGCCTGCTGGGGACGTGGGAGTCCCTCTGCACAGCGGGGAGGGTGGACGGGCCTCTCTGCTCTGGAAGAAGAGGTTCTACGTAGCACAGCTGCTGCCTGGTGGGGCCCCCAAACCCTGCAGCTTCACCTGTCCACAGAACTGCTCTGTTCCCCACACACACGTGTGCACATGTGCGCACACATGTGCATGAATACACTACACCCACGCATGGACGCACTAACACACAGACATGCACGCATCCACACTTTTGCAAAACATGTGTTGCACACGTGTGCACACATGCACGTGCATGCACTTGTACGCACATGTGCACACGTACATGCACCTGAGGCTTACCCCGTGCAAACACACATGTGCGTCCACACACGCACATGCATGTGCACACGTACGTGTGCGCACACGTACACACACATACTCGCCCGCCCGTCACAGCAGGGGCAGGAGAGGAGAGAAAGGAGAGACAACAGAGATTAAAACCAGACACAACACACGAGGACACAGCAGAAAGCCCACACGGGGCCGACGTGGGGCCGGAGAGGAAGGGTCCCCTGTGCCCCTGCAGCCGCACCCCCACCCCACCTCCAGCGGAGAACCAGCCCATGCCGTCCGCTGTCCCGTCTCATGCCTGGCTTTGGCGCCAGGGGATGGGCGGGCAGGGGAGGGGCTCTTGCCTGGACTGCAGGTTTTTGATGCGGGACAGCATGTCCAGGTGGCCGGCTGAGTACTGCTCGATCACGTCCATCACGTCGTAGGGCCGTAGGCTCTCCTTGAACTTTCGCTTGGACACCAGGAACCGCATGACACTGGAGGGGATGGGCAGGGGGCTGTGAGCCCTGGGCAGAGATCATCAAAGGCTGTCCCAAGTGTTCACCTGCCTGTGGCCCTCCCAGCGTCTCTGAGAAAGGCCACTGATGACCTGTCCCTATTAGCTGAGCCACCCCCCACCTTGTGCACTGGGCCCCGCCACACAGAAGGACCCTTGTCCACCCGAGAACCCCTGTGCGGCAGCAGCTCCCGGCCATCCACTCACAGCCTCGGGCACCCAGCCCCCGGGACACAGGTGACAGCTGTGAGGGCAGGTGCCTCGTGAGTCACAGGGAGCCAGGCTGAAGGGGTCTCAGCCAAGAAGCATCCCACCGGAGTGTGCGCCCTCACCAGCCCCACAAAGGCCCCAGCCCCCTCGCCGCGCCCAGGAGCCGGACCCTCACCACACGGCCCGGATGCTGACTTTGAGGCCCGGGGTCAGATCCTCGGCCACAAACTCGCAGGTGCAGCTCTTGTTGTCATCCACGATGTCCTCCCCGGGGAGACTTGCTTCTGGGTGGAAGGACACAGCCATGAGGGGGCAGACGGGACAGAGCAGCCCCAGCACCACGGCCCCGCGGCACACACCTGTCAGAGAGCACACCCAGCTCCAGAACCCACCCCTACCCCCACCCGTGGCCCATGGGGAGTGGCCACCACGCGGGCTTGAAAGGGCATCCTATGACTGGTCAAGTAGACACAGTGTGACACGTCCACACACGGTGACCGGGGAGCGTCCACCACGAGAAAGAGCGAAGCACGGTCACCAGCGCAGTGGGGATGAGCCTGGAGAACAGACTCGCAGGGCAAAGCCAGACACAAAAGGACGACCCCGTGTGACCCCACTGCACGGGGCCCAGAACAGTGGGCCCACAGAGTCCAGGCGGGAGCGCCGCCACAGACACGGGCCTCCTCGGGGTGTGGGGCGCTCTGGGACTGGAGGTGGTGGTGGACAAGGTCGACTCTGCTGCACGCCGCTGAGCATTCACTCTCAGGGGCTAGTTCTTCACCTCAATAAAGGAAGGGGCAGGGAAGGAGAGGCCCTGCCCGAGGGGTGCCCGACCCACCTTCCGAGTTCTGCCGGGAAGCGGCGCCCCTGGCCCGGAAGGCCTGCCGTGCGCGGCCGCGCTCCCCGAAGCTCCAACTTTTGGGCACCTTGCTCGGACTGTCCTCCAGGCTCTGGTCGGCGCTGGGCGACCGCCGCATGGTCTGGGCCTGGGGGGACCCCTTGCCCTTGGCAGCCACGCCTCGGGGGCTGGAGAAGACACGGTCTTTCAAACTGACCTTCTGACTGCTCCCGCGAGAACCGACAGACGGACAGACAGACAGATACACAGAAAAACAGCAAGAGAGGTCATTCTGCAAAGAACACACACACCCGTGTCTGCTGGCGGCTGGCCCCGTATGTGGGGCCGCCGTGGCCGAGGGGATGGACACGGTCAGCTCCACCTCGGAGCCTGTGCGGATGCCCGGCCTGGCCGGGGAGTGATCAGTGGACGAAAGGTGCCTGAGGCTTCTCCACGCCATCCGGCCAAATGCCTGCGTGGCTATGGCTCTCCCTGGCACCTGCTGAGGGCCCGGCCCCTCCAGTGGTTTCCATGCCTGCCCTCCAACCCCCTGCCCCCGGAACGGCCCCAGGGGGCACTCTCCAACCTGTGCCTCCACCACCAGCCCACCTGCAGGAGGGTGGGCTCTGCAGCTGACCATGGGCCCCTCTGCCGCGTCCCGGGGAGCAGGGCACCAGAAGGGTGCAGCACGGAGGGTGAGGGTCTGCCTGCCTCCCCCCACCCGGACCAGCACAGGCCCACAGCACCGCCGAACACATCTGGGAGCAGAACGTCCACGCCCCCCGAGGGGTGGAAGCGGGCAGGTCACACCAGCTGTAACGGGCCTTGCCGGCCCCAGCCCCGGCCCAAGGCCACAGTCACAGCCCTGCCACGGTCTTCGGGCCTCCCTGCCCCCGTGTCTCCTGGTAATCGTGGAGACCGTCCTGACAGTCCAGCGACAGCCAGGAGACAGAGGCTGTCTCTGGTCGGGGTCAGAGGTCAGGCCCAGGGCCAGGCAGCTACTCCCTTCCTCCCGCCGGCAGTTTCCAACACCTGCCCAGGAGGAGAGTGGTGAACTGTGAACCCACTCACCACCACATCTCGTCACAGAGCCTCCTGGAGTGGCGCCTGGCAGGGCCCCTGCTGGCCCTGGGAAGCCGCCACCACCAGCTAATCCCTCAGACAGCGCCAGACCCACCTCAGCCACCCCGAGTCGGCCGCCTCCGCTGGCCAAGGGGGACCTGCCACTGAGACACGTCCATCAGACGGTGCAGAGATGGCAGGCCAAGGACAAGAGACAGCCCACAGCCTAGTCCGCCGCCAGCCTGGACACTGAGGTCCAGGTCTGTGCCCCCTCCCTGCCCCCGGGCAGCTGAGACCCACCTGTGCTAGCCCGAGGCTTGGAGCCCACTCAGGGAGCGCTCCCCAGGAGCCCCTGGGGGCTCTGTGTCCCATGAGCACAGGAGCGGGGGTGTCTGCTGCTCGGAACACCGCTGGCCCCAAGCCCGGATCTGCTGTGCATGAGGCCAAGACAGGGGTTGGGGGCCAAGGGACATCGGTAGCCAGGCCATGGGGGCTTTGGTGCAGGTAACCCTCTTCTTCCTTCGTTCCCAAAGGAGACCACCAGCTGGTCCAGGGGGACCATGAAACCAGGAGAACAGAAGACCCCAGCTGGACCTGATGCCCGGCGCAGCATAAGAACTTGGCCCATGCAGCTGCCCGCGAGGACAGAGCCATAGGAGGGAGCCTTCCTGGCCTCAGCCTGGGCCCCCTGTCCCAGGCCCTCAGGCTGCTCAGACCAGGGAAGGGGTGCCTTGCTGGAGGAGGCCACGGGTGGTCATCTGGACGTCCAAGGTCATAACAGCTCAGTGCCCACAGGCACTCAGCCCCCCCGGCCACCCCAGCCCTGCCTCAACTCCAGGTGTCGGAACAGCTGGCCAACAGTCCTGCAGGTGTGAGAGAGGCCCTCCCTCAGCTCACAAACAAGGACAGAAGCAAACCCAGGACAGGGAAGGAGCCCAAGGCCAGACCAGCCTCCGTGTGGGAGACTAACTGGGGGCACCTGGACTTCGGCGTTTACGTCGGGCCCAGGGAGCAAGTCCAGGAGGATCTAGGGGAGAAAGCCAGGCCCAGCCTCTCCTCCCCTGCCTGCCACGCTTCCCAAGGCGAAATTCCAAATACAGGAGGCCAGCCATCCACAGGGACAGGCGAGCGGGAGGCCCCAGCGGAGATCGGCCACACCCCAGTCTGCACAGCTGGGGCCCAGCGCAGCAGGGTTGGGGTGGCGGGGAGCTGCATCCACAGCGACCTGCCCAGCCCACGGCCAGACCGCGGACGCCCAGGGGAGGTAGGGGGCGGAGTGACGCTCGTGAGACTCGCGCACCGCAGAGCTGAGCCTGGCCCGGGCTCCTGGCCCAGCCGTGGGCCCCTCCGGGCCTTCTGATTCCCAGCAGCCTGATCACAACCCCTGACCTGAAGGAACAGCCTGTGGCCAGAAGCACCCTGGACACAAGCTCCAGGCAAGCAGTACAGCTTCTGCTGGGACCCCAAATCTCCTCTCGTGGGGCTGCAACAGCCTCCCCTGCAGCACCCACGTGGGGGACACACAGGCAGCGCGGGCAGGTGGGGGCCACCCTTCGAGCCCCTCTCCAGGCGGGGGACTTGGAGCATGCACGGATGCAGATGGACAAGCATGCCGCCGCCCCGGGGGCCCTGACCCTGCTGTGGAGCCCCTCCCGCCGCCCGCCGCTGGGCACCACGGCTCCCAGGGCCAGCGCGGACCACATGCACATGAGGACAGGTGAGCACAGCTGCCGGCACCTGCAGGGCCGCCCCGGTCGGGGAGGGGGCGGGCAGGAGGGGCACCCAGAGCAAGCAGGAGGACAGACGCCCCACACGCCCGACAGCAGACAGTGGACAGAGAGGGAACGTGCCAGCAGTCGGGGAGCCCACGGGGCAAAGGTCGGGCAGACTTTCACCGCCCTGTTTCCAGTCTGCCCTGAGCCAGGCCTGTACGGGGGAGGGGGAGCTGTGGACCTCCGGCTTTCCGGTGTGTCTGGTGTGTCAGGACCAAGGGGCCCGGCACACACAGAACGGAGCCGCCTCCCGCGGGCGGGCGGGTTAAGGGCAGCGGCCCTCTGCTGCATAGTAGAGGTGCTAGATGGGCCAGCCGCAGGGGAGCGGCTCGCCAGAGAGCAGTCAGGGCCTGGACACGCCGGTGCTCTGTCGGGGTTTCAGAGCCCCCGGCCAGCCCCCCTCCTGCTGGGAGCAGAGCATCGTTTGGCTTGCAGATGAGGAAGGGTGTTGGCTCCATGACCACGTCACCAGGAGGGTTCGGAGTCAGAGGGAGCCTAGCGCTCCAGAAGCGGCTGCCAATCAGAATCGGGCCTAGGGGGCCGGGCCGGCGCCACCTCTCCCTGGTCCATCTAGAACCTCTAATAAGCAGAGTGTCCGGAGCGGGAGGGGACAAGAGCCGTGCAGCAATGGTTGTCCGAGCGGCGTGTCCGAGGTACCTAGCGTGTCCAGGGCAGCATCCACACAGGGACTCTCTGCACCGTCTGCCTTTACTGGAAATGAGGAGAGGACAGTTAGTCCCGGGGGCGCCGGCATCCAGGACGTGACCAGAGGGGCCTGCCCGGCGCGCGGGCAGAGGGCACAGGAGAACCGAGCCACCGACCGACCCAGGGCAGCTCTGGGCTCCGGCCCCACTGGCTCCAGAGTTCGCGTCTGAGCGAGAGCAGCCAGGAGGCCGTGAAGAAAGTCTTCCCGCTGGCCTGGAAAAGAATAGCCCCTATTTTTGGAGGAAAAAAAATCCCTGTTTTTTCCTCCAAAAATACCTTTTCCTTCCAGCGTCAGTTTTGGGACCACGTCTTTTAAAAGATGTATTATTTTTTGCTCTATTCATGCCAACAAAAAAATAATACATGGGCTAAGGCTTTGCCAGTTCTGGGAAGACAGGACTCCAGAAAGCTCACGTTTTCAGAGGAAAAACGTGCCAGTTTGGCTTCACAAACCAACCCAGCCAGCGGCCCGATCAGAGCAGCCCCGGCTTACCAGGAGACAGCGGCTGCCTCTACCTGGAGGGAGCCAAGGAGAAGGGGGCTCAGGGCACCTGGACTTGGAGGGACCGCCAAGGTCGGATCTTGGGTGAAGTCCACCCCGTGCTGAGGCCCCGGCAGGGCGGAGACGGAAGGCCCACGGCCAGCCCTGCCCAAGAACCTCCCCAAAGGCCCGAGACTCATCTCTGCACTAGAACCTGCAAACTTCTAAGCAAAAATGAAAAGAACAAGAACAAGCAAGAACTTTAAGAAACTCTTCACTTTCCTGGGGCCTCTCTGCCTCCACCTTCAGTGCTGTTGCTTCTGTGACAGTAGTTCTCAAACTGTGCACCTGAGGAACCCAGACGCTCCCGTGTCCTTACGTTCACCTACATTCCAGTGGCACCTGCCAGTGTCCAGACAAGGATCTCCCCACTATGCATGAAGGACACCCTTTCTTAACACCAGCAAGCCTGCAGGTCAAGGTTCCTTAAGGAGCTTTCGCTTGGCTGCCCACGGCTCAGAGTCACTGGACCCCTCCCCGGCCTCATCCCCACAGGGGACCCCGCCAGCATGGCTTCCTCCCGATGGGACCTTCCCTAGTCACTTCGGGGTGTTGAACAAAATGAACTAGAGGTGGATCCCAGGCAGGACGGAGCCGGGGTCCAGCTGTCAGGTGAGTGTACTCATGCAGGGGTCCCTAGGACCCGGAACCTCACCCAGCGGCCCCTGAAACTGGGGCAAACATGCTCTCCCAGGGTGCGTTCTGGAGGCAGCCGCATTTCCACCAGGGCCTGCTGGACAGCAAAGGACCTAAAGACCCAGACCCCACCCCCCAGCCAGCTCCGCCCGGGGTCCCCAGGCCTGCAGACAGGGCCCTGCCCACCCTGCCTGGAGGCTCCTCCCCTGGGAAGAGGATGCAGCGGGGATGGTCTCTGCCTCCAGCTCCCTGGGACAGACCCAGCTCTGACCACTCCTCCAACCTTCAAACTTCCTGCTGCCTTTGAAGCTCCCAGCAGTTGCCCCAGAAGCATCTCCCAGGCCCCGTGGCCCAACACCACCAAACGCACCATTCCGTGGGCTCAGTCAACCACCCCGTGCCCGGCTCCCAAGCCCAGGAGACCGAAGACCAGTTCTCTAACTGCGTGGAATCTTTAATTTTAGTGAAAACTTAAACAGCCTCTCATGGCCAGTGGCTCCTGTGTGGGGCACTGCCGTCTGAGAGCATGACAGAGCAGGGGACGGCAGGCTGCTGACACACGGCCCTCCCCGGGCACTGCCCCATGGCTTTGGGGGTGGGAGGATGCCTGGCTAAAGCCCGTCTCCTCCAGGCCCCAGGCTGGCACTAGGGTTTCCTGCCCAGGTCAGCCCCATGGAACCTCACCCCATCCAGACTGCCGGCAGGCAAGCCCAGAGGACCTGGGGCCCAAGAAGGTGGGAGAGGTGCCCACAGACACTCACCAAGACCAGACTGGACAGACACGCAGGCAAGCAAGGCACACTGCCGCCTGCGACGAGGAGGGGGCCACACGGACCAGGGCAAAGCGGCTGGGGTGCAGGGGTTCCCCCAGGCACAGAGGGGCAGTCAGAAACAGGGCGGACACAGGGAGAGGTCAGAGACACACCCGGAGCAGCATAGCCCGAGACCCCCCGCCCGCCCCAACCCCCAGCCCCACACCTCGGTGTGACACCCACACAGGCAAGGGGCACGCTTCCACCTTGAGCCAGGGCCGGGGGTCTCACAGCAGCTGAGGGAGGGTTCCTGGATCCACCCTGCCCACCTGCACTTTGTGGAACAAGGTCCCCTCGCCAGGCAGCTCAGAGACAGGCCCACCCCACCCTGGGCCCAGTGGCAGGACACTTTCCCGCACACCTGCTGTGCCCCGGGTGCTAAACGTGGCTCTGGACGCCCCAGTCAGGGGAAAGAAATGCCGCCTCTGTCACCTGGTGGACAGGTGTGCATCCAGGAGAGGCAGGCCCTCTGCTCCCAGGGCCTCAGCCCAGGGTCCCCGGGAGGAGGGCTGGTCCAGGCAGGCCCGGGAAGCCGCTGGGTCACAGGCAGGCAGGGACACAGGACACACGGGGAGGAACGGAGGGGTGGTGTGCGGGAAGCAGGGAGGAGCCACAGAACGTACCGGAGAGCCGGGGGCTCCCTGTGTCCTCACCTCGAGTCCTGCTTTCAGGGCCAGCCACCTCATCCCCAAAGACAGAGCGGACGTGAAAGGGGCCCGAGAAGGGCAGTGACATGATTAAAGGCACTTGGGGGGGGCAGCAAGATTTTCCAGATTGGGGGAGGGGAGGGCAGGAGAGGAGAGAGAGAGAGAGACAGGCTGAGACGACAGTTGTTGGCTGGGGAGTAAAGCAGGGCTCGAGAAGCCGCGTCCAGCCAGAGGGGCCTTGGTCCACCAGGCGGGCGGGCTGAGGGCCGGAGCAGCACCCACCAGGGCAGAGCCAAGGGCAGCCCCACCTGCTTCCTCAGGCAGGAAGGGCCAAAGGCAGCGCCAGCGGGGACTGACAGAACAGGACACCCTTGGGGCGCGTCACACACCAGGCCCTGCCGCACATGTCTCCCACCCGGCCCTGGCCACAGCCCCGCGTCGGGACCCCCTCGCTCCCATCCTGCGGATGAGAACAGAGCTCGCTGCCCGGGCTGAACCCTCTGGTCCCGGGTCTGAGGGGGTCACCACTTCTGCTCTTTGGGCTGGTTGGGGGCAAAAGCATTGCTGACCTCCCCAATCCCAGTCCCAGCTGCCACCCCACTTCTGGGGACGTGAGGGATGGAGGCGCAGGCCCCCTTCTGATGGAGGCTGAGGGTGGGGCTCAGCCTGACTCCTCCCCAGCCGAGTGGCCGGCCAAGCTGCCTTCGGTCCAGGTGAGCAGGCACCTCTGGACCACGGCCTGGGGAGCTGGACTCACTCTGCATGGGGGGAGCGGGCACCAGGGACCCCTGAGCTCAGAGATACACAGTGACCCACACGCAGGCTGAGGTTCATCAGTCTCGGAAGTTGTGAACTGACCTGGATTTTCTATTAAACGCTAGGAAACTAGCAGGCTGCCAGCACGCCTTCGCTGCCCCCAGCAGAGGCGGCCCGTGGGGGTCCCTACACCCACCAGTCTCTAACTCCCAGAAGTAACAGAGCTGCAGGGGCCTGAACAGACACGGGGAGGGAGAGCTCCGGCCCCACCGAGGGGCTGTGAGGGGGCGGGAGACTCTGCCCAAAAGGGGACCCTCTCCCACTCGTCCAGGAAACTTCAGCAAACGGGACTTGCCAGCGGGTGGAGCGAAGACGCCTCGGTAGAGTGGCCCCACCTCCCACCCTCCGCCCCGACCCGCAGTGTCGGAGGGAGACCCGTCCACTCAGAACAGCCCTGTGCCTGGACTGGCGGGCGTGCTCTCCCAGAAGCCCCTGCCTTCGAGGGGCTGCAGTCCTGCGTGGGAGGCGGGAGGGAGCTGCCCCTAGGCTGTGAGCCAGCCCCGGGCCCTGGGAGGGGACATGCACACAGCAGCTGATTGAAGGGCCCACATCACCGGCGGGCAGGGGTCTGCACACAGTTCCACACGGGAGCACGCCCAGGCCCCACGACAGCCCTCGGCTACCGGGTGACACGTGCAGCAGGCGCGGAGGGAGCAGGAGGCAGACAGGCACTGACCTTGGCGAGGGCTCCGGCTGAGGCTCCTTCCTTCAAACAGAAGCACAAGACTATTAGCAGCCGGCCCGCCACGTAGAACCCAGCACAGACCCCACACCCGGCCCAGGCCCGCCCCCATGCTCCCACGGGCGGGCGTCTGCGTGTGAGGGGTGCAGAAACAGCCCCCCGCCTGAGGGCCCCTGGGGGAAGCTCTGAGCCTGGGGTCACTACCTCCCCACGCGTGGGGGCACGCATTTTAATCAGAATCACCAACACTAACAAAGTTTCAAAGAGGCACGGGAGGGAGGCACTGGAGGTGGTCAACTTCCACAGTCGACGTTCAGGACAGACATCAGCTGAGACGCTCCCCCCACCATGGACTTGATGGAACTGCCATTCTTGGAGGGTGGGGCTGGCGCCAAGCCCTGGGCGTGTGTCCCCCCAGGTCCTGTTCTGCTTGGGCTGGTGACCTCCACGAGTGAACACCAAATAGAAGGCTGAGGGCTTGGACTGTTCTTGGTTGGTCCACGGACAACTACTGGCCACACCCTGCAGGTACCTGGGGACGGTGGTGCTCACACTGGTCTGTTGTGTCACCAAGCGGGCGCTCCGTGCACGTCCAAAGTCTTTGCAGAACAGGCTCTGTGTCATCATGACGTTGGCAGAGCCAACGTGACAGTGAAGACAAGACGGTGTGGCCAGACAACCTGCTTGGGGCTGGGGTCTCTGGGGACCGACCCCCGGAACTCACACCCTCAGGAATAACGTCCACCCCAGAGAGACTAGTTCAGAAACGCGTGTGTGGACGCTCCGTGGGCGCCCCATCCCGACAGCCCCACTGGGAGCTCAACGTTTAGAGCTCTCCTGGGCACTCTCAGCCCGGCCCGGGGCCGTCCGGCTCGCCCGTGTCCGTTTCCCGGGACGTGTCAGGTTCCTGGGATGCCAAAAGCAAGGCAGCACAGACCTGCACTGAAAACAACAGAAACGCGCCCTCTCCCAGCTCTGGAGACCAGACGTCCGAAGCCAACGCGTCCGTCAGGCCGGGCTCCCTCCAGGTGCCCTGGGAGGGTCCTTCCTGCCCCTCCAGCTCCTGGAGGCCCTGGCCTGGGCTCGTGGCTGCCTCCCTCCAATCTCAGCGGATGCGTCTCCTCAGGACACTTGTAACTGGCTCTGGGATCCACCAGACAGCCCAGGACGAGCTCATCCAGAGACCCTTAACCACAGCGGCAAACAAGGCCACATTCACGAGGCTCCAGGGCACGGACCCGTCTTGGTGGAGCCACCATTCAACCCACGACAGTCCGTCCCCCAAAGTTCATGCCCACTTTACATCCAGAACACATTCACCCCAAGCCAGCGTCTCTCAAAGACCCAGCCCGTTACATCATCAGCTCTGTGTCCAAAACCTCACTTCAGCCTCATCAGCCCACAAAGTCCCGAAGGTCATCGTCTCAATCACCTGAATCCGGTGTGAGCGGCTCTGGGTGTGGTCCGCGAGTGGACCCAGAAGGCAAGTGATCTGCTCTAAAATGCAGCGGCAGGACCGGCACAGGCCAGACGCGCCCGTTCAAAACGGGAAACCAGGAGGAACAGTCACTGGTCACCCACATTTGAAATCCCACAGGGCAAATCCACTTGGTTGGAAGCCCCTTGCCCACCTCTGTGCTCCTGGCTCCCTAAGCCTCTGCCCGCAGCCCCGGCCGAGTCATCGTCCCTCCTCCTGGAGGGCCACGCGTGCGCAGCCAGCCGACTGGCTCCACCAGCCTGCTTCCCGCGGCGGAACCCCAGGGCTGCCGCATTCCTGCTTTCCGCCCACCTCCCTCCCTCGCTCTTGGTCCAGGCAGGCAGTGTTTCTGCCAGGATGAAACTCCTGAAGCCTCGTGGGCACCTGCACATGCCCCGGGAGGGACCTCTGCCCGGTGACCCACCCTAGTCCCGCTCCTGCCAGGAGGGCCGGTTGCACCCACGATCACACACCGGTCCCCCCCACGACAGTCGTCCAGCCACGCCCATGGCCCTCTCTCCAGAGCACGCTCTCCTGGACCCAGGGTCCTGGTTCGTGGTCCTGTGCACCCCGGACGGGCCCGGGCCGCTCCTGCCTCCACCCGCCTTCTCTCCACCTGCGTTTTCCCACAAGCAGGGAGGAGACGCCAGGCCCACTGCCCACACTCTGCCTGGAAATCTCCTCACTAAACGTCCAAGTTCATCGAGTGCAAGTTCTGGGATGGGATTCGGCCACTTTCTATGCCACTTACAGAAAGGGTCACCTTTCCTCCAGTCCCCAACGACTCGCCTCACGCCATCCGAGCCCCTCCTCTGCATCGTATGTGGAGCAGTCACGGCAATTCCTGCATCACGGGACATCCCCGTGCGCCTCGGTCATCGTGCCTGCCAGCTCCCACGGGAACCAATTTTAACGTCCGTATTCCCACCAACTGCCTCTCCCAGGCAATCTGGGCCTTCTGTCTCGTGCTCTTCAAAACGCTGCCGCCGTCATCCAATTCCAACCACTCTCCAGTCTCAGCCTGGCAGCACCCCACCTCCCGGCCCCAAAATCCCTGCTCGGCTGCCAGAGCTGCCATGATGCTGCACCACAAACAGGGCAGCTTAACTAAATCACAGAAGTGCGTCCTCACCCAGCTCTGGAGGCCAGGCTCCAAAATCAAGATGTCAGCAGGGCGACCCCTCTGGGGCTCCAGGGAGGGTCTTCCTTGGCTCCCCAGCTCCTGGTGGCCCAGGCATCCCCTGGCTGGCGGCCGTCTCCCTCCAGTGTCTGCCTCTGCCCACGTGGCCATCTTCAGTGTCTTGTGAAGGACACCTGTCATTGGCTGAGGGCCCACACTGATCTAGGAGGACCTCACGCTGAGGCCCTTCACTTAATCACAGTCGCAGAGACTTCTTCCAGAAGAGGTCCCATTCGCAAGTTGCAGGACATGGACATATCTCTGCAGGGTGGAAGCCACCATTCAGCCCACGACGGCTGCTCACCCCAAGGAGGGTTCTTCAGTCGGGGAGCCCCATGGGCACCGTCCTTGCCTCTCTCCCATCTGCAAGCTTGTCTCCCATGCACATCCGTCTCTGTCCAGCACTCTGGGAGTCGCAGATTTTGTGTTCACGGGAGAACCAGCGGTTACCACCCACATGTGTGTCCACTCAATGCTCCAGGGAGATGCGGGGCTGGACTCTGCCTCTCACCCGCAGCCAGAGCTTCCTGGCCCCACGTGGAGGTCCACCCTCTGCCCCACCCCCGCAAGCAGCTGCCCTTGGGATGGGAGCCTAGGGCAGGGTCGGCAAAAGCGGAAACCACCAGTAGCACCGGGTCCCATGGCCAGCCCACCGGGAGCGCCCCGGGGCTCGGTGGCAGCCGGGGCCCCTCAGGAGTCCCAGACACCAGGGCCCCGAGCTCCAGCCTGCAGCACCCGCTAACCTGAAGGTGAGGCCAGATTTACTCTTGAGGTTCCGCAGCAGCTCCAGCTGGTTGAGTGGCGGAATCAGTCTGCAGCGAGAGGAGAGGGCAGTGAGCCCCCGCCACGCAGCCCAGGGCCCGCACCCCGCCCTCACCGGGGTCACCTCACACACGGGGCGGGCGGCGCCTGGGGGACTCGGGCTGTGCCCTGTCACAGGCAGAGAGGGGGACTTCACGCGGCCCAGGCTGGCGTCTCCACCGCTGGGGCCGGGGCAGCAGCCGCACTCCCCGGGGGGACTCTCCAGGGGCTTGGCCCTGGCAGTTGGCGGTGCCCAGGCCGTCCCTAGAGACCCGGCCCTGCCCACGTGGAGCGGGCCCAGCACAGCCCTGGAGGACAGGGGCTAGGGGGCTTCTCCCAAGCCCTGAGCACCCCCCCGGGGGCAGCACAGTGGCAAATGCAGCCCCCCAACGTCCTGAGGCTCCCCGACCCGTCTCCTCAGAGCCACACTCTCTGCCAAAGCTGGGGCGGGGCCGAGGTCAGTGGGAAGGGCCGTGCCAGGCAGAGAGGCCCACTGGTCTGTAGGTGAGCCTCCAGGACGGCTGGAGGAGAGGCCCAGGACCCTCCACCACCTGGCCTGGCTCCACTCCAAGGCCCCTCT
This sequence comes from Camelus bactrianus, assembly GCF_048773025.1. NCBI lineage: Eukaryota > Metazoa > Chordata > Mammalia > Artiodactyla > Camelidae > Camelus > Camelus bactrianus. The sequence continues at coordinate 32,689,704 of NC_133557.1, forward strand.
TCCCAAACCAAGTCACGGCCACCAGGCCCACATTCAGCACTGCAGCCACCAGGCAGGGAAGCCAAGAGGTGAATCAAGTTTCCTTGCGACGCCAGCGGCGGGCTGCACACCTGGGAGGTTCCCGGGGAAGCCCAGGCTCCCCGCTCCGGCCGTAGGAGCCTCAGGCCCTCACTAGGTCTGCAGAGACTCCTGCCCCCCACCCGCCCCCCACCCACCCCTCACCCACCTCGCTCCCAGCTCCTTGTCACCTTCTGCCCCTTCACAGGCTCCCGTCTCTTTGCCCTGCTTCCTGACCCTGGTCTCTCCTTCCTGACCCAGCCCGACCCGCTGGGACACCCCCACGGCTGTGACACCCCCACCCAGTCTCAGCCCCCGAATCTTGTCCTGAGCCTCCATGGTTCCTGACCCTGAGGCCCCCTATGCCCCAGAGCACCTTTGTCCAAGCCTCTCCTGGGCATGCTCCCTCTGTGTCCTGCAGTGCCACCACCCCCGGCACAGGCCTGGCTCCAGCCCTCACCCCACCCCCCACTCCGTCTCCTCCTGGACCTGCCTCTCCCCTCCCGCCCCTCCTGTGCCCTCTCCCCTCGGGCTCCCTGGATGCCCACCACCCCCCTTCCTGGGGCTCGTTCTCGTCACCCTCCTGCTCAGACTCTCCAGAGCGCCCTGTTGCCTCCAAGGTAGAAGGATCTCTGACCCCACTGCACCTGGACGCGCCTGCCGGCCCTCCCTGCTAGTCTCTGGCTTTGCTCTGGTTCCCCCTCCTCTGCCCAGCGCTGCCCTCTGGCGCCAGGTGGAGTGCCCTGTGCCCCACTGTGGCCCCAGCAGAGCCAGGCCTGGATCCTGGAACACGCGCCCTCCCCCCGCCTCCCCCTCCAGGGCTGTCCCCTGTCCTCATAGGTCAAGACCAAGCAGGAGGCCCGGGCAGTCGGGTCGGCTCATGTCATGGGTGCAGCAGAGCCCCAGGACTGGACATGGGGCAGAGTTGGTCCTCCCACCCCCCTGACCGCCCACCACAGGGCCTAGAGCAGAGACCCCAGACAGCTGGCCCCACTCAGCCCCCACACACACAGGTCCAGGGTAGGGACACGCAGTGAGGACGTCATGCCTTGGACACACAGCGGCAGGGAACAGAACACGGGCGGGCAGGGCCACGGGCAGGGACGTGCACGCACCACGCACATCGGGGCCACGCACACACAGCACCGGTGTGGGGGATGAGGGTGCCGTGAGCAACAGGGGTGGGGACACGCTGGGGAGCGTCTCCCAGGAGGGAGCAGTTGTTAGTCTGGGAGTCAGCCACCTCCAGGAGGCCTGGGGCAGGGGGGCACCTCCACAGACGTCGAGGGGTGTGGGGCTGGCTGGAAAAGACGGACCGAGGGAACCACCAGGTCTAGGAGGGGCCTGTCAGGGCCTGACGCAGGCACCCTCCAACTGCGTCTGCCCCAGCAGACCAGGATCAGTAGCTGGGGAAGGCCGCTGCTCCCACTGGCACCTTGTCCTCTGAGTGAGGCCCCCAGGGTCTGCAGCCAAGGGGAAGGGTAAGCACTGCTGGGTGGAGAGGCCGAGGGGCTCAGGTCCCTCCCTCCCATGGAGCCTGCCCTGCACTGCCCAGCACGGCACCCTCTTCCCTTCTGGGAGTGGAAGGGTAACTTTCTAACAGGGCGCCCATTCAGGTGCCAGGGGAGGGTGAGAGACCCCTGGAGGGCCCCTCCTGGCCTACGCAGGGAGACGGTGTCCCTGGCTCGGCAGGGCCGTGCGTGGACATCCCCGTCTAGCACAGTCCCACCACTCTTCAGGGAAGGACAGGGCCTGCAGGGGGACCTGGCCCCGGGCTCGGGGAAACCTCCTATAGCAGCTCAGGGCCCCCAGTAGGCCCAGGACCCCAGACTAAGGGCACAGCAGGAGGAGAGCCCTCCGGCGCAGACACAATGCGTGGACACACGGGTGCACCGCAGCCTCTCCTCCCAGGGCCTGCGGCCTCCCTCTCGCTGCAGTGGGCCGCAGGCTGGGGAGCCCCATCTCTACCACCTCCGCGTTGGGTGTTAAGTGGGGCCCGTGGGGCAGGATGGAGGCGCGAAGAGGGGCCCCAGCCACTGAGACAAGGCAGGAAGCGGGACGAGGAACAGAGGACACCTGGGACAGACAGATCCAGCACAAGAAAGCAGCTTGGGGTGGGGGCAGTCGAGAGAGGCGGCCAGGGGAGCGAGGGAGGCGCGCGTGGCTCCAGGCTGGGGCCACAGGCTGGGCGGGGTGCAGGGGCGCCTGGCAGGGGCGCAGGGCGGCCCCGGAACGGACCTCAACAGAACAGAACCACACCACACACTTTCTGCCCATGCAGTCCTACCTGGAGGCCCCGTAGGTTTGAGTTTGCGAGCTTTCAAGTGTTTTCACACACACACAAAGGGAAAGGAACGAAAATTGAAAAAGAACGGGATAAGAAAAACGAAGTGAAAAAAATGGTCAAGGAAAGTGGGGGAAACAAAAGAACAAAGAAAATTAGCACGAGGGTCAGTGCTGCCTGGACCGGAGCACTGGGAGCGCCGTGCGGGGGCGAAGGCAGGCCCCTCCGGGGAGGAAGGTGGCACCAGGCGCCCCCACCAAGCTGAGTGCTCCAGGAAGTGCGGGTGGGATGGACGCTGAAGGAGGGCTGGGCGGCCCCCTCTCTCCAGGTGGCAAATCCTCACAGAGGCAGGTGGCCGGTGGAGCCCCAGGCTGACAGCTCCGTGAGCGCAAACCCCAGGAGCAGGTAAGGAGACTGGGGTCCCCCAGGCCTCCAAGGGTGGAGGGCAGGCTGGCAGGGCAGTGCCCACCTGAGGGCACCAGTCCTGCATGGACTCCGGGCGGCCCTATCACTTCTCAGCTCAGACCTCGTCTAAGCTAGAGCCTGACACAGGCAAGCCCAGGGTGGCCTGGAAAGCCGCCGGCTGACCAGCGGCCTCATGGGTCTATTGGCACTGCCTCTGCCGACCGCCCCCGGGGAGGGACTGCCGGCCCCCTTCTCTCCCACGGAGGGCACCTAGGGGTGACTGTGCTTTGTCCATCTGGGGCCTCACTGTGGTCCTGGGTCCTCTCCTTTCTCGGGGAGAGAACCTGGCCCCCGCTGAAGGACAGAGGGTCAAGGTTAGCCTTTCACTTCTAAACGCGGGGCCACCCTGGCAGGGCCGCGCCGCGCCGGGGCTGCGATTCACGGACTGGCCAGCATTTACCTCCGCGAGCTCTGGGGGGCTGTCTCCGCGGTGCTCACACACAAGGCACCTGACAGCAAGGACACTAAGCAGGGGGGCAGAATGAAGGTGAAAAATAAAAGCCGCAAACTACAAAACAAAGAACAAAATTAACACTTCAAAATAAATCACACACAATTCTTTTTTGAAAGTTACATACATTTTAAAGAAAAAGAAACAAAAAAAAATCAGAATGATGAACAACAACAAAAAATGGGGCTTAAAGAACAAACGGGAGGGGCAGGGGGGTACCTGTACATGGGCACGGTCACCGTGCGCTCATAGTACTGCCACGTGGAGTGCAGGTCCGTGCGCGAGAGGTTGGTGGCGTAGAACCTCCAGGCGGACTGCGGTGGAGGACAGGGGGGTCAGGCGGCCCTGAGGGGAGGCGGGGCTGGCAGGGCCCAAGGCCTCAGGAGGGGCCCCCCACCTCTCCCAGGGCCTGACCCCTGAGCGCCCCCCTGCACCAGGCTCTGGACTGCGGTCCCCTGGCACCTGCCCCACCCCTGATAGGCCTCAGTTAGCCTCTGTAGAATGGACACACATGTTTGCCCGCTGTGGCTGGCGGGGTCTGGAGGAAGGGGCGCAGGTCAAGCACACGGTGAGTCTGCAGGGGGCCTCCACTTCTTTCCTTTCATCTCATCTCACCTGAGGCTCAGCAGCTACCACCTGGCATCGTGGCTGCCTTCCTGCCCTCCCCCAGCCCTGAGGGAGCTTTCCACTGGACTCGGGAGCTGGGGGCGGGGGCAGAGCCAGGGACCCGCTGGCCAGCCCTTATTATGAAATGCGTCACCCCACCGCCTTCCGGCCCCCGCAGTCTCTGGTGAGGAATCGGCAGTTACTCTCACTGAGGCCCCTTGGGCATCAGAAGTCACTTCTCTCTCGCTGCTTCCAAGATCTGCCTTCGCCAGTGTGCTCCTAGTGTGTCCTGGAGCATCTCTGTGACTGTATCCTGCTGGGATGTATAGATTCACGTCTTTCATCCAATCTGGGAAGTTTTCAGTCTTTTCGCCCGCCTCTCTTCCCTTTCTGGGACTGCCATTATGCCAAGATCGGCAGGTTAGCTCGTGTCCCGCCAGTCTCACGGGCTCTGTTCATTCCCCTTCCTTTGCTTTCTTTCTGCCCCGCAGCCTGGGTAACTTCGATTGACCCGTCTGCAGGTTTGCCGACCCTTCCTCCTGCCGGCTCAGGTCTGCTGCTGACCCTCCGGTGAGTTTTTCGTTCCAGCCACTGCACTCTTCAGCTCCCGAATTTCTCTCTGGTTCCCTTTTATAATTTTGATCTCTATTGACACTCCCCATTTGGTGAGACGTCATTCTTCTGTTTTCCTTTCATTCTCTTCCATGGATCCCTTTAGTCTTTTGAGCATACTTAAACAGCTGACTTGATGTCTTTGTCTAGTAAATCAAATACCTGAGCTTCTTCAGAGACAGCTTCCACCGATTTTTCTCCTTGTGATTAGACCATACTTCCTTGTTTCTTTGCATGCCTCACAATTTCTCGTTGAAAACTGGACATTTGGAGTATTACCACGTGGTACTTCAGAAGCAGATCCTCCCCTGTCCCCGGAGCTTTTTGTTGCTGCTTGCCTCTGACGGTAGCTGTTTGTCCAATGACTTTTCTAAGCTAGTCTGCAAACACTGTATTCTTCATTGTATGTGGTCACTCACATCTGTTCCCCTTAGCTCGGTGGTCAGTGACTTGACAGAGGTTCCACTAAACCCAACAAACCAAAGAGGAAACAAACACCCTTGGTCCCTGCAGACCGGCCCTGCATGGGGGCACTCCTTCAACATTTGGCAAGGCCGCCTACAGCTCCGCCTTAGCCTTCACTTCCTGCTTGCATGGAGTCTAAAGACCGGCCTGAGGTGAGCACTGAGGGTCTTCTCTAGTCACTTCCGAGCCTGCGTCCGGCACTGCGCAAGTGAGTGGCCGCCTACATACCCCGAGACATGGGGGTCCCTCCCAAACCCTCAGTCCCCTGTGTCTCCTTCCCAAACCTCTGAGCTTCTTGGAGAGGAGAGGAAGAGGGGAGGTGCCATGTTGTCAGGCCTCCCTCCCTCCCTGCGATGCTCGAGCCTCTGAACCGCAGGCAGGGCTGCGACTTCACTGCCAGTAGTGGGCGAGACTGGGGGCGCTTTTGTTCTTCTTTATATTTTTGTGCAATTAAAACAAGTAGCCATTTGAAGCTCTTATGGTGAAAGACACATGCGTACATATATCTGTAAAAGCAGGCTGCACCCAGGGCAGGACCATGTCTTCAAGAAAGACAGACACGTGAGGTGCTGGGGCCATGTCCAGCCAGCGGTAGAGTCGGTCAGTTCCAAAGGTCCCCGGGCCCCCCCACGCTTTGAGAGGGGCTGTGGGAACATCAGGCCACACTTCCAGGATGGCTCCGGAAGCACTGCTGGACGCCGAGCAGCCACTGTGGCCCCTGGTGGTGGGGCGGGCATTCAGCTGGGGCACCTACCTGAGGTGGGGTCTCTGAACCCTGATCCCACACCTGCAGGATGGGTACCAGTGCTATGAAGGGACACCTCAGGGGCAGCTGTGATAGCCTGGCCCAGAGCCCGGGGCCGGTAGAACCACAGCCAGCACCAGCCTCCACGCTGCCTGGGCTGGAGCCACCATGCAGCCCGGGGCGTCTGAGCTGGTTCTCGGCACAGACAGATTCCTCGACAGGGAGACACTGAGCAGGGCTCTGCTCCGACGCCGTGGGCCCGGCCAGAGGCTCCGCCAGTTCACGTGGGGGTTCCCGTGGGGGTTCCCATGGGGGTCCACGTGGGGGCCGCCTGGACTCACCTGGATCAGGCCAGCTGCGGGGTTCCGCCTCTTCTCAAAGTGCTTCTGACGATGCTGCTCTTGAACTTTCAGGGCAAAGCCAGACCCCAAAATGCCCTGCAGGCCACTGGGATCAGATGGCGCCCCAGGGACCACAGCCCCCCCCACCCTTGCCTGCACTCCTGGCTCTGCCTTCCCACCTTCTCAGCCCCTCATCACCAGGAATCACCAGGAGACAAGCTAAGGGGAAAGACTTGGGCTCACAGGAGCCTGGCAGGGCCTGCCCACACGGAACACACCTGGGCCCAGAGATCAGTCCTCCTGCCCTGGTCTGTCCACGCTGACGTGAGTGGAGGGGTGAGGCCCAGGGTCACAGAAGGGCCACCTGGGGAGCAGCCCCACTGGCCACCCCCGACCCTGCCCGGCTGTGGGTAAGAGTTATCAGAAGCTCCTCGGCAGGAGATGGGGTCCCTGGTGCCCTGGGACCTGACGGGGAGCCGTGTCGCCCCGCAGCACTGCTCCTGGTAATAGGGCCCCTCCTGGCCCAGCCCACTGGGCTGGGGGGAGCTGGCAGGTGTGGGTCAGAAGGCACAGCTGGGAGAGACTCAGAGCCCCCGATGGAGCCTTGTGGGAGCTCTGTCCCCACGGAGGTGCCACCTGCAGCTGCTCGGGGGCTGGGGGCCTGCTGGGAGCCATGTGCCCGCCTCACGTCACTGTGGTCCCTGGAGCCCGAGACTCATCCCCAGCAGAGGCAGGAGGGGCAGGACTTACAGCAGGAAGAGCAAAGAAGGAGACACCGATGAGGGTGAAGGTCGCTGCCAGGAGCCTCCCGTTCCAGGTCTGGGGGTACTTGTCCCCGTAGCCGATGGTCGTCAGGGTGATCTGCGGACAGCGGGGCCTGTCACTGCCAAGCCGGGCAGTGGCCGCAGGGAGGCCAGGGAGCTGAGCCGGACGCGCCTCCTCCTCCACCCCAGGGTCTACACAAAGGGCTCGCCCGCCCCCCTGGGCAGCTGGACAACCCCCCCAACTGCCCTCACCCCTCAGCAGCCTCATCCCAACGCTCCCCCTCCCTCCATGCCGGGCGGGGGTCACTCAAAGGCTCTGCTCCTGCGTGTCGCCCAGGCTGGCAGGGCAGGTTCACTGTGGACAGAGCAGCGGCTCCAGCTGAGCTCAGGCCAGGTGGGTGGCCAGGAGGCTCGCAGAGAGCAGGGCCTGAGAGGGGACAGTGCCCAGAGGGCCCCTCCAGGGACACAGAGAGGGTTGTGTGGGGGCCTTCAGAAGGCGGCTTGTAAGCTGAGGCCAGAAGAGGAGTGGGAGAGGGCTGGGGGAGGAAAAGGACCTCTCCCTGAGGTGTGGCGGGCAGTGCGGGCTGCCCTAGGGCGATGGAGGGACCGGGAGACTCGGCGTCCAGGGGCCAGCACCCGGGGGCCAGCGTTCATGGCCCACACGCAGGAGGCCGGCTTGAGAGGGAGGCAGTGGGGGGACTCCCCCAACACCAGGGAGCCCCTCCAAGGACCACAGGCCTGCAGAGCAGAAGAAAGGGGGCCTCAGGCAGGAGGCTTCCCAAGAATGACAAGGATGGGAAGGGGGCTGACCTCATCCTGTCACAGAACAAAATGAAATCTTCCAAGTGTGACGTTCACAGTGGGGGCCACGGTGTAGGTGTGACTGGGGAGCGTGCAGGAGGGGCCGGGCTGGGGAGAGGGGCACCAGCGGGGGTTCCACGTAACACTCAGGCACTATTCGGCATATTAAAATTTTGGATTCAATTCTTAAATATGGGAAGCCCCTCAGGAAGCGCAGGCCGTGTCACCAGTGAGGGCAGACTGTCCAGTCAGAGCCTGGACCTGCAGGGAGCTGTGGGCTGTGGGCCCCAGCCTCAACTCCCCTCGCCTGCCCTGTGCCCAGGCCCCTGACCACCCTGCTGCCCACGTGGTGAGATAGAAGGACACGGATTCGAGCCTTGTGGCAATTAAAATGACCACAAGTAAACTGCATTCTGCTTAAACGCTGGGTGGAGGCTGGCATCTCTCTTCCCAGCAACTGGGTTTACAGCACCTGCCTAGCGTCACAAGGTCATCATTTTCTGAGCTGGGTCTGGGGTCCCAGAGATGATGGGCTCTGCCCTCCTAGACCTATGGGACCCTTCACGGGCCTGGTGCCCCCCAGGCGGAGTGTCCAGCAAGCCCAGGAAGTGCCACAAAGGAGGGGTACTCGGGACCCCCCACATGGAGGCGTCCCTGGAAACGGCTGAGAAGGAGCCAGGCTGACATCCATTCAGCCACTGGGGTTGTGGCCTGTGGGGCCCAGCTCGGTCTCCAGAGGGCACTCTCTGAAAACACGGGGTCCCCACTAGGAGCAGGAGGGGCCCAAGAAGGCTTTTCTCACAAAAGGCCACTAGCACTGGTCCCCGGACGGGGTGGCCATGAGCGTGGACCAGAAGTCCGGGGGCGGCCCTACCACGCTGGGCAGGGGCAGCCGGGAGGTTGAGCTCAGGGAGCCAGGGGGTCCAGTTCCCCTTTTTCAAGCTCTCCTGTCCCTTCACATGACGGGCAAGGCCGCCCCTCCTCCCCTCCAGCACAAAGGTCACACAGGTGTCAGTAAGGCAGGAAGGTAACTGGCCAGGCTGCGCACGGGACCCCCGGGGGCCAGGCCTCCCTCCGCCCCACATGGGCCAGCGCATCCCCACCCACCCTGGACGAGCACCGCCACCGGGCCTCTTGGTCAGGAGTGGCCAGCAGGTGGCCCCCGAGAGACATCTCCAGCCAGGTTGGCCAGGGAGAGTCACTGCACCTCCTGTCCAGCCCAGGGAGTCGAGGGCACACCCGGGGGGAAGGGGCAGACAGTGGCGGAAGGACCCCCGAGGGGCCGTGCCCAGCGAGCCCTTCCTCACTGCAGCGCGGCCCCACTCACCAGGCCCCACCAGAGCGCATCTGCATAGGTGTCGAAGTGGTCGTTCTCCCCCTTCTCCGCCAAGTACACCAGAAATGAGGCCAGGATGAGGCAGAGGAAACCGATGTACCAGGCGGTGACCAGCTCCTGGAAGAGACGGCCACGTCACAGCCGCTGGGCCAGCGTCCAGCCCTGTCTGCCCCTGGAGCACTGAGGCCCCGCCTGCCTGGAGGCCTGCTGGGCTCCGCGACGCCAGGGCTTCAGGGGGTGGACGCCCTTCCAGAGTGCCAGCCACAGAGCCCCCAGCACCCCAGGGCCAGGGCGGACAAGAAGGGCGGCTGGTTTCCGGTCCTGGCCCTGGGTTGTCCAGCCTCTGCGCATCTCACACCTGGGAGGGCGGCGGGGAAGGATGGCCCAGCGCCACATCCACCCGGCTTTAGGTGTGTGGTCAGGTGGCCACCAGGCAGTCAGGCTGGAGAACCTCGGGATTGTGGGGACCCTACCCCAATTTCCCCGAGCCTGGGGGAGACACCTCAGTACCTCTGGGGACTAACACCCTCTCTGCTCTGCCCACCAAGCCCTAGCCTCAGGGCTCAGACAAGTAGGACAGTGGGGAGGGGGTTGCTGGGCCAGTGAGCCCACCCAGGAGCAGGTGGCCTCGGCACAGCCTGGCATGGCAGACAGGGCTCCTTGGAACACGGAGGCGGAATCTGGACGGGACGTGGGCCTGCAGCCACCTCGTGGGTCCCCAGCCAGCGGCCACCGCAGGCTGCAGCCTAAACGGGCAGGTAACTGGGAGTGCCGATCAAGCACACCCAGCCAAGCACACGGCGAGCCAGTTCCCATGGGGCCAAGTGGACCGGGCCTGGCAGAGAAGCTGGGGAGACCGTGGTGGAGTCAGGGGAAGACGCCTGGAGGAAACAGAACCTCCCGCCCCGCCCGGCAGGGCCTGCCGCCCTCGGCGCAGCACTGGCTCTCACCTTGCTGTGGGCGTAGACCACGGAGCCCAGGAGCTTCCAGGTGCCGCCGCGCCGGTCCATGCGGATCATCCTCAGGATCTGCAGGAACCGCAGGCTCCGGAGCGCAGACGTGGCGAAGACGTTGCCCTGGGAGCCGGCGGCCAGCACCGCGATGGAGGCCACGAGCACCATGATGTCTACGGGAGACGGCGAGCGCGGGGTGAGCCCGGCTCCGGGAAGGCGGACAGAGGGGCGCACATGAAGTGCCGGCCTGGGCACAGCTGCCCGGCACCTTGGCTCCCTGCACTTCGGCCACGCTAACCACGGGCTCGATGCCCAGAGAGCAGGCTTCCACGAGAAGTCGGTCACGGGGTCCCACCTGCCCCTCGCCCCTAGAGCCAACACGACACCCAGGTCCTTCCCAAAGCCGGGGTCCAGCCCAGCCCCCCCACCCCCGCCGGGCCTCACCGATCACACAGAAGGGCTTCCGGGCAAACTTGAGCCGCCCCCTCCAGCCGCGGTACCGGCAGCAACAGCCCGCAGCCCAGATCCGCACAAAGTACTCCACACCAAACACCACGATGGTCACGATTTCCTGCAGGGGAAGCCAAAGCTGAGACACCGCCAGTGCGCGTGCGGGGGCCCCTGTCCTGTGTGGCTGGTGTGCAGGTGGGGCACAGAGGGCAGAGCTGACGGAGGGTTTCAGGTAACTGCCGAGTGGTGGGGCCCCCAGGCCTGCGGTAGCCCAGAACAAAGGGCAGGGCGGGGGGGGGCCCCCAGAGGTGCCCCTGGAAGCAGGCTAGGCCTCCCTGCGGGCCAGCCCCTCCATCGCCAAGAGCAACACCAAGGTTACCCTGTGGTTGCCATGGCGCCTGCCCCTACCCGTCATGGGGCTGCTAAGAGCATAGCAGCTCCCAGCCCAAACCCACACCTGCTAGGGAACACCCCGCCCCCTGAGGTGGAGAACGGGAGGTGGGAAAGGCGGTGCGGACGGCGGTGGGGGGGGCGGGTGCCGTCAGGCGCTGTTACGACACAGGGAGGGGCCAGGACCAGGCTGGAGCAGGACCAGGTGCTGCGGGGGCTGGGGGGAGGGGCGGGGGGGCTGCTGACCTGCGCCAGCACCGATGTCAGGACGGGAGCGGGGGACCGAGGGCCACCAGGCTGGAGCCGGAAGAGCAGGGCCCCCGGCTGCAGGGAGGACGGTCTGGGGATGAGAGCAGCAGGGGAGGGGGACAGGCTACGCCCCCCCCGGGGACCCACCAGGATGTAGAGCGCGCCCTCCGAGCTCTTCTCGTACTCCTTGATGGTGGAGAACACGGACAGCACGAGGCAGGAGAAGACCAGCAGGAATCTGGGGGGGCGGGGGGGCGGGGGGTCAGCCAGGCCGGGCCCAGAGCCGGGAGAGCCCCGGGCAGAGCAGAGGGGGACACCAGGCAGCTGCCCGGGCCCACAGCGGCCACCTGGGCCTCGGCTGCCTGCCGGGGAGCCCACCACGCTCCCCTCTGTCCCTCGTCTGTCTGGCTGCAGCCCTGAAGACACGTGCTTCGGGAGAGTCCACAGAGCTCTCAGAGCAAACGGGGAGCACCGCCCGCCGGGCTGCCCTGGAAACAAGAAAGGCGCAGACCCCACAGCCCGCCCCCGCAGAAGGCACCCATACAGGCCCATCCCTCTCCTCGCCCACAACCGGCTCCTCCCCAGGCTCAGGAGCAGTTAACACCAGCTTCACACACACCAATCCCAAACGCCCAGACTGCGTCCGCAGTTCCTGACTGACGGAACTGAGAGCCGCTGGGCAGCAGGAGTGGACTCCGAGGCCCCGTCCAGCATGTCCCACCAAAGTGGACAAGGTTAGGCTAGGGTCCCAGGGAACAGAGCCCCTGAGGGCTGAGAACGGGGTCCAGGGCTCCTGAGAGGCACAGAGCACGTGGTGTGGAACACTGGACAGGGGCCCGCACACCACGCCCCTCCCACATCTTCACCGCCCAGGACACCCTCATCACCCCAGCTCCACTGGCCCAAGGAGGCAAGACCACCAGCCTCCCTGGTGGAGACGGGGGATGAGGCCCTTCAGAGCCACACGGCACAGGCCAACCCAGGGGCAGCCACAGCGACACGGGCTCGGGCCAGCCCCGCCCTGTCCAGATGGGCATCCTGCCGGCACCACCGAGCGGGGGCTCGACACCGAGAACTCCGAGCCTGGGAGGGTCCAGGCTCCTCCAGCAGCCCTGCCCACATGCCCTGAAGAGGCCTGGCGAGCAGGCCCAGAGAGAGCCGCCCCCACGGGGCCAACCTGGTGCCTCCCGCCTCCCAGCGCGCCCCCAGCTCCCAGGCAGAGGCGCTGGTAGCGGATAACAAGGGCCGCTGGAGCAGACAGATGCACGCAGGGAAACGGTCACATTTCAAAGTCGCAATTAATTTCCTTTGCTCATTAGCCAATTTATCCTATTAGCTGAGTCCTGGGAAAAAACGTCCAGATATCTCGTGTGCCTCATGCGCGTAATTCTCTGCCTGGGGGTATCTTCTCCCAGCTCTTGGTGGGAAGGAGCCCACGTGCCCAGAGGGGGCCTGCCAGGGTTGGAGGAGACCCCGGGTTGTGGGTCAGGACTCCGGAGGCCTGGGCGGTGGGAGAGACTGACAGGATTGCCCACTCAGGGGGGCAGCTGGACCCGGCTCAGCTCAACACTGTGATGCAGGAGCCCGGGGGGACGCATAACCCAGCAGGCTTCCCTGCAGAGGTGCACACAGCACTGCAGGGTGAAGGGCTGGTGGGCATCGGGGAGAAGGGACGGGAGCTCCTGGCAGAGCAAAGAGCAAGGCGGGTGGCTGGGCGTGGAGGTGGACGGTGTGTCCAGGACCCTGTCGGGGAGACTCAGAGTCCAGGGCTGTGCCCATGAAGGCCAGTGCCTCGTGTGGTATAAAACCACTTCCCTAAAGTCAAACAGAAAAGGCCCAGGTCCCGAGGTGACCAGACCCTCTCTCAGCCCTGCTTCCCGAGGGCAGCTCTGACCAGCATCTCGGAACATTCCAGAATGACCCAGCCACGCTGTACGGAAGCGCAGCCCTTCCCAGCAGGCAGTGGCCAGGATGCCGGGCACCAGGCCAGCAATTCAGGAGACACACCCACAGCTGCAGCCGGAAGGTCCCGTGGCCAGGGGGAGGAGGGCTGGCTCCCGAGAAGCAGGCCTGGGAGACGGCCCCCACCCAAAAGTGCCGGAGACACTCCAAGATTTGTTTCTGCTGTTTGGGGACAGATGGCCACAGATGGCACGTCCTGGTGGTGTGCAGTGGGGGCAGCAGGTCAGACACTCGGGAAGAGGCCGCCCGCCCACTCGGACAAGAGGAGGAGACAGCCAGGCAGCTGCGTGCGTCCCTGTCACCCTGTCAGGTCCCAAAGCGGAGACAGTCCCACGGGCACCCGCATCCCCACCCACGCCTCTGGGCCCCTGCAGGTCAAGAGAGGAACAGCTCCAGAGCATGGTGGCTTCTCGCCACCCCTCAGCCACTCTTCCAGGCAGCTGAACGACGGGAAAACCTTTCCAGACCTCCTCCTGTCGCAGGCACCACAGTGACCAGCGCCCAGCCACCTCCTGGACCCGAGACCTCTGGTGCTCGCACCCATTTAGAGACGGGGCAGCTGAGGCTACAAGAGGCTGGTAGGGGCTCTGCCTCTGGCCTCACAGACCCTGAGATCAGCGTCCTCAGTCATGGGGACACTTCACTGGGGCCCAGCCCCACTGGCTCAGACCCCAGCATCGCCCTCCCATGGGACAGTAAGGGTGACCACCCACAGCTCCGCAGCCCATCAAGGGGTCACCCGCTGGAGTTATGTCGGGGTCCTGGCTCCGCCGCTTCCAGGAGACACTGGGGAGTCTGAGCCAGGCAGGGGCCTCCCTGCCCAAAGGCGACTGGTCATTCTGGGTCCTGGCTGCTGGCAGGCTCAGGAGAGATGGACCAGAACCCCCTTGGGAGAGGAGCTGGGCAGATGCACAGGGGACACCACTGACACCACCGGGGGGTGCTGCATGCTGACCCACAGGCCCCAGACGATGGGGGGGCTGGTAGCCTGGTCTGCTCCCTCCCCAGGACAGCTAGCTGAGGCGCTCCACCCGCCCGCAGGCTGGGGGTCCCACCCCTCAGCTGCAAAGTAGGGGCTCTGCCTCTGGCCTCAAGCCCAGCACCACCTGAGCATCCCCCCAACACCCAGACCGAGGCCTCGGGGCCCTAGGGGAAGGGTTCCCAGGCCCTCCAACCCAGGAACTGTCCAGGCTGTTTCAGGAAAGAAAGGCGGGGAGGCAGGACACGGTGGTTCTCCTACAACCGAGGCTAATTATGAAAATGAATTCAACATCAAGATGCTTCCCTGGCTGCGGTTGCCAAGGAGACAAGCAATTCAAGCAGCTGGTTCCCAGCCCCAGATTCCAGGGGCCGAGATGGCTCAGGCAGTGGAGCTGGGAGGAGAAGGACCTCAGACCACGCTCACCTGAGCAGCAGGGAAGGCAGCCACCTGGAGAGCGAACTTCGGCCAGAACAGCCTCGTCCCAGGTGTGCTCCAGCCAGAGCGCCCAGTTCACAAGCCCCAGCACTGCAGGATCCACAGCAAACAGACTGTCTTCACCCACAGCAGGACAGACCTCAGCCAGGCTTCAGGAGGGGCTTCTGCCACCTGCACTCTGGGGGAGGTGGACCCCTCTCTTAAAACAGGTGGAGGCCCGGCAGGGTCCTGAGTGCAGGGATTCTGATGTTTGGGGAGACAGGTGGGGAGGGGCCCAGGGAGGCAGGAGGTGACGGGAGGGACGGAGGGTGGTGGAGGCTGGACGGACGCCAGCCAGAGGAGACCCCAGTCAAGGCCTGACAACACCCCACACCTTGCGGCAGGCAGCCACTGCCACACCCGCAGTTCCTGGGGTGCACTGTGAATTCTGCCTGCCCCTAAACTCTCGGGAAGGGCAGCCCCTGCCTCAAGAGACCAACCCTCTGCTTCTGGATCTCCCCCTCCCGCCCCCCCACATCGGACTGCAGGCAGTATTTCTTTTCTAGAAAAACCTGACAAAGCTTCTGCCACCTTGTTCCCACATCTGATGCCCACTTCACCATGGGGGCGGGGGGGCGCCGGGGACGGATGGCGATGCAGCCCAGGCGGGGACAGAGCGCTGGAGGTCGGTGCCTCAGCCCAGACCTCCCACTCCCTCCAAAGGCCAGCTTGGGAGAGGGCAGGGGTCATTAATCTCCCTTTACGTATTTAAGGAAACAAACCTTTCACAAGCAACTGGCAGGGTTGAGAGGAAAGCAGGGCATGTCACCAGCACCACTCGCTCACCCGGCCCCCGGCCGGCAAAGCTGGGACAGGAGGGTGGGGAGAGGTCCCCGACACACAGCACCACCCGCAGGCTAGAATCATGACAACCCTGCAGACAGGGAGATGCTCGTCCATTTCACAGATGAGAAAAACAAGGCTGTAAAGCAGCTCACCGTGACCCCACGGGGTCGAGCCTGAGCACCCCTTCCAGGGGAGGGGTCTCCCCACAATGACGCCCATTCCAACAAGGCTGTGTCTCCCTGGGGGCCACACAGCCCAGGAACCTGAGGGAGATGGGAGGGAGAAGCAGCCAGTGCGAGGCCAACCCGGTCCCCTCAGGTCCAGGCCCACACCCTGCTCCCCAGGGAACCTCCCGCTGCATCGTCCATTCTGCGGCTGGCGCTGCAGCCTGGAATCTAATTTCACCCCCTAATAAACTGCTCTGCCCCCAGGACCCACTGCCACTTCCAATCTCTGGGAGCGACGGGAAGCCTGGACTGCTGACGGCTGCTCCAGGTGCAAACCAGATGCGAAGAATCACACTGAGATCCTGCCAGGGTCAGAGGGAGCAGGAGGCCACATGCCTGAGACCACCATGCACAGACCCCTCTCCCAGAGCCCATGGTCAGCCCACCCCCAGCCCACTGCAGCCCGTCCCTGTCTGAGCCTGCTCATCGGAGAACCCCCAGAGCCTGAGGGACCCTCGTACACAGCAAGTGCTCAATAAATGCCTCAGACCCGTAGGCCTCCACCGACGGGCCTCACCTCCATTGCCCCACCCCACCCCCATCCTGCTCCAGCCCCTTTGCCAGCTGGACCCGAGGGCACATCACGTCTGTGGCCTTTCCACACCAGTTCCCCCACCCAGCCCCCCTCTCTCCCCACACCCAGGGCAGGAAGGCACACTCAGGGGGCCCCTTGATGACCCCCACTGGCCAGTGACCTCCGAACAGCCAGTGTCCCCCAAAGCCTCAGCCATGAGTACTGTCCAGGACTGGGGGCTCTGGTGGTCTGGGGTCCTAACCTCCCTAAGCACCAGTCCCTAACCGTTCACCCACCAGAAGCTCTAGGTTCACAGGGACCCCCAGCCCCACCTTGCTCACTGCAGAACCCAGACCCCCCAGAAAGACCGGGCATCCTCGATGAAGCTCCAGGTGCTCGGGAAGTCACAGGGGGTGGGGGGAGCTGCCACCGGGGCCGGGCCTGGGTGGGGGGGACTCAGGGCCCTGGCGGCGGATCTGCTGGCTCAGCACACAGTAAAGCCACTTCCCCAGGCGCCTCCCACTCCGTCCGGGAGACATTGCTCCACCCGGGTGATTTGCTGTCCACTGGTCACCTGTCCACACGCAAACTGTAGAATCAAAGGCTCACCTGCGCACCCTCCCCATCCCACACCAGAGCCCACTCACACACATACCGGGCAGCATCGGGGACCTGACCCCACCATACCCATACCCTGGGCTCTCCCTCTGCCTCCCACCCCCACCCTTCTCAGAGACAACAGTACCCCCTACCAGGCTCACAGCCCCCAGTCAGAGGTCCTCCCTCCCAAGGGCTCACCTCAGCTGTCCCATCCAGTGTGCCCCGACTGTCACAGCTGTCCAACCCCCATTCCTGCCACCTGTGGCCCCCACCAACACTAAGACCACAGGAAGAGTGCCTGCTCCCCTCCTGCCTATTTCTGGGCCTCACCAAGCCAGCTTCCCTGCCCCAGGCCCTTTGCACCTTCTCCTCCACCACCTGGAATGTTCTTCTGCCAGCACGTCTGTCACAAGGCTGCCTCCTCCTCCTGTCCAGGATTTACCTTCAACGTCACCTTCTCTGAGAGGCTGCCCAGCCCCCAACTCTCTTCAGTTTCTCTCCTGGGGCCTCAGCCCTCCTAGTGCCAGCACCCTCCTCGCCCACTCTGTCCACAGGCCCTCAAGTGCACGGCCAGAGCCCACACACAGCAGTGCCCTCAGCTCGAAGGCGTATACCCACTGGACAGTTCAGGAGTAAGGAGCCAAGAAGTGGCCATGGACAGGAGACCTGTGTCCCAATGAACGCAGAGGCTTCCAAAGGCCAGCCTGGAGGTCCCGAGACCAGGAGGGCACAGCCGGCCCCGGGGGGCCTGGCCACATCTGAGCCCATGAGGTGGGAAATGCAGCTCATTAAAAACAAGGCTGCAGTTCCACAAGAAACGCTTGCGTGTGTCCGCACAGGAACCTGAACTCCCACGTCCACAGTCTGGGCACCGCAGACCGAGGCTGAGGGGCTCGGTCATCGGCAGATGAGTGGTGGACTTGGGGGCCCGTCCACGGCGGAGTGCAGCTCAGCCTGAGGGGAGTGAAGCACCGACACCCGCCACAACCTGGATAGACCTTGGAAACGCGATGCTCAGTGAGAGGACACAGACACGCCGGGCCACGGGGCATACAACCTGCTCACATGAAAGACCAAGAACACAGAATCCGGCTCCAGGGGCCGGAGGTGGGGAGACAGGGGCCCACAGGGGCCGGAGGTGGGGAGACGGGGGCCTACAGGGGCCGGAGGTGGGGAGACGGGGGCCTACAGGGGCCGGAGGTGGGGAGACGGGGGCCTACAGGGGCTGGGGCACTTTATGGGGTGAGAAAAAGACACCTCACTGGGAACACACTGAATACCACCGAACTGGCCACTTGAGAATGGTTCCCTGTGTGTCCCGTGCACTTCACCTCAGGTACAGGAAAGAGAACGGGCCAGGCCGCTGAGGTCTGAAGCAGCAGCCAAGCCCCGCCCGCCTGCCTGTGCCCGGCAGTGCCCCCTCCACAACCTGGGCCCTGGGCCCCCTCTGCGTCGGCACAGATTTGTGTGGGAAGAGCCACCACCTTCCCCCAGACGCCCCGCCCCCACCCCCCCTGCCAGGGGGCCTGGCCCCATCCTGGGGCGGGGGTGGTCTGTCCGGGAACAGTCCCAGCTCCCCCTCGTGAAGCCTCAGCACCAACACACGAGGTGGCCTCCTGCGGGGAGTGGGCAACCACTGGCCAGTCGGTTTCCTGAGCTGGTGGGGGAGCACCCATCCCATGGTCTCCTCTGGGCTCTGTCCTCATAAGCCCCAGTTTCCCCTGGCCCCGGCTCACTCTGGGGGCCCGTCCTTGGGTGTGTCTCCCTGGCCTGCCACACACACCCCTGACACAGGCACCTTTTAGGTCCCTCGATTGCCCTGCCCTGTCCGGAGCTGGCCTAACCAGACCAGCACGGCTGACTCCTGCCCCTGCAGGTCCCACAGCCCCGCCCTGCCGGGTCTCGGCCCTGCCGTGTGGAGCCTGCCCAGGAGCGGGGTTGGGAGGGACTCCCCGAGGGCAGTACTGCTGTGGACAGGCCTCTGCGATCAGGATGCGATTACAGAGCTTGTAATTCACTGTGCAGACACCAGTTTTCAGGGGGTGCTCTTCCCCCAACAAGGGGGTCCATTTGGGCCACACCCCTGGCATCTAACATCCCCTTCGTGAGCACAGGAACTCACGCAGGTGCTCAGGGCCCCCAGCAACAGCTCTGCTGACCCAGGGTGCCTCACAGACCTACCTCCCCCATGTCAGTCTCCCCCAGACTCTTTCTGAAGACCCTCCTAGTGCTTCTCTGTCTGGCCCACCCCCCAGGCTCCCCAGCTCTTGGCTCACTGGTCCCCTAAACCACTCCCAGTGTTCTCTGTCTCCACTTACATGCTTCCAGCGACACAGGGCTCACCCATGGGCAGGACCTCGTTTTAACAAGCCCCCTCCCAGGGCAGCCCTGGTCCTGACCCCGGGTGGCCACCAGGCATGCTCTCACTCGGGGGCCTGCCCCAGGCCAGCACCCACTGCCGCCATCTGCTCCCCAGCTGTAAGCCAGCGAGGGCGCAGGGTGAGGGGTCGGGGACAGGCCACCTCGTCCCCTGCCCCAGGGAGCACCGGGAGCCCTGACGACAGAGGCAAAGCCAACACTCGCCCATGGGCGGCCCATCTGATGCCACAGCACGTGGTTAACACAGAGGAGGACAGCAGAGTCTGAGTTTTGCCTCCTGTAAGGAAGGAGAGATGGGCACAGACAGTCGGAAACACATCGGAACAGACAAACGTTCCCCCTCGGGTTTTCCATGTCTTCCCCATTTCCTGCAGTGGACATGTATTATTTCTGAAATCAGAAAAGATAATAGAGCACAACCGAGCATTCTCCTAAGAGCCATCGTGCCCCCGCTCAGGCTGCGCAGTGCTGCCTGCCCATCGCGTGGGCCGAAACACTTGCTTTCCATGCACACAATATTAATTCAGCTCTCAGCTAATTAAACCGCACAGACCAGAGGGGACCATCTTGGAGAACCCTAATGAGGAGGGACGCGTCCTGGGAGCACAATGGCTGAGTCTGGAGATGGAGGAGTGGCCGTGCCTGGGTGTCGGCCCCAAGAGCCCTGCCCCGTGCCAGCAGCAGTGGGCCAAGTCCCAGCACTCCCTGGGCCTGAGCCCCCACGGAGAGACGGCTGGGGGCTTGTGCTCAGGACCATGGCCAGCGCCCGGCACGGCCCTCCCCTGTGTCACCCACCTGGTTACACGACCCGGCCCCCCACCCCCACCCCTGCCACAGGCTGAGCTCCAAAACACTCCCCCTTCCTGGGAGCTCTGGGTCTGCCCTGCCCTCCTGCCGGGGGCCCTGCCGGGGGCCCTCCCGGGTGGTGCCACTACATCCCACATCAGGCTCACCTCTGGGGTGAACAGGCTTCTAACCCCCCGTGGATGTGGCCAGGCTCCTGTGGTGACCTGTCCACTGACTGGACACCTGGCTCAGGGCTCTGCACGGATCAGCCAAGTGCTCACTGCGGCTCCTCCCACTTCCACATCCCCTCCTGGTGACCCAGCTTCCTCCCCTCAAAACCTGGGGTCCCAGGAGAAATACGCCTTTCCCTCCTACAAACACTTCAAATATTTTTTTCCAAACCTAAATGGAAAAGCAAACTCAAAAGGTCAAGACTGAGGCTCTGTGGAGGGAAGGGGCAGACCAGACAGGGCCTGGAGGAGGGTGGGGCCTGGGCAGGGGGCTGCTCGCAGCAGACACCAGAACAACCTGAAGGACACTCCCTGCAGGCCAGGCTGCCTCGGGCCCTGGGAGCTGTGACCCGCCACCACCACCAGTGAGTAAGGGATCTCTGGACACACTGTGTTTCCAATCGCTTCCAGGAGGACTTTCTGGAACCAATGCTGTTTTGTACATTTACAAAATTATTCCGGGTAATCCAAAAAATTAAAGACCTAATTTTATTCAAGCCAGTAACTGGTTGAGCCCAAGGATTCTCAGCTCTGAGCACGTCCCAGAGACAAAAGTCAGACTCAGGACTGAGAGCCTGGAACCTGGGCCCTCCCCCCCGCTTCCCCAAGTGGAGCCACCGTGGCCCCCAACCACCACGGCCTCTGCAAAGTGCTGCCGGAAAACTCTGCCTGCCCGCCTGCACCCCCTCCCTTTGGCCAACTGCAGCTGCTGGGCAGTGGGGCTAAGGCTCTGGACAGCCGGTGGCTGGGGAGCAGTGAGAGCCCCGTCATGCACAGGTCACCTGCCCCGGACCAGGGGTCTCCCCACAGTGCTCGGGGCTGCTGAAGAAGAAGCAGCCCCCGCGCTGCACCAGCCACGCTGCAGAGCTGGCGGCCTCGCTCGCCAGCGTGTGGTCTTGGTTCGGTTACTGTACTGGCCCACCTGGGCCCACCACCTCAGTGTCACAACACCTGGCGGGAGGCAAGTCACCGTCCCTGTTCTCCACTGGGCACCATCCTGCCTGTTCTCGTGGGAACCCCTCTCCGTGGCAGAACCCACACTTTGCCAAGCCCAGGCCTTCACAGGCAGGGATGCTGGGGCTTTTGTCCCCCGAGGGCCCTGGCTGGCTGCAGAGGGAGCCACACAAGCTCACCAGCGTCGAGGTGGGGGACATGGGCCCTGCAGCCGCACGAGGAACGCAGGTCCCAGAGCGGCCCAGGCAGGGCACGTGACCCTCGAGTATCCAGTCCTGTTTCCTCCCAGATGAATTAATAGCATGATGCGTCCCAGCTTCAAGCAACAAAGACCCCGGTCCTCCCTCTCTAATTCCTGACCGGTCTGTTTGCTGACCAGCCCTGGGCCCCTCCCTCCAACTCCGTGGCTGTGACTGTCTTAGCTCAGGTGAGGAACAGACAGGCCTCAGAAGTAGTCATCTCTCTGCCCGGAGCCTCTCCTGCAAGCACCCACCTCACCACAAGGGGTTTCAGGGGCTACATGCCCCTCTTTTTCCTTCCTTGGACCTGACCCAGCTGGCCTGGCCTTGCTGGCCGGGGGCCCATGGCCACGCCACGAGGACGCTGCATGGAGCAGGTGAGGCCCGTTTTTGGAGGCCGCCAGAACTGTCAGCAAACCGCCGTGGAAAGCACGGCGCAGATCCAGCCTTTGGGAAGGAGCAGCCCCACCGGCAGGCGACTCCCACGTGCAGGGGCCCACATGCACCAAGTCACCACACAACAGCTTAGGAGAGGGGGGGTGCTCACGGGGACACAGCCCACGTGGAAAGCTGACGTCCCCTTTAAGGTCTAGGGCACCCACTGGTACAACCCGCCCACAATGGTGGTTTTCAAGCCAAAGCCATCCCGGCCTCCCTGCTCGGAGGTTCAGGATGCTGGGGCCGTGAGTCCGTCAGCTGTGGACAGAAGGCCTCTCCCAAACCCAGGCAGCCATGGAGCAAGCAGTCTCCTTTAGGAAAACGGCCAGGCCCCCTGGGCAAATGCACAGCATCAGACCGGGGCCCCGTGTCTAATCATGAGGTCCAGTTAACAGCAGCCCCAAACCTCTCCATCCAGGTCCTGCCACTGGCCGACTGGACTGAGAACTGGGTGGGGGCAGGCGGCCCAGGGTGTTGTCCAAGACGCACCAGCCTCCAACCGCCTTCGTCTGCCTTTCTCCCGACCAAGCCACAATCACGCAGACGGGACGATGGCCAGAAGCCCCCCGAACACCACACACACCAAGCGTTGAGCGAGTCACAGGAGGCCAGCATGGAACTGTCCCCACGTCACAGACGAGGAGATGCGGGCCCCAACTCGGAAGCCCCGGCAGAGGCAGAGCCCGTGGCCCCCACCACTCACCATCCTCTGCCACACACGCCCTCTGAACCGTTTCCACTGGTTATACCCTCACATCGCACCTCGCGGGGGGCGTGGGAGTGAAGAGGTGACGTGTGTCACTGAAGCGCACACCCAGCAACGTCCACCCAGGGAGCACCTGGCTTACGCCTACGTTCATGCTCCAGAATGCTTCCCGCGTCCCAGCTGCAAGGTAGCCTGGGCACCACTGTTTGTCGTAACCAGATGTCGGCACACGCAGTAACAAGATGCCAGCGTCCTCCCGGTGCAGCATCCAGCCCAGAGTCCACCCACCAGCCTGGCCCTTCAACAGGCTCAGCCCGGCCTCTGGCCCCTCCCCTCCCGCCCGACCTCCAGGAGACGCTCAGGTGGCCCAGCACACCTGCTGCGTGTCCCTCCGCGATATTCTATAAAGAGGTTCATCTTCCCCGTGGTCTCCCCTGCCTCCCCCACCTTCTCACCTTCCATAAAATGCCCAAGAGCCCTCGTCCTCTGGACTCTGTTCCCTCTCCAGGGCGTCAGAGTGTGCCTCCTGGGGGGTGGAGGCCAGCCTTGTGGCTCTCGGTGGCAGGGACTCAGGGCATCCTGTGAGTGACACTGATACACAGGCATGCTGGGCCTCCGTGGACAGGCCGGAGTGCAGAATTGACAAGGTCTGAAGATCATTTACTGACTGAAGCAAGCTGGGGAAACACCGCCTTGAACACTCTACCGACCACTGGACTCAGCCTGCGCTCTGGGAAGCGATTCGGTCTCTTCGAAAATGTTCCGGGACTTACGCCTCTTCAGAGGCTGTGCCCGCGCGGAAGGCCTGCTTCTGAGTCTCCACGGAGACCCGCTTTGACGTCTGACTGATTTCCAGCAAAACAGAGGCTGTCTCTGCCCCAGTCACCACACCGTCAAGAACTGGGGCTCTGGCCTGCCCCGTTGCCTCGAAGACATGAGACTGCCTGTGGGATCTGCTCCACAGTGTAGTGAGACACAGTGATGCAGGAACAGCTCACGGTTGTGGGGGAGAAATCCGACAAGGAGGCCGAGGTCTCCAGACAGCCGGGACAGCCTGCTGAGCCCAGGTTTCCCCGGAAACCACACCCTCCCCCTGCTTTCACCTTTGGGGAAATTTCCGTATGTCTCTCCAATCAGCAGCCACTTCCTCCCTGGGGCTGTAGGGAGGTCTGGGACCTGAAAGAAGGTGAGAATTCAGCCTTTCAGTCTCCAGTCCCCTGCTCGGAAGCAGAACACCCGTCGACAGAGACCCTGGCCACTAGCCTGAGCCCACACTCACCCTCAGATGCGGTCAGACCAAGGAAAGAGCAGCCAGCACGGGGGCCCCGACTCCGCCTCCCATCCAGGCTCGCCTGCTGGGGCCAGAAGGTGAGCCGGGCTATGGGACCCACGTGGGTCGTCCAAGGCCACGCAGGGAACTGGAGCAGGGCCCTGGGGCTCCAGGTCCCCATCCCACTGCCATGACCACAGCTGCCCAGCAGCCTCCAGCCATGGGCCCCCGATATGTCAGCCTCCAAAGACGCCCCTGGGTGACACGCGAGGATGGAAAGGGTTTGACGGACCAGCCCGGGGTGGGGTGGGGGACTCTCAAAGGCCAGCAGTCCAGGGGGCCCCAGCCTCTGGGGGTCAGTCCCACCCTCTGCTGTCACCAGCACTTTCCATTCGGCCTACTTCAAACACGGTTTCATCCTGACAACTCAGAGTAGTTTTGGGATGTTGGAAACGTCAATTTATCTGCACCCCAAGCTGCGCCCCTGGGCAGAGACCCCTCTGGGCACCAGTAGGCAAATCCGGAACTCGACCGTCTTGGCCTCGGTCTCCCCACAGCGAGCGAGGGCCAGCAAAGTAAGAGACGCCTGGGCCCCGCACACGGCAGGCCCAGAGCAGGTGTCGGTCCCTCTCCCGCCTAACTTGAGACCCCCCCCACCCCCGCCTCCGGGGGTGGACTGACTGCCGCTCCCAGCTCCCACCTGCGGGCTCTCAAAGGAGCCTCGAGGGCTCTCCTGAAGCAGGTGAGTAACCTAGGAGCCCTGTGTGCCCAGACACGTGTACCTAGGATGGTCCGGGGCCTTTTCTGTGGCTCACACGCCCTTTGAGAAACTCATGAAAACCGCACCTAGAAAATTCTCTGTAAAGACGCCTGGTCCTGAGATGCACAGACCCCAGAGCCCGGACACCTGCCGCAGAGTGTGAAGGGTGGGCGGCGGGACCCTGAGATACACCCTTCCCCACCCCACGTGGTCCAGCTCCTCGAGACAGGGCTCCCACCACCACTGAGGACGCGAGCCTGTGCCCCAGAAGCCCACCCAGGTCTGGGTGCGCACTCATGCAGGCTGGGGCCTGCCCCCCCCCCAGAGACGGCTTTGTCTCCAGCCTGGGCAGAGGAAAGAACCCTCTGGGGGCTACAGGGCAGGGAGGGGTGGTCTGAGCTGTTTCGTCCCTGACTCAGGGAAGTCTCCCGTCTCCAGAAGGGCTTCTGGAGAAGCTCACAGGCGAGGGCGTGATGGCCATGGCTCCATGCCCAGAGGCACGGCTGCGGAGACAGCCCCCCGCAAAGACAGGAGGCCTGGTCTGATGCCCACCAAGCCTGGGGGCCACTGGACGGCCGCCTCTTCCCCACCTCTGACAGCTGCTGCCCCTGGACCCACTGGGACACCCAGAGAGCCCGGCACATCTCCACCTTCCAGAAGCCAGGCTTTGGTGAGAAAGGCAGAGAAAGGTGGCCTAGGAGGGGCCCCCAGCCCTGGACTCTAGTCCCTGCCCCCACCAGCTTCCCCAGGCCCAGCTCAGGAGGGACTTGAACTTGCTTAATTAAGGAATCAACAAACCAACCAATTGATGCAGATGTGGGCCAGCCCATGCAGGGTGGGAGTGGAGGGTGTGGGTGCACAGGGGAGGCCACACCCTCTGGGACCAGCACAGGGGCAGTAGAGGCCTCCTGGGTTGGGTGGGCTGGACCTAGGGACAGTGGCCTGGGGAGCTGGGGCACAGCCGATGAGCAAAAGAGCAGGACAGAGATGTTGCTGTTCAGGGAGAGACCCCGGGCCAGACCTGGGAGAGTGGAGACCCCACGAGGTTCACCTCCACAATGCCTTGGGAACAGGGGAGCTGTGCCCTGCTTACTGCCACTGGAGCCCCCACGCAGCAGGCCCTTCTGTCCCGACTCAGGGACACCCAAGGAGGAGGCAGCACAGACCCTACACGCAAAGGCAGCTGCCTGATGCACGGCCACACACACTCTGTCCCCGGTTCCAGGTGCTGCAGCCGTCAAGACGCAGGACGCACAGGGAGGTGGACCACTCAGGCCCAGGCAGGGAGAGGCCACACAGACGGGACCCAGGAAAGGCTACCATCAGGGACATTCACACCCAAAGCACGAGTCCTCCAGCAGCCATGCCACAGGCCAGGTGGGGTGGGCTGTGGGGGCAGGCTCTGTCTATGTACTGGAGGTCACCTCGGGCCAGGTCTTGCCTGACCAAGGAGACCCCTGAGCCCCAGCCAGGCAGGGCAGGAGAAGGCGGGAGGAGGGCCATGGATGAGGAGACACAGGGCTCTTTCAAGGATGCAGGGCACACCTGGGCATGCCTGCTTGGGAAGAGCCAGGGCCACCTCCCCGGGGGCAGGCAGGAGCTGCCACTTTGGTGCCAGGGGAGCCCATGCCTCTCGGAACTCCCAGGGTGGCTCAGCGCTGGGGCTGGGGACAGTGCCCAGGGCTGTGGTCGCTCCAGCACACCCACCCCGCCAGCAGCCTGGCGTTTCCCTCCCGGGTCTCCTCCCCCATTCCACACAGGGTCTGTCCAGAGCACACACTGACAAGTCACAGGCACACTCATGGGGCACACACCCCCTCACCCCAGGGTGGGCACCAGGTCAGAGCCGGTTTCCCAGAATCCACCCCTCACTCCCATCCCAAAATGCCTCTTTCATACAAAATGGCCGAGTCCCGGTCCCAGTCTAGCTGGGATGGGAGAGAGCGCCTGCACGCTCAGAGGCTGTGCACGCCAACGGCACAGGCGCACATGCACATGCAGCGACTCCTGCACAAATGCCACACACACAAACACCCATGTGCACACAACGCCTGCCCGAGGCCACCAGCCCTGCCCCAGGAGCCGGGAGTTCCCTGAAAACCCAGCCTGAGGACACTGACAGCCCCTTCTACGGACAGGGCTGGTGGGCCCCAGGACGGTGGCACCCCTCCTCCTGGAGGTCTGCTCTGCCAAGGAGGGGATCCAGAGCCCAGAATGTGCGCAGGGGTGTCAAGCATACACCTGGTCCCCAGCTGGCTGCTGCAGAGAGGGGTCAGGGCTGCACTGGGTGGAGGGGAGAGTGGGGGGTGCAGGCCTAGCCAGGGCTGGATGCAGGCACAGGGGGGCAGGATGGCCAACTAACTGCCTTTAGCTTAGGGCTCGGCAAGTAGGACCCCTCCCCCATGTCAGCAACCCAGAAGTTCACCCCAGATGGAGAGTGAGAGGTTTGGGGGGATGGGGAAAGGTAGGCCAGCCCCTCCCCCATGCTTCCTTCCTTGGGGGAGCCCATGTAGAGGGGGCCCCCCCAGGAGTCCGGATCCAGTGGCAGGACAGGCAGCGCCGCCCTCCCTCCCAGGCTGGCCTTTGTTCGGTGCAGCGGCCGTGGGGAGGGGCCTCTCGGGCTGAGGAGGGGAGGCTGGGGCGCTGCACATCTCCCCATCCTGCGGGGGAGGGGCTGATGCAACCCAACCAGGCCGCGGGCGGGGGAGGGGGACAGGCGCCCCTACCCCGACCTAAGAGCCTGACCCCAGAGCTCCTTCTAGCCAGATATCTCCAAAACCGCTCTCCAACCTCCTCCCTTCGCTTTAACCATGGGACCCCAGGCACACGGTGTGACCGTGTGACAGACGGCGGGCCCTCATGGCCCGCGGCTGCGCGGCTGCGGGCCGCCAGCAGCCGACCTGCCCGGCGGTGCCGCACGACCCGCGCCCGCCGCCCGGCGGGTGGGCACTCACACGTAGGCGTGGTAGATGAACGCCCAGCCGCGCGGCCGCTCCAGCACGTTGTAGAGGAAATTCTGCAGCTTGCGGTAGAAGGCATTGCGCTTGGGGGGCTTCCCGGCGCCCGCGCCGCCCGCGCGCGGCTTGCTCAAGATGCTGCCGCGCTTGGGGGCCTCGGAGCCGGCGATGAGCAGCGCGCCGTCCCGGGTGGAGTCGGGCGCGCCGGGGTCCAGCCCCACGAAGCCCACCTTGAGCTTCTTCTCCCCGCTCGGGCCGGGGTACACGCCGCCGTTGCGCGACTTCTGCACCATGGTGCCGGGCGGCGCCCGGGCGGGCACGGGCTCAGCGAGGGCGGTGCGTAGGGGGCGGCGCGGGCCCGAGCCCAGGTCCCCAGCCCGGGAGCCGCATGGCCAAGGCGGCGGCGGCGGCGGCGGCTCCGCGCTCCTATGGGCCCCGGGCCGCGCGCGGGGACGCTGCGGCCACCTCGCTCCGCGCTCCTGGGCTCCTGGCCCGAGGCCGCGCCGGCTCCGCCCGCCGCCTCGCCCCGCCCCCCGTTAACCCCTGCGCTGCCGTGCTGGGCCCCAGGAAGGAAAGGGCGGGAGGAGAGGGAAGAGAGATGAGGGAAGCGGACCCCTTCCCGCTCCCCGGACACCTTCCCGCTCCCCGGACACCTGTGCCCTGACGAGGGAATCGGCCCCCTGGTCTCACCTGGGGTGAGCAGCACCGGGCAAGCACACTGCCTGAGCAGAGCCCGCAGCTCTCTCTGGCTCCCCAAGCGGTGCCAGGGCCCAAGCCCTGTTGAATTCTTACCAGCTGGGCCCTGAGACTGGACACCTTGGAGTGAGGCAGGTACCAGCTCTTGCCAGGCTATGACCCAGCCGCCTGGGGACAATATGCTCTTGGCCTCTAGATGAACCAGGCATGAGGACCCCCAAGACCCCAGACCCGCAGAGAGGTGTCTGGGGAGAACCTAAGAGGTAGCCTGAACTGGGCCTTGAGGAAGGCATCTTGGAAGGGAGACAGCAGGGGCAAGGCGGGCATTTGCAGAGGTCTCTCGGCAGGGAGAGGGGCAAGGATGGTCAGAAGGGCAAGGCCTGAGAGACTCACCCCTGGAGGACCTCGAAGTCTTTGTTCTGCAGACCCCAGAGGGGCCTGCCACAGGAGCAGGGAATTGGAGGGTGGGTCTCAGGCAAGGCCTAGGCCTGAGGCCAGTAGGGACGCTGGTGCCACAGTACAGGACAAAGGAGGGCAAGCTCTGAACACAGACGGCAGGCTGTCCCCTTGAAGGAGACTCGGCAGAGCTGGCCTCCCCTAGCCATGGGTTTCCTGAGGGGTCGCTCTGGACCCTGCTGCTGGAAGGCCAAAGGACCCTTTCCTCAGCCCCTGAGGGGTCTCTGCACACTTGATGCTGTCAGTGCCTCCCCTGTGCCCACGGGCGCCTCCCTCTGCACACCTGGGATGGTGCTGCCAGCAGGTGCCCCTCCTGATGACATTCAGCCCCTTCCCACATCCATCCAGCGTTGTGGGGTCTACCGAGAGAAAGGCCCTGCTGAGCAGCTGGTGCTGCCCCCTCAAGTAACTCAGCCACTAAAACAGTAGGACCCCTGGCACCAGGGAAGCTGTGTTGTTTGCCCTTTGGTTTCCAAAGCCAGTAGCCTGGGCTTTTTTTTTTTTTTTTAATTGGGCAGAAAACATAATGGTCAATGCAGGTCACCTAGAAGGTTGGGGATGGACTGCAGCTCATGCCACACACATACCTGTGCACACAGGTTCGTCCTGGGGCCACACCTCTGACCCCCAACTGCCTGCCTCCATGCCTGGTCACTAGCTATGATCATCAGCATTAGGTAGGTTTGCCCCAAGTGGTTGCAGGCACCCCCACTGAACCCAGGCTGAGGAAGGAGGTGCCAACCTGGTCAGTTCAAGGGGCGGGGGTGGACCTGGGTTACAAAAGGAAAGAAGGGACCACTGGGTCCCCGCACATGCTGGGTCTACATGGGGAGGAGGCACGTCTGGGGGACACTCACATTCAGTCCTCAGAAACTGGACATGCAGATGCCACAAGGTTTGGGCCATCTTGTCGTACTGAGGAGGAGCCTTCCAGACCCCGGGGTGCCACCTGAGCTGGGTATGGTATCTTCTGGACCGTGAGAGCCCCTCCCCAGGGTTGGATGGGAGAGCAAAGTGGGCCCATGGTTAGGGTGGTTCACAGAGGATGAAGGTGTCACTTTAGCTGGTGCGTTGAGACAGGAGCAAGGTTTGGGCTCTGCATTCTAGGGCACTGAGCAGGAAGAAAGAGGAGGGGGTGTCCTTGAAGCCTGAGGGGCCCCTGGCTACCTTCAAGATCTCCTGGGGGAGGCAGTGCTGAAAGGGACCCCTCACCCAAAGGCTGGAAGGGGACCAGGCTCAGGTGCAGGTGGCCTCTGCCTCCCTGAGCCCCCGCTCACTTGTCCCCAGTGGCCTTGGCACCAGCAATTTTGCCACATCTCTCAGGGGTTCTGGAAGGCAAGCCTGCATCAAAGTTTGGAAACCTCTTCCTCTGTTTAGGGCATCTTGTCCATGATCACTGACGCCCTCAGCTTTGTGTCTTGCACACCACAGACAGTGTGCCATCAGCGTCCTGGTCACCACTGCCCCCACCCCTGCAACCCAGGCAAAGCAGGTCCATTGAAGACAGTTGGGGCTGAATTTCATGCAAGCGACAAGAATTCCATTTATTTAAAAACAGACGGGAAGAGCTTTCAGGCTCAAGCCATCTTTGCCAAGACCGCACTGACAGGATCCAGAGAAGAGGAGTGGAAAAATTCAGATGCACATGACACCCAGTTCCAGTTTGGGAAGGAAGCTTTCACCGGAGCTTTGGGGCAGCAGCCGCCCAAGCCGGGCGCTGTCCTTTCAGCACCATCGGCACCGCGCACGCTCCCCTGAAACTTCCGAGCCAGATACCCTCTTCTTTTGCCCTCTCCCCGTGGCCTCCTCCTCCTGGCGCACGTCACTGGTTACACTAAGTAGCCAGAATGGAATGCTGAGCTGACAAAACTGATGTTGGCCACTGTCACATCAGAGGACAGCTCGGGGTCTCACAAATCCCCTCCCCAAGTATTACTGTGCATTCTTTTCCCATGGGGAGCTCACCCCGCAGGGCTGTGACCCTGCCTCTCCTGTCCTGGCTCCCCTGCCTTTGTGTGCCTCTCACCCACCATCATGTCCCCCCGAGCCTGTCACAGACAGGGCCCACGATGTAGTCCGGGGATGTCACAGCTGCTGTTGGCAGAGGCCATCGGGAAATATACCTGGATTATCCCATCTTTGGGGAAACTACAATGGTGACCCTCCCCATGATGGTGAAGCTGAGACAGTGGGCTCAGCACCTCCTGGGAACCCACTTCTCCACAAGGCCGGTGGCTCGTGTCTCTAGTTCCACACACTCAACCTTGGACGGTGGGGCCAGAAGGGAAGACATCAGAGCAGAGGGGAGTCAGTGGGGAAGAAGCCAACTTCCACCGGCTGCCCATCCTGGCCAAGGGCCATCAGCTGAGAGGGCGTGCAGGCCACTCTGGTGGAGGGGGAGGCGGCTCCAGCACCTTGCTGCGGGGGCCCTTTAGGCACAGCCCCATGGGATGCTCTGTTGAGACCCTGCAGTCACAAAGAAGATCCTTACACCCCACTCATGGCCAGTGACCACATGGACACGGGGGACCAACACTGAAAACAGCGTCTTCCGTCCCATCCCCTCCCCGCTTCCTCCCAGCAGGGAAGGAGCAAGCTCCTTCTCCAGTCATGGTGCCTTCAGAAAAGCAGACGACCCCACAGCACCCAGAGAGAAAGCTCCACCAGACAGAGAAGCAAGGCTTAATTTGGGGAAATGAGAAGAGCCAGGTTCTCAGTCGTGTAACCTGGGTCAGGGCTGCTGTTGCCCTAGCCCTGTGGTTTGGGCAGCAAGAAGTGCCTACTCAGACAGAAAGTCCCGGCCCTCCCTGCCAAGGAATTTTCCATTATTAGGGAGAAGGGCTGTACTATTTATCCAACTTATGGGGGAACAGGGAAGGGAGGAAAGTATTTAAGATATGAAGGCACTGGTTTTTTAAATCATCTTACACTAAAGGCAATATAAATTTAGTTTATAGTTGTTTCCAAGATCAGAACTCTCAGCAAGCCCCCAGCCCCTGGCAAACCAGCTAGTTGTGTGGGAGGGTGTTTCTCGTCCACCAGTCAACACCTTGTCACCAGGAGCCCGCAGTCGCCCGGGCAGCAGAAACAGGCCAGGCAAGGGTGGCCCTGGACGTGTCTAGAGGGCAGAAATCAACTTGTAGATCCTGGACCCTCGAGGGAACCCCCAGCCTGGCGCTCTGCCTCGAGGTGCCCCCACCCCGCACCCCACTGGCCAGCTTCTAGGAGCAGGGGGTGTTTGGGAGGCTGTGCGTTTTGTCCTCATCAGTCCATGGCTTCTGTACAAGGCAACTCACCCTCCCCTTCCCACACCTCTGGGCAAGTGGGGAGTCTGCGACACTCATCCTCATTCCGTGAGAGAGAAAACAGGGCTCAGAGCTCACACATTCTGGACCTGAGGTGTGACCCAGGCCCCACTTGGGTTCTCAACTTGCCGTCCCTCCCAAGGCAAGTTGAGGACATCCACTTTCCTTGCCACAGACTCTTCACCTCTGTGATCCAGCCCTGCAACTCACAGACCACCCCGTCCTCACCCCACCTCCCTACCTCCCACCTCCCTACCCTGGGCACATGACAGCTGCAAGGACCCTCAAGCAGGAGCCTTCACATGTACTGTTCCCTCTGCTAAGAATGCTGTTCCCTTCACTAGCACCAGAAGTTTCCTTCACGAGCACCGGAAGGTCCCTGTGGTTCTTCTCAGGGAGGCCCTGCTTGTGGGTCTCCCCTGAGGTGGGACTCCAGCCCTCCCTCTCAGCTCCGGTTTCTCATCACAACCTGAGACTTTGTTACTTACTTTCTCTCTCCTGTTCATCCGCTACCCTGACTAGACAGGAAGCTCAAGAGGAGAGCAGTGCACACACTCACACCCCGTGCACTCACACCCCGTGCATATACTCACACCCGTGCACTCACAGCCCCATGCACACACTCCCTCCCCGTGCACATGGCCACTGGCCCAGCCCACAGAAGCTGCTCATCAACCTTCCTTGTATGAGTGAACACCGTGTTCTAGGGCTGGATGTCACTTGGAGCCTCCAGCCAGGATGCACCCTTGATGACTCGCCTTGGGCTGGTGTGGGGCAGCAGCTGCTGGGATAGACCAGGGAGGATGAGAGCCAGAGCTCAATTCCGTGGAGACAAGCTCCCCAGCAACAGAGCGGTCAGCCGCCCTGCCCACACACAGGCTGTTGGCATCTAGGCCCTGGCTGCCCGCCCACTGCCAGCCCAGGCTCGCTTGAGTGCTTGCTTGCTTGCTTGGCCAGATGTCCATTAGGCTTTGGGCAGAACAGTCCAGCCCGGGGCAGAGCCCATGGGCTGTGAAAGTCCCCCCTCCCCTCACCCCCTCACCCAGGACAAGGTCACCACACACTAAGCCAGGGAGATGGGACAGAAAGGGTGGACTCCTGTCCCAGCACACCAGGACACATCAGCCTAGGAGGAGCTGCAGCCGTTGGCCAGCAGCAGGGGCCCTGCTGGGGTGGCCACTGAAGAACCACAGCACTGGCAAACAGGAGCTCACCTCGCGGCAGTGCAGAAGGCCGGGGGCAGCTCCTCACTGGTCAGGCGGAGGGAGATGGTCCCACCTCATGAGGCTGCCTGGTGCTAAATGGAGATGACCCTGTAGAGCAGCACCCAGGACAGGGCAGTGCCCAGGAAAGAGCAGGGAGACACACGGTGACCCCCGTCCCAGCTTAGAAGCCCCTGCTTCCTTGGTTTCCTGCAAACCCTCCCATGGGGAAGACTCCCAGTTCAGACCTGCTGACACACCACCCCTGCCTCCTCCCGGTGTCTAATCACAGAGATAAGATCCTCTTAAGCCAGTCACTCTCACGTGGGGCAGCTTTGTCCCCCAGGGGACATCTGTAATGTCTGGAGATATTTTGATTGATTGGTATGATGGGGGCAGGTGCTATTGGCATCTAATGGGTAGAGGCCTCCAAGAGTGCACAGGACAAGCTTCCCACCCCCACAGAGAATTCTCTCTCCCTAGATGATGAGAGTACTGAGGTTAAGACACCATGATTTAGGTTAACAAGTTTTCTTTCTTAAAAGGCAAATATTTCTGATAAGTTAGCCATTCACACCTTAGTATGAAATAGTGCCAACAAATTAATTTTCTCCCTAAAGCTCCTAAGGATACCTAAGCCAAGGGAGGAGAGCTTTCATGGGCAAGGAGGAAGGAGTCTGGGGTGTTGGGAAGGAGAGCAACTCCCCCCACTCCAGGAAGGGCTTTGGGTGGCAAGTATCTGCCAAGTGGCGACAGGATAGCTCCTCAATGAAGTTCAACAAAGTAATCCTAGGTTTTCCATATTGCTATTTTCTAGCCTGATGACGTCTACCTTTACACCATCACAGAACAAGGAATCTCTGCTTCTGCTTCCCAGCTCACTGGCTTACTCTAAGTGCGTGACTGGGCCAGCTGTGAGCCTCTCTGTCCCTCCGTCCCTCAGCCTGTAAATGATGGGGTAATGCTGATAAAGATGTCACGGGAGTGTAATGACAGTGCACAGCACCTAGAACAATGCCTGGCATGAGTAAGCGTTACATAAGCTTCAAAGTAAAAATAAATGAATCGATTCCAGGGCCGGCTCTGAGTGATCACATTTCCAACGTGTATGTACCCCCTTCCTCGACACCGGGGCTGTGGATCCTGGGTGTCGGGAGACACACAGTAAACGAAGGGCTGAGAGGACACCAGAGGCACCTAGTGTCCCCAGAGCCCGCCCCCACCCCAGCAGAGGCCACTGCAGCCTTCCTTCTGAGAGAGCTGGGGCACAGGCAGCAGCCCTGGTCTCACCCAGACCCCAGGCCTAAAGGTGCATGGAGCCCCCATCCAGGCCCTTCCCACTCTGAGGGGCAGGAAGTTTGCTCAGAGACCTGAGACGGAAGGGGAAATTTTACAAAACCCCACCGTGGGATTCAGGAGCACGGCCCCACCCCTCTTCCCTCCCTCTGCCTGTCCTCCAAGTCCCCATGGCTCAGTACTGCCCCTTACTCTCTGGACAGCTGAGGCCTGGACCCCAGGACCCCAGCCGGCAATACAGGCCCAGCTTCAAACAGCAGCTGGCATGATGCTCATTGCCAGAGCCTGGGGTGGGCTCCCTGGGCCAGGGAGCTGGGACCATCAGGCACTCGGGGCTGGCACAAGCCCAGCCCCCAGCCCCCAGCCCCCAGCCCCCAGCCCCCACAGGGCTGCCAGTGTGCCTCGCAAGATGGCTTTCAGAGGCTGGGGCCACTTCGCCAAGCATCTTTAGAGACGGCCCAGAGAGTATGATCTGGTCCCTGCTCCACTGACCCTTCCAGGCCGCCCACTCTACCCAGAGTGGACACAGGACAAGCAGGGCCTGGGCACCTTCTTGCCTCCTCCTGGTCTTGGCGCCTTGCTCACTGCTGCCTCAGGCCCCCTTAGCCCATGTGCAGGCCAGGCCCTGGTGTGAGGCTGACTGGACCGCCATTCTGGTAGCGACCTTGGCTGGGCTCCCAGCTGATGAGCCCACGTTTGAGCTGTTTTTCTCCTCATGCAGTCATGGCCACCCCCAGCCCTTCTCTGCCTCCTCCCCAGCTGACCCCCACAGAGAGACACCAAGAGCAGGAAATAAAGCCAGGAAAGGAGGCAGCTCCCCCTTTCATGAGCTCCATCCCTCCACGACCCAGCCCAGCGGAGTCAGGAGCAGCCTGGACTCATACTCTGCCCAACAAGTGTGGCTGCCTGGCTGGCTTCTCCCCACATGGCTGCTGGGCCAGGAAAGCTGCCCAGTGCTGCCCTCATGCAGCCAGCCATGGGCACCCCCAGGGACGCAGTCCTGACTCCAGGCAGCCAGCCATCAGCGCAGGTGGAGCCGAGACACAGCTGGTGTGTGCTCACACACACAGTCATGCTCAGGTACTCATACGTGCATGCACATGCATGCTCTCCTGAGCACGCACAAGATGCACGTGTATACACACACGCACACACACCTGCACACATCCACTGCCCCAGCTCCCAAGGACTCCGGTTCACCCCACCATGTTCTGCCCACACTCTACACAGCCACACGCAGATGTGCACTGTTCTCGCACAGGTCTGTACGGCTGGGTACACACCCCCGGGGCATACATGTAATCTGACACACCTACGGTCCCACTCAGAGACATGCTAGGGCACCCAGGAGGAGACACACCCACAGCCACCCACAAAATGAGAAACCCTGGGGTCCCGTCACTGGAGTCTGAGGTCCCTGATCAGACACAAAACTGTCACCACCAGGGTCACCCCAACCCCTGGAGGAGGGAGGGAAGGTGCTTCCTGCCTTGAGGGAAGGGCACTGGGAATCCTGGGGAGACAAGAGCAGGAGAGCCAACCCATTTGCCCAGCTCAGCAGGACCCTGCAGCTCCACGGACTCATTAATTTTTCAGAGGCACCCAAAGTGCAGATTGAAGTTGCCAATCCGGTCATGGCGGGTCCTGCTTTAAATTATTCCCCAGACCAGCAGAGCGGGAGAGATCTGGCCCTAGGCCCCAGCTTCAGGGGCCACTCGCCCTGCCTGGGCTTGGCACCAGCTCTGTGGCTGCGGGGAGGGCAGACCCCTGGGCCCCCACGTCCTCCTTGGCAGCCCAGGCGTTCAAGCTGGGTGTGAGCACTGGTCTGTCCCCAGCTTGGGCCCCGGCCCTGAGGCTGTACCACTGCCCCCACCCCAGGGTTCACTGTCCAGGCTCTGGTGGCCCACCCCATCCACCCGCCGCCCCTGAAGCTGACGCCCCGCCCCCAGGCTCGGTGGACTCCGCCCCCTGCCCTGCTCCTCTGCCCCAGCCCGCAGTGGGAAAGCCCGCTGGACCAAAGGGAGGGCCCCCCACTCCAAACGTTTCACCGCGCCGCCTCAGCCTGGACTCCAGCGCCCGCGCTGGGAGCTGGACAGCGGCAGGGGCAGTTGGGAGGCCACTGCGCAGCGCCAGCGAGCACCTGACCGCAGCGGCTCCTTCCACCCACCACCGCTCCATCCACGCGTGTTGGGGGGTGGGGGGAGCCTAGGCCGGAACCTGCACCCTTGCTGCCTGCACTGCCGTTCTCAAAGTTCGGTCCAGGCACCCCAGGGCCCAAGAACCTTCCAGAAGGCCCTCAAGGTCAAAGCTGTTTTCACCGCAATACCGAGGCCTGGTCTCTGTCCAGCCTGCTCTCCCTCCTACAGTGGGGTATTCGGGGCCACGTGCTGTGTGATCTTGTGCTTTATGCATTTCTGATTTTATTCCCTGGGCACAAAACACATGGCTACGACCCCAGTGGTGTTTGACACTGAGGGTTTGAGAACCGGCGCCGGGAGCGTGAAGGGCTCAGCTGTCCCACCCAGTCCTCCCCTCCCGACTGGGGCACATCTTCCCGCTGTCAGGCCCCAGGTGTGGCCAGAGCCCACCCTTCCCCATAAGCCCCTCCGGAACAGCCCAGAGACCCTGGCCTCTGCCCACACCCATCTCTGCAGGGTACTGGTGGTAGGGGAGCTCCAACCTGGAGGTCAGCGGGAAAATCCTGGGAGAAGTGCTGGGTGTGCTGCCCCCGCGTGGACACTGGGAGCTACTGCATGTCCTCACCAGCTAGGACCCAATTTCTCCTCCGCCCCGCGGACTCCACATTGAGAAAGGCACCAGGGGCTCAGCGAGGTACGGATCCCTACCAGGCAACAGAGTAGGAGCCTGTACCTTCCTGGGCCTGGCTTTATTACTCCATCCCCAAAGGGGCCCGAGGCGCCCAGATCCTCCTGAGACACCCCACCCTCCACCGCGGTGGGGACCTCCGTCTGCTTCAGGTTATGCTGGGCACCAGGAAACGCTTCCACTTCTGTCCTCATGCCATCTTAGGAGCCCATGAGCCTGGAAGTATTTGTGCCCCCACACCAGAAACACGCCGACCAGAGGGGCGGGCAGTGCGACCCCAGGGGCAGCCCTCTGGTGGGCAGGACAGGTTGACATTGCCCTGCCCGGGACATCTCGATGATCAGAATTTGCTGGGACCAGAGAGTGAGTAAGGGTCCCCTCAGGGACCACACAGAAGGCTTCCTTGGACCCCAGCTGGTTTCACTCTTACCTTGTCTCAGGTTGGCAAGTTTCTCTGGCTTGACCCTAATTCTAACTGGGCCAAAATGTGTCAGAACAGCTTCCTGGGGCACAGCCTGTAGGATCACACCAGGTTTCTCTCACCAGCAATGGTGGCTCAAGGAGGCCCAGGACTGCCAGGGCTCCGGAGAGCTGCAGGAGGCCCCCAGTTTCCTTGGGTAGGGCCACAAGATAAAACACACAGTCCACTTTGAATCTCAGGTAAGCGACAAATACTTTTTCAGTGCAAATATGGTATGGGACATATTTATATTAAAAAATTATCCACCATTTATCTGAAATCCAAATTTGACTGGGGATTGTGTCTGTGTTTGCTGATTCAAGCTGCCTTCCTTGGAGGCCTCTGTGGGTCAGCCCCGACCCTTCCCGGCTACCAGCACGACCCTGGGAAGGGCGTCCTGACCCACTTTCTGCCTGGCCAATTCAGCTGTCCTTTTCCTGGTCCTCCCCCTGCGTGCAGCCCATCCCCACTCCAAGAGGCCCGTCCCCACTTTGGGACTGGGTGGGGAGACACCAGCAGCCCCTCCATGGGCTTAACCCTAAACCACGTGTGCCCTCCTCTCCTGGCTGGCCCCTTGTTCGCCTGCACAACTCCCATCCCCACCTAGTGTGGTGAGTTGGTTATGCTCCCAAAGATTTCAGGCCCAACTCTGGAACCTGTGACATGTGGCAAGAAAGCATTTTGCAGAAGTGACTAAATCAAGGGTCTTGAGATGAGATTATCTGGGATCGGTCAGGTGGGCCCTCGGTGCCCTCATATCTGTCCTTGTAGGAGGGAGGCAGAGGAGACTTGACCCAGAGAACAGTGGCCATGGGACCATGCAGACAGATTAGGGAGATGTGGTCACAAGCCAAGGAAACTTAGCAACCACCAGAAGCTGCAGGAGGCATGGGATGGACACTTCCCGAGAGCCAGTGCAGGGCGCGGGCCTGCCCACACTGGATCTAGTCCCAGTGCTGACTGTGGACTGAGAGTTCATTGCTGCTGTGTTAAGCTGCCAGCTTGAGGTCCATTTGCTGCTGCAGCCCCAGGGGTCTCACACTAGGGTGCCCTGCGATTGGCCCAGTGCTCACCCTGGAGGGGAGCCTGCACCCTGCAGGCCAGCTCCTGCTGAAGGCAGACAAGTCTGCACTGTGCACTCTTTCAGGGAATCTGCTCACCCCCACCCTGAGCTCGGTCTGCAGCACCAACACCTGGCACAGTCTGGCTGTGTTCTGGCAGCAGGAGTGGCTGAGATGGGAGTGGTCCTGCCGCTCCACCCCCTACTCCCACCCCCACACCCTGTGCTCGCTGACCAAGGTCAGGGCTTGCTCTGGGGTTCCTGGGGCTGGAGTTCCTGGGTGTGCCAAGGGCCCCGTTGCGAAGCAGGATGGATAGGAAGCTGTCTCCAGCCACAAGTGACCGGCTGGCGAGGACAGTAAGACAGGGCTTCCAAGGGCGTGGGAGCTGGAAAATCCGAGGGGTGTGTGTGTGTGTGTATGACAATCACGCGTGGGGGAGGAGCCCTCAGCCCATCTGTCCTTAGAGAGACCCCAAGAACACTCAACCCCCTTCTGCGGGTCCGAAGTGGCTTTGTCCTGGAAGCCCCCACAGGGGGAATGCCAAAGCCCCCTCACCAGCTGGACTCGGGATCCAGCGCCCCACGGCCCACCCCAGGTAGCCCGGGAGGACACTGGTCAAGGCGCCGGCAGGGCTGGTGGACCCCGGGCGGGACGCCGAGCGGGGAGAGGCCAGCAGCTTGGTCGGGGACCCGGATGGGGCCCTAACAAGCACCCTCCTGCAGGACAGGCCGCCTCGCCCCACCCCACCCCCAGCAGCAGGCGCACACGGCTCCGGGGTCGCTCAGTTTATTGGTAAAACGGGCACTGAGCGTGGTGAAGGCTGGACGCGGAAGCCGGGGCGGCAGGGGCGCTTTTCCTCTTAAAGAACTTCCACTGGACCTTGATGGCGAGCATCCAGTCGCTGACGGAGAGCCTCTTACAAGCGGAGGTGCAGACATGCGCCTGGAGGGGGGGCGGGGCTCCGGGGC
Source organism: Camelus bactrianus (assembly GCF_048773025.1). Classification (NCBI taxonomy): domain Eukaryota; kingdom Metazoa; phylum Chordata; class Mammalia; order Artiodactyla; family Camelidae; genus Camelus; species Camelus bactrianus. The sequence goes on from NC_133557.1 coordinate 32,729,207, forward strand.
CGCGCCGGGGGTGGGGCCGGGGGCGGGGGCGGGGCGCGGCGCCGCCGGGGAGGGTCGCGCCGCGGGCGCCCGTGCTTCACTTGCCCGCCTTCTGCGCCTTCTGCGCCGACTTGGTGACCTTGCCGGCGCCGCCACTCTTCTTCTCCACGTTCTTGATGACGCCCACGGCCACCGTCTGCCGCATGTCGCGCACGGCGAAGCGGCCTGGCGGAGAGGGCGTGAGGCGCGGGCCGGGATGCAGCGCGCAGGCGCCCTAGCGCCCGCAGCATCCGCCCCAATCCCTGCGCCGGTTTGGGGGTGGGGGGAGGGGGCGGTGGAGTGCGAAGCTCCCGTCTCCTAACTTCGGTGGCAGGAATGACTCACATAGGACTCGGCCAAGGCCTTGTTGTGAGAATTAAATGGCATGTGACCCGTCCTTAGAACACGCCTGGCACCGAATGTGCCCTTTTAGCTATTTTAACAATGGCCAGCAACCTTGCATAAGGCAGCTCTCCGATATAGATCTGTGGGTCATCCTGTGGGTATCTGGGGCGGGCCAGCTGGAGGTGGGTGGTTAGTCCTAACTCTGCCACTAGACTAGCTGTGGACCTTGGGCAAGTCACTTAGGGGCCTTCATCTGCAGAGAGGGACACCATCCCAGACCTGCCCAGTGGGGCCACCTGTGCTCCTGGAGACAAAGGCCAAGGCCGGGGGCTTCTGCTAAGCTCTAAGCCGCAGAAGAAAAGTGCAGGACCCACCTCCCCCAGCAGGGGTCCTCCACCCTTGGCCTAGATTGCCCCCCTCTCCCCCCAGCCCCTCCTTCACCACCCAACTCACCAAGAGGAGGGTACTGGGAGAAGCTCTCCACACACATGGGCTTCCCTGGGACCATCTCTACAATGGCCGCATCGCCGGACTTCAGGGACTTGGGGTTGTCCTCCAGCTTCTTGCCAGAACGCCGGTCAATTTTCTCCTTCAGCTCGGCAAACTTGCAGGCGATGTGGGCTGTGTGGCAGTCAATGACCGGTGAGTAGCCGGCGCTGATCTGCCCAGGGTGGTTCAGAATGATGACCTGTGGGCAGGGTTGCACGAGGCCATCAGGCAGGCCCAAGGTGGGCACCTGGGGAGGGCACCAAGTTGAAGGAGGCTCTGCCCACCTCCTGGGTCCCTGGGGCCCAGAGTGCTGACCATGGGGAAGGTCAGGCTGGGGGGACCCAGGCCCCCAGACCTGGACCTATGGTCCTCATCAAGCCCCTGAAAAGCCACAAGAGACAGACAAGGACAGGGGCACTGGTGATAAGACTGGACCTTGGTGACCATCTTTCAGTTACATCTCAGTAAAGCCAATTTTAAAAATTGTAGTCATGTACGAGGTGACCAAAGAGGGCACAGTGAAAATGTAGAGAATAAGAACATCACAGACCTGTCCCAGCCAATAAACTGACAAAAGTGTTCTCAGGACCTAAGTGGGACCTCAGTGAGGCTGGGGGCAACAAGACCTGGGCCTGCACCCATCTGCTCTTTCTGCAAGCACCCTCAGCCAGGGTGGACCCCACAGGCTCAGTGGCCCCCTCGGTAGAGTGGGGATCTGAGTCCTCCCTGGCTCCAGGCAGCCACCTCACTGAGGACAGCCCTGGTGACGACTTGGGGTGGGCCCCCTGGCCACCAGGCTGCCCACCTGGGAGGTGAACTGGGCAGCCTCCTGGGGTGGGTCAGACTTGCTGTCCCCACACACGTTGCCCCGGCGGATGTCTTTGACGGACACATTCTTCACATTGAAGCCGACATTGTCGCCGGGCAGGGCCTCGCTCAGTGCCTCATGGTGCATCTCCACTGACTTCACCTCCGTGGTGATGTTCACTGGTGCAAAGGTCACCACCATGCCTGGCCGAAGGATGCCCGTCTCCACCCGGCCCACAGGCACGGTACCAATGCCTGGGTGAAAGGAAGGGGCCATGAGGGCAGGCAGGGGCCGAGGGCTGCCCCATTCTCCCTGGCAGGCAGGGGTGGCCATGTGGAGGGAGGGAGGGGACAGGGAGACACTGAGCGAGGCAGACACTGAGACATGTGGACAGAAGTGGAGGCTCCCCCGTCCCCACTAGGAGAAGAAGGGACTGAGGTAGCAAGTTCCCAGAACATAAGGAAAACAGGCAAGGGGAGGCAGTCTGGAAGGGCCCCACCCTGCCCCTGGGTGGCAGCAGTCCCCAAGGAGGCACTGTGGGGTGGACCCTGCCTATGGGCAGCAACATTGAGCGGGCCCCACTGGGGATGGCCCAGCTGGCTCCAGTGCTGCGGTCTTGGGGGTCTCGGGGCCAGTCCTGAAGGGCACGGGCGTCCCAACACTTGCCACAATCTGCTTACACTGCAAGGCTACTCAGTAGGTGTCTGGTGCCCCCCAGAGCAGGGGATGGGGGGGCTTCACCCTGGCCTCCTGGGCTGTGACAGAGGCTCACGTGGCCTCACGGAGACTGAGGTTGGTGGCTGTTCCCTGTGCTGGGTGAGCGTGATACCCGCACCCTGCACACAGGCCCCCAACGTCTCTTACCATAGCTGCCTGGCCAGGAGCCCCTATTGCTACCCATCACTGGCCTCATACTGATTCATGGTTTCTGTACCATTTCACGAACAGCTTTTCCCATCCCTGGAATAGACCGTGTCTCCCACAAGACCAAAACCTCCAGGTGAAGGGCAACATGTGACTGACCCCGTGCCAAGGTCCTGGCTGAGGGCTGGGCACTTCTCTGGAGGGAGGAAGATCCTGGCAAATATGAGATGGACTGCTGGGTGGGTGGGGGTAGGTGGGCGGATGAATGGACAGATGGATGGACACATGGACAAATGGATACTGGATGGGCTGGGGTGAGGTGGACCGGTGGACAGATAGATGGATGGATGGATGGAGACAGGGGGTAGATGGTCCCCCAGAGAGTGTGCAGCAGAAGGGAGAGGCAGAGATAACCCGGCCACGGATGGTCCTTGTCAGGGGCCTGTCCTCAGGAGGAGGTCTGAGGGTGGAGCTGGTGGGATGGGCAGATCATGGTGCCCTCACTCACCACCAATCTTGTACACATCCTGCAGTGGCAGGCGCAGGGGCTTGTCCGTGGGGCGTGTGGGGGGCAGGATGGTGTCCAGGGCCTCCAGCAGGGACACACCGCTGGCGTTCCCTTCCTTCCGCTCCACCTTCCAGCCCTTGAACCATGGCATCTGGGCAGGAGGAAGAAAGCACTGTTGAAGGTCCGCCCGTAGTTGGCTCAGCCCTCCCTACGTGAGATCCAGTGAGGGGAGTGCCATCCACAGCACCAAACACGCTGCCCAGCCAGACCCAGGAGCCCCCGACCACAGGGTTCTAGAACTAGGTCTCCCCTGGCTCCCCTGAGGTCCCCTCCATGCCCGCCTCCCTCAGTGTGGGCAGCTGCAGCCTGACCAGGATGAGGCCCACCCTGCCGGGCCAGGGGTGTCCTCTGGCTTGGCCGTGCGAGGCACTGGGTCCTGGGCTCCACACATTCATAACAACCAGGCTCCACTCCTCACTCCCTGTTGAGTGAGAGTCCCTGGGACACGGGCTGCCAGGGCCCCCAGCTTTCTGGCTGACCAGCAGAGAGCCTGACCTGTTCCAGGCCTCAGGGAGGTACCTGGGAGCCCTCTAGGCCCTGGCTCCCAGGGAAGATGAAAACTAACCCCACCACACAGGTGTCCCAGAGATGTGGCAGGTGGGCCTGGGCCACTGCCCACACAGTGTCTGCCGGGAGGGTGTTGTCCCTGGCCAGAGAAGGGGCTGTGGAGGCAGCCTCATGAGAAGGCTGGACTGAGGGTCTGAGGCTGGGGCTCCCCACCAGCACAGACACCCACCGGGGCTGGCTCCGCTCTGGTACAGACCCAGGGAGCCAGACAGAGTCGAAGGGAGCCCAGGGACAGCCCTCCAACCTCCCGCTCCGGCTGTCTGTGCCACACCCTGACCCAGGGTCCTCGGCGAGGGGTCTGAGCAGCCCCTGCCCCCTGCCCCCAGCCGGGCACTCACGTTGGGTGAGGGCTCCAGCATGTTGTCACCGTGCCAGCCGGAGATGGGCACGAAGGGCACGGTGGCCGGGTTGTAGCCGATCTTCTTGATGTAGGCGCTGACCTCCTTGACGATCTCATCGTAGCGCTTCTCGCTGTAGGCGGGCTCCGTCGAGTCCATCTTGTTGACACCCACGATCAGCTGCTTCACGCCCAGCGTGTAGGCCAGCAGTGCGTGCTCCCGGGTCTGCCCGTTCTTGGAGATGCCGGCCTCGAACTCTCCCACTCCTGCCGCCACTATCAGCACGGCGCAGTCCGCCTGCCGCAGGTCGCGCAGGGTGAGCCCGGCCCCGCCCCGCGCCCAGGCCTAGGCCCCCGGGGCAGCAGGCGGGGGGCTGGGCAGTCGCCCTGGGGTAGAACCTGGGGTCTTGCCCTCAGGGGCAGTGTCCGTCTGTCTATGAATTCCTGGCAATGTCAGATTGTCGAGGACCGTCTGTGTGCATTTCTGCCCACATTTGCAGTGTCCCCATCCTGGCCTGTGTCCGTGTGTCTGTGAAGGTGGCCCTGACAGTGGCCGGTTGTCCTTACAGGCATCCTCACTGGGCTGAGATGCCAGGAGACTTAATCAGTTCTTGGTGGGGGGCAGTGGTGACAAAGGTGAGAGGTCTCAAGCCCTGGCAAGGACGCAGAGGAGACCCAACTATCCTCAGTGACTCGGGACCCCAGTGTTCCCAGGACAGGTGCCCTTGCCCCACCTTTGGGCTCCGCCCACCTGGGCACCCTCGCCCCACCCCAGGCCCCAGGCCCCGCCCACCTGGGAGGTGCCTGTGATCATGTTCTTGATGAAGTCGCGGTGGCCGGGGGCGTCGATGATGGTGATGTAGTACTTGGTGGTCTCGAACTTCCAGAGGGAGATGTCGATGGTGATGCCGCGCTCCCGTTCAGCCTTCAGCTTGTCCAGCACCCAGGCGTACTTGAAGGAGCCCTTCCCCATCTGGAGGGGTGGGGGCGTGGCTCAGGACGGGACCCGGACTCTGCTGGCTCGGCCAGCGGGTCCCCCTGGGCCGTGGGAGCAGCATGTCACCGCGGAGAAGCCCCTCTGCCCTGCTGGGACCCTGGGACTCTGGACCCATCTCTGGAACGGGGCGTACCCATGCCCTGCTGGGCCAGCCTCCGCCGCCTAAACGGGCGCCATTCGAGCGTCCACCAGCAGGGGGCGCAAGGGCCTGGGAGCCACTCTCGGAGAGAAGCGGTTTCGACCCCTCCCCCACTGCCAAGGGCTCCCCTTTATCTGAAGCCAGCCCCCCCACCCCTGTGTCGGCTGACGACACCACTGGGTTTCAGGCTGTCCAACCAAAAAACCCCTCTGTGATTTTTTTTTAAGGGAAAAAGAAAGACATGGGATGAGGCTGCAAGGAGGGGCCTGGCTTTCCAGCTCTTTCTGCAGCCCCTAAAGCACCCGAGTGGCGCCGAGGCGCCTCCTCCCTTCCCTGCCCAACCTGAGCAGGGGAAGCAAGGCCTGGGCTGCCCTCTGCCAACACCTGTGCCCAGAGCCCACGAGACCCCCATGCCCAGGGCCAGGGCTGCGGTCACTGCCCAGCTGGACAGGGCTCTGCCCTCTAAGGAGGCTCTGCAGCCAGGGCCCAGCTGGACCTGAACCAGACACCCTGCTAACACCCTCAGCGCCCCTCAACACCAGCCCCGCAAGGAAGGGGAGATGTAGCTATGGGCCCAGGAGCACCCCCACCCCCTCCGCAAGGCTTAGCCCAGGCCAGCCACTGCCCCCTCCTGAGCCCTGACCCCAGCCCCGCCATCATCCAGGTGAGAGCCCTCACAGCTCCCCTGGACGGGCCTTCTCCTAGAACTCAGGGGTGGAGTAAGGGGGACACAGAGAGCAGATCCCCACTCCGTGGACACTTCCCACAATGGATCTCGGCCATGTGAGAGGACCGGCTTCAAGAGAGGGAGGTCAGCCAATGGGGCCCTCTTATCCTCACCAGGCGACCAAGACGCCGCCCTCCAAGGGCGCCATCCTGGATAAACAGCCTGCCCCCACCCGGCATGGGGAAGTGGGGCTGATGGGCTGGTTGCCCATCGGTCAGCTATAAATAGCCACCCTGAGTCCTGGCCCAGCCCTAGGACAAGCCAGGACAGCGCCACCTCCAGCCCCAGACCTCAGCCCTGGGGACACAGGAACCCAACCCTGGGGGCTCAGAGACAGGCCCAGACCTCTCAAGTCCAGTGAGCCTGCTGTGGACCTGTGCCCAGCAGATGACAGCCTCCAGCCACTTCCCACCTCCCCCAGGGCCAGGGCCAGCAGGCCATCCCACCTCCCCCACCAAGCACCTTCTCAGAGAGCAGCCACCTCTGCTCCCCCTACACCACTCCCACCCCAACACCCTGACATACAGGTCTCCCATGCAGGGTCCTTTGAGGCTCCTGCCCCCTGCCCTGGAGGAGATCACCTGAGCCCCAGGCCCTGCTGCCGTGTGGGGGCCCCTCCCCGGGCTCACCTCAGCCGCCTCCTTCTCAAACTTCTCAATGGTCCTCTTGTCAATGCCTCCGCATTTGTAGATGAGGTGGCCGGTGGTGGTGGACTTGCCTGAGTCCACGTGGCCGATGACCACTATGTTGATATGGGTCTTCTCCTTGCCCATGCTGCCTGGGGGGTGGGGAGGGGCTGGCACGACCTGGGGATGCTCCGGCTCGGGGGGAGGGGGATGCTGAGCAGGACTCTGTAGGGGGGGGCACAGGTGATGGAGGGCCTCACACGGAAGCCCAACAAAGACACTGCCCTGCACTGGCTGGGAGCACACCCTGCCCACAGACCAGGCCCTGAGGTCTCCAAGCTTAGTGGGGATGGAAGAGCCTCCCCAGCCTGTGCTTGGCCAAGCAGAGCCCGGTGGCAAGCCCAAACAGTCCAACTGCCTGCAGAGACACCCCTCCACTAAAGAAATTCACCCCCATCTGGAGGGACCGAGAAACACCCGGCTGGGTGAGCCCCATGACCAGTCAGGAGCCTGCTGATGAGTCACCCTGCCCTGTCCCCAGGACTTGCTGCCCCACCCGGAGTCCTGGGCCAGGACACTGCACCCGACCCCACCCCACCCCCACCCGCAGAGCTGCCACCAAGGAGAGACGGTCAGCGTTTCCCACTCCCCATCCCGAGCAGGGACAGCGCCATCTTCCTCTCATCCCTGCCCGGCTGGCTGGCACCAGGGGAGACAGGCTGGATCAGAGCTCAGGCACAGTGATGCGATGCCCAGATCAGGGGCCCAGAATAGCTCAGGCCCTCCCGGGATCTGGACGGGGGCAGACAGTAGGGCGGGGGGGGGTCCCTGCTCTGTCCAGAGGAGGGAGAATCTGGCCCCAACCGCCAAGCTCAGCAGACACCAGACAGATGCCCCAGCCTGGTGGGATAAGGGGCCATCCCCTCCTCCTTCCCTCTGGTCACAGGGTCACAGCCCCTGCCCCATTCTGGAGGTTAGTGAAGAAACCTAGGCAGACCAGGAGGGGACAGGTGGCTGGGGGCGGGAAAGAGGGCGAAAACCGTGCACCCTAGGGTGGGGACACTGGGTGGACATGCCAGCAAGGCAGGGGGCAGGGCGGCAAGGACCCCTCAGGTCTCACTGCCTCCCTCTTCCCACTCCGTCGACAGGGCACCCCCAGCGCCCACCTTTACCAGCCCCAGCGCCGACGACCCTGCCCCAATCCCGCAGGGCCCCAGGTGTTCCCAAGGTCACAGCTGCAGGGCGATCGCAGCAGCCCAGGAGACCAGCCCCCGCGGCAGCTGCCGCGTAAATAAGCGCCACCCCTGTGCCCCCACCCCACGCCCGGCGACTGACCACCCGCGCCGGGTCCGGGAGTGCGAGGCCGGCGGCCGATCTCCGCGGTGAGCAGCGCAGCCTCGCCAGGCGCCGAGCCTGGCCCCTCTCTGCCCCTAGGGCCGGTCCCCAGGGAAAGGACCCTCTGCGGAAAGCTGGGCGCGGGGGCGGGGACCCGGAGGCCCAGCGTCCTTACCCAGAGCCGAGGTCTCAGCCAGAGGGACTGGCAGCGCCGGCGCCGGCGGTTTTATCTCTCCAGGAGGGGGTCCACCTATTGACGGAGCAGGCGCAATGCACTGCGCCCCTGCAGTACGGCAATGCGGTACCCGCGAGGGCGGGGCTGGGGGCGGGGACGCAGGGATGCAGGGATGCAGGGATGCAGGGATGCAGGGACGGCGGCCCGAGGACGCTTGCGGGAGCGGCAGGGGCGTGAGAAGGGGATGCGGCGAGGGAGCGAGCTACAGAGGCAAAGAGCCCCCGAGGAAGGGCGCGCGGGGAGAGAAACACCATCGGAGGCAGGGGAGGGGTGGGGACCCGGAGAGGGAGACAGAGGGAGGGAGGGGCGGAGATGGAGAGAGGCACCGGGAGAGACACACAGCCAGAGGCGGAGGACAGATAAAGCGGAGACTGAGGCACCAGGCTCAGGCACATGGAGACAGGAGCAGTGGGCCCCGCACAAGACAGAAAGACATTTTAATCATAAAAGGAGGCCCGCGGATGGGGCTGGTCCAGGGAGGGGGCAGGTGGGGCAGGGGAAGAACCGGTCAGGTCTGGGAGGGGGTTGCTGAGGTCGGGGGTCTGGACAGCTGTCCTGCCTGCATCTCCCAGGGCCAGGTCTGGCCCTGGATGTCCTTGGTGCCTGATTTTCAAATGGAGCTGTGTTCTGAGACTTCTACCGGAGGTGGCCTGGGGGTTCAGGCCCTCCTGGTGAGACCCCAGAATCGGCTTGTTCCCAGCACCCCTGCCTCAACGTACCTGCCGCACGGGCTCACCCCAACAGGCCCTCAAAGCCAGGTTCTCCCTATCTGCCCCATGATTTGGCCCCGAACAGGGACCTCCAGGGTCCCCTCCGCTGGCCACGTGGCCTGCGGTGCCATCAGCAGGCCCAGTCAGACCACCTCCCTCAGAGGCCCCTGGAAAGAACTGTTTTCCACCCGGGGCCCCCCTGAGTGCAGGGAATACTTTAAGTCCACCCTGAGGGCCCACGAAGTCTTCAAGGGCTGCGCTAGTCTGCACGCATGGGCGAGGGTTCCCAGGGAAGCAGAGTTTGCCAGTGAAACAATCAGCTCCCAGACAGAGTTCCAGGCTGTGGCCCCTCGGCCTCCCTCACTCCTGGCCCTGGTGGGGTCACAGTGCCGAACCACAGCCAGTCTGTCAGAAGTGCGATGGTCACTGAGGATCCTGGTCATACCAGCGCAGTGGCCAAAACAGACTCTGAGGAGGGGAATGGGTTAGCGAAGACCAACGTTGTGGGCCTCTACCAGGGACCTCTGATCTTGTCAGTTCACCCATGACTGCATCTCCCCGTGGCCACCCCTCCTGTCTGCCTCAGATGCGGAGGACGCTTGCATCTTTGCCAGCTTTGTAACCACAGGGTCCAGGACAGGGTCAGGCAGGGTCTCAAAAAATGTGTGTTGAGTGGGTGAGAGCAGAGGCCTTGTGCCTAGCACCTTCTGATGGGCAGTGCCCAAGGAGAGCCCCAGAGATGGGACCTCCACCAGGTCAGGAGGTAAAGACGGGCCTGGGGCAGTGGCTGGGGCCGAGCAGGTCTCCCCAGCCCATGGGGAGGGTCTCTCAGGGAGGGGAGGGGCCCTCCTGCCAGACTGTCCCAGAGTCTGCCTCACAGAACAGGCAGGGAGCAGCTTGCAAGTGACCCGGCCCGTCCAAGTGCTGCTGATACCATCAAACAGGAGCCAGGAATTAAAAATAAATGCCTGCAGAGAAGGCGTGACCCGCCCCACCCTGCCCAGCTGGCCTCTATATTTACCACGTCCCCTCCTGCTGAAGGTTAGGCAGGATTTGGGAGTTGGCGTGACTGGCTGAGGCTGGGATGGGACAGACCAAGAGGGCAGGAGGCCTGGGTCCCTGTGGATGCCACCCCAACTCCCCCCGAGGGACCACCAGCTACCTGCTGCCTCAGAGGGTGTCCATCAGACACCCCCTACACAGGTCTGAGCCTCACCTCTCCACCCCCTCACCCACAGCTGACAGTTGGCAGGAATCAAACCGCAGTGGGGTGCCCGTGCCAAGGGCTAGTCTGTGCTGGGAGGCCCGGCTGCCCAGAGCAGTGGCCACTGCTGGTGGAATGCAGTGTACTCCCTCGCTGGCCCTGGCAAGGGGTCTCCAGTGGTTTCTCCAAAGGGCCTCCGTGTCCCCAGGACGTGCCCATCAGCCAGACTGCCTCCGGGGCCCCGGGAGCCCAGGCCGCTGGGCCATCTGGAGACACTCGGGCTCATGCAGGCAGTGAGACTAAGGAAGGTATGATGCTAAATACTGACACACCAGCAGTGCTCACCTACTAACCGAGGCATGGCACAAGTAACTGGTCAGCAGCTCCTAACCACTGCGTCATATAAATTACTAGCAGACAGCTGCCACCACTGCGTGGTGCAAATAACTGCTAAACAGCTACTAACTATGAAGTAGCACTTAATGTCTACTAGCGACTGATTTGTACTTAGTAATTAGTGAATAGTACTAACTTACTGCTAGTCACTAACTAGTACTGAATAACTACTAACTACTAAGCAATACCGCTTACTATGTCATGTACTGAATCGCCACAGTCACCAAGCCTTGCAAGTTCACCGAGTGCTGGGGGGTCTCCCAGGCAGCCTGAGGACCCAAGGGCCAAGAGCCAGCTGGACACAGAGAGGCAGAGCACAGGGCCCAAGGCCACAGAGCAAGGAGGCCGGGCTTGCAGCTGGCTCGGAAGGCTTGAGCCAGGCCCCTGTTACTTCTAGACGAGCCCTCCAGGGTCCCACCCGGGCTCCGCCCCTCCCCAAGGTCAGGCTTCGCCACCCCAGCCACAGCGGCTTTCTCCCACGTCTGAGCCAATGGTCACAGCGGCCCCAAGCAGCCCAGGGCACGGGCGGTGGAATGAGGGAGGGAGGCGCTCCAGCCAACCAGGCTAGGCAGCCTCCCAGTAGGAAGGGTGCAGGCCCCGCCCCACCTCCTTGGCCCCGCCCCGGTAGCTCCCAGGCCCAGCCGCGAGCTGTTTGGGGCAACACAGGCAGCCCCCTCTTGGCTGGACTGCGAGGGTTTCACGAGCCTGGGGAAAGAAGATCCAGCTAAAATTAACCGTTATCAAGCTGTCAGCCCTGGAAATAAACCCGCCTTCCATTGGCTACGAGTGATGTCACCGCGAGCCAGGTTAATAATAACCTGCCAATGCAGAGCTTTCTACCTGTGCCGCCTTCCTGGGGGGCCTTGGCCAGCAGGTGGGGCTTGGGGGCGGAGTGTCTCAGAATGACCTCACCTCTGGCCTTGGGCCGCAGGCTGCCCTCTGACCCCTGAGCATCAGGCGCACATCCTCACGTGAGGGTCAGTCTCCCAGCCTGCCTGGGCAGCAGGACCTCAGATGGCCTCAGAGACACGTTCCCTGCCCCCAGCTCTCCAGCCCAGGGGTCTGAGCTGCCCTTGAGGCAGAAAATTAAGTGGTCTCCATGGCAAAGAAGAGCTCTTGGCTACAGAGCTTCCCTCAGAAAAGCAAGGTCACGGCCCCTAATCAGAGAAGGGGGGCTGGGCTGGGCGGGGCGGGGCCATGTGTACACCAGCTGGATCCCAAGGCCAGTCAAGGCTGCACAGCCTGCCGGCGCTGTGCTCAGTCCCTGGGCCAAATGAAATGGGGAGTTGGGGTGACTTACTGGACAATCCAGGCTCCCAAACACTCCACCCTCCCAGACACAGTGTCTGGGAGGGTGTGAGGCCAACCTGAGTCACCTAGGGAAGGAGGCCTGGAGAGGGGCTCACAGCTCCTCAGAGAGGGGGAGGGGCTGCCTGGCCTGCCCCACCCCCACCCGCGCTGGGGCCACCTGTACCTGCAGCGCGCAGGGAACCATCACCGTGCCGAAGGAGTAGGTGGCCCCTGCGGGCTCCTCCCCAGGCCCTCACCCCACAGGAGCCCTCAGACGTCTGAGCGCAGCCCTGCTCATGACCCCAGGCCACCACCGGCTTCTAGGGAGCAGAGAGGGGGTCTGGTGGGCCGGCGCCCAGGGCCAGGGGCTCCAGCCTGGAGCTAAGGAGAAGGAGCGGCCAGGCCCCCCATTTGGTCCATTGCAGGCTGGGAGGCCAACCAGAGATGGGGGGGCGGGGATCAGCCTCAGGGGCCAAGAAGGGACAGGCCAGCTCCTCCTGCGGCTGGATCCAGGTGCCCTGGCACCGGCACCACCCCGGAGCCCTGGAGTGGGGGAGGCGAGGCCTCAGCGCTCAGCCAGCCTCCCCACCCCCAGGTTCAAGGGTGCATCTCCAGGCAGGAGTTGCCCAGGGGAACGTGAAGCTCGTTAGCATCTCTGAGCCCGTGTTTTCTCCTCTCTGAACGGAGCTCCCCTCAATTGGGCAGTTGGGAATAACCCAGCCTGGGGAGCCCCAGAGACGCTGGGGCCTCTTGGGATGGGCTGATGCCGGAGATGGCGGGCGGGGCAAAGGATGGGAGGGGGACTGAGGGGGACAGTGCCCCAGCTTGTCCCTGAACAGACCTAGAGAAACAAGTTACAAATGGGCCCCGCCCCCAAGTCGGGAAACAGCCCCGCCCTCCCGCCCTGGAGAGCACCGCTACCTTGGCTCCTCCTGCGCAGACAGCGCGGCCTGCTTGAGCTCTGCGGGGATGGTGTGCACGGTGTGTATCCTCTGGGCGGTTTCCCTCACCTGCCATCATGCTGACGGCTGTGCCCAGGCTGCTGCGCAGGGGAGCTGTTAGTTTATTTTTGCTGCTGGGTGGCATTCCACTTCCAGCTTGGGGCTACAGCCAATAAAGCTGCTCAGAACCTCCCTGCGTCCCACCTATGTGCGTATTTCCATTTGCCGCACACACAGCTGTATGTACATCACGCCAGTCTTTCATTCACTGCCTCTTGGCTGTAAGATCCCCCTCTGATACCTGGTCGGTGACACCGAACAAAATCATGGTAAGCATTCCTCCTTTACAGCGAGCAGATCTATTTTCGCAGAGCAGGCAATGACAGGTTAATTTACAGCCAAGAGGAAACAGATAGCTGGTGTTCTTCCTCGACGAAGAGGAAATTGTCCTATTTTTTTTGCACGTCTGGTGATTTGGGGCTGCATACTGAGCATCCTGTGAAGACCCCGGGTCCCGACTCCTCCGGACTCCTTGGGAGACCGCTGGTTCACGTCCCATTGGCTGTTTGTGCTCACGCGCTGCTGCTGACCTGGGAACCTCGAAGTGCCTCCCAGGCCCTCGACTCGGTGACACTCAGACTCCAGTCTCTGCCCCCGCAAAGCTCTCTGCGGGACTCAGCTTTAACTTTCCTCGGTCGGGCCTGGAGTAGGCGTTGCTGTAGGTTGCAGCCTTTTCTCCTAAGAAGTAAGCAAGCAGGTCTCTCCCCTCTGGCTGGGCCCGAGCGCATGGGCTGCGCGTAACACGTCGTCGTACAGTCGTACCACATTCTCGTCATCACTTTCCAGTTGATGGGCATTCGAGTCGTTTCTGCTTTTTAGCTAGGAGGGATGGTGCTGCCACGCCAGTCCTGTCCGAGCTTTCTGGGTGGGTATCTGTTCATCTTTCCTGGGTGGACATCTAGGAACAAAACTCCTGGGTCTTGTGGTGCCTGTGATCTTTCAAGAAACTGCCAGCCGGCTTCCCACAGCGGCTGCACCTTTTCACGTCCCTGGCGGCCGGGCGGGAGGGCTCCAGCACCTCCACAGCCTCACCCGCACTCGTGACTGGTCTGTGTTTCTGATCAGAGTTCGTCTGTGAGTGTGAAGTGGTCTCTCGCTGTGGTTTGATCTGCATTTCCCTGAAGACTGACGATGCTGAGCATCGTTCCGCGCGTGTGGCCATCTGTGTACCTCCTCTGGAGAAGCGTCCGTTCGGACCCTTAGCCCGATTCTAAGTGGCTTGTTTATTCTCTCAGCGTTGAGCTTTGAGGGCTCTTTATGTCTTCCGGATACAAGTCCTTTGTCAGGTAGTTGGTTTGCAAGTATTTTCTCCCCGTCTGTGGCTTGTCTTTTTATTTACTTAACAGCCATTCATAGTACCAAAGCTTTTAATTTTGATGAAGTCCGATGCACCCACTTTTTTTCTTGCGTGGGATGATCCACTGACACTGGCAAACCCCCAGGTTTAGGATCTACGGCTTCAAAAATTTCGCTGAGATTTTTATCAAAACTATATTAAATCTGGACATCAGTTTGGAGGGAACGGGTGTCTGTTCTGCTATGTTTCCACTTACATAGGCCTTCTTTGATTTCTTTCATTAGCAGTTAGTTCTCGGCGTACAAACCCTAGACATGTTTTGTCAGGTTTATACTTCAGTGTTCCATAGCAGAGGGTAGCCATTATAAACGGTATTTTTGAAATTTCTGCTTCTCATTGTAAATCACTAGTATGCAAGGACACGGTTGGTTTTTGTGTGTTGACTTTGTATCCTGCTGATCTCATTTGCTCAGTCTTTTGGTGGGTTCCTTGACGACGGGCCACCAAGTTGTCTGTGAAGCGGCACAGTTTCGTTCCTCACTTTTGATCTGTGTGCCCCTATGTCTTTCTCTTGCCCCACTGTACCGCTAAGGCCTCCGGGGGGTGCTGGGTAAGCCTAGCGAGAGAGCCCCGCCCCGGGGACGGAGTCTGTCTCTCTCCCTCAAGCACATGTGGCCTTGCTCACTGGGAGCTGGCTGGTGTGAGCTCTCCACTGACGCTCTTTACAAGATCAAGGACGCCCTTTTCCCTTCCTGGCTTGCTGAGTTTTCATCACGAGTGGGTCTACCAAAGCTCATTGTCCATCATTTGACAGGCGTGCTCACGGCTGCCAGCTGGTGCATTTCCACAAGCACTGCTTTAAAGCCTTCGTCAGGTCCCCTCAGCGTCAGGGTTCGTCCCTCCAGTGCCACTTCCTGAGGTTTCCCTGGTGCTTTTATGCCGAGTGATTTTAGCTCTTATCCCAAAGTTCAGTGTCTTTGAAGAATGAACACTTTGTGGTTTGCTGTACACCTTGAGCTGAATTCCAGGGCACTGAAATGCTTGTTTCTGACAGTTTTTCCAAGGTTCATATTTGCTTTTTGGAGAGGAAGTTTTTTGACCTCCTCACTCCTTCGTGCTGGGAATCTGTAGTATCTCTTACTACACGGCTCACCTTTTCCTCAAATGTATTTCTCGTATGCCTATCAGGGCTGATCTCTCTTAGCCATTGGGGACACAGTGGGTCCAAGCCTGGCTCTCACAGATTTGACTAAACCAGCAGGAAAACCGATGGGGTCATCTTTGGTGGGAACAGCGCTGCAGCTGGTGACCACACCTGACCTCCACGGAGCACCTGCTTTGAGCTGGGCCCTGGTCTACGCATCCACACCAAATCCCACGAGTCACGCGCGTCCTGTCTCACAGACGAGGAAACTGGGGAGTGGCGGTGGCCGGCTGCGGCTCCCCGAGGAACCCTCTGGCCACACAAAGCGACCCCCGTGATGAGCTCTCATTAAGTACTAGTCAGTAGCTTCATTTCTTCTGAGAACATTGACATCACCGACAGAGGCTCAGCTCCTGCTCGAGGGCCCAGCCTCAGCTACCACCCAGGGAGGCATCGTCTGACCCGAAGGTAGGGCGGGGCTGGACGCCATCCTGATGGGAAACATCTCTGGCCCTCCCAAGGGTTTTCCTGTCCCCACTTCCCAGGTGGCTGGAGGCTCAGGTGCTACGTCCTGACCCCGGGCCCAGCCCTGCCCACCTTGAGCCCCAGACAAGCCTCCAAGCAGGCGGGCCACCATTCCCTCAGGGCTGGTGGAAGGGAAGGGCTGACCTCTCTCCCCCGAGCTCAGCCCGTGCCAGACCTTGTCGTTACCGCCCACTCTGAAGTAGCCCCCCTGAGGCGGGGCAGCCAGCGTGGGCAGGCGGGTTCCAGCCCAGGCCTCGGGGCTCCAGAGCCCGCCTTCCCCCAGGGCTAGAGCCACTCCTAGGGCAGCCAGCAAGACAGCGTCCCTGAGGTCAACTCAGCAACTCCGAGGACGCCAGACGGGTGTGTGGCCACCTTGGGGTCATCCCAGACGGTCCACACACAGGCTGGGGATGGACAGAGGGAACCTGAGACCCCGAAACCCCACCCTTTTCCCCAGTCTCACCAGGACGTGCCCCCATCCCCCTCAAGACCGCTGACCCAGCTCTGGGGAGGGACTGGCAGAGCCCCCACCTTCCTAGCTTAGTACACGCAGCTTTTACATGTTCACTTAAAAAACCCTCTCTTCAGGTTGCCTGTTATTGAAGTCACCATCGGTGAGGTTGAGAGTGGGGTGGACTGGGGCAGGCTGGCCAAGCAGGCAGCTGGAAGGCGGCCTGGGGAGGTGGGAGACACACTCATCAGTGCGCCTTCAGGGGAGGTGCCCAGCCGGGAATGGTCTGCAGACGGCCCCACTGCTGGCTCCTTTAGGGCAGGCCTTGGCCACGGAGCCGCCGTGCCCAGGGCTGCTTCCCCAGGTGGCCACGTGGGGCCTCATGCAGGTCACCCCCGACGGCGGGCCAGCACCTGAGCTGACATGTCCCCCTACTGAGCCCTTTCCCATGTGTGGGTCATCAACACACATCCTGCATCCCAGCCTCTGTCCCAGCCTCTGCTCCCAAGACCTCAGCTTGTGACACTTGTGCAAGCAGGAGTCCCAGACGGGAAGTGGCCACGGGGGGTCACAGCCGAGTGCCCTGCCCGCCCAGGCTCCCTGAGCGGGCCTGCCACAGGGTGACCCCAGCCTTGCCCTCAGCCCCGAGCACACGCTCACAGGCTCTGCCCAGTGCTCGCACCCAGCACACGTCCGCGCCCAGCGCAGGGTGTCACGTGGCCTCAACAGGCTAGGGGAGCCCTGCCGGCTGGAGCCAGGGGAACCGGAGTGGATAGAACAGAACTTAATTGAGGTGTGCCATGCTCTGAGCATGGAAGAGGCAGCAACTGTCCCCAGGAAGTGTCAGCTCCCGGAGGTGGAGAGGACAGCCTGAGAACTCCTCCAGGTCTCTCTCACGAGGGTCCAAAGCTTCCAGTCCACCCAGGAGGTGAGCTCTGCCCGGGGCAGGGGCAGCAGGTGGAGGGGGCTCCATGGTTTCCTGAAGAACGGAGAAGGGGTGTCAGGATCCCAGCCACCCAGCACTTCCCTTCTCCCCAGCTGACCAGGCCCGAGCCAGGCCCAGGGAGGCGCCGGGAGGCAAGGCCTGGGTCCCACGAGGAGCAGGCGCTGGGTGTGGCTGCATCAGTGTCGTCCCAGGGGCCCAGCACTGTTCATGAGCTCTGTGGGAGGAGAGGCTGCCGAGGCCCCAGGCGCAGGACCACCAGGCTGTGAGGCCCGCATGAGTGACTAGGGTGTCACAAGCTCACCCACCCCCGGGGAGTCACTGAGACATCTCCTCTGCTCCCTGCCAGCAGAGAGGGCCTGACTTCAACCTCCCCACACCCACAGCCCAGTGCACCAGGGCTCTCTCCAGTCCCAAGCCCCTCCCAGCAGAAGCCCTGGTGGCCCTCCTGCCCTGGTCAGGGGGTGCTAAGCTGACCCTGTTCTCCAGGGCAGACCCATGTCCCTGCTCTCTGTTCAGACCCTGCCATAGGATAAGTCTGCCCCAGGGGTCCCAGCCCAACTGGGATCTCACCTCCCATATTGCTGCTCCCCACTCCCCCCAGGGTACACTGCGTCCGTCCCACGGGCCCTCAGGAATGGCACCTGCCCTCATTCCCTGAGCTGTGCCCCATCCTGAGCAACCACCAGGCCCAGGATTCTGAGCAGACCCCTCACCAAACCTTGCGTCCTGACCATATGAGCTGTCCATGGTCCTGGGCTGGCGCCTCATGCCAGCCTCTCCAGCTCCAGGCCCCGGAACCCCAGTCCTGTTGGAGGCACCAGCAAGGGGCACACCACAAGATGCCCACACACCTGGCTGCCAGCCACAGGGACACGGGAATCCAGGGAAGGGGCAGAGCCCTGTGGCTAAGGGTCCTTCAGAGCGAGACAAGACTGGAACATTCTTGCCAGAATGTCCCATCCTCCTGCTGTCAATCGCACTGACCAGTCTGCCTTATCAGTGACCCCTCAGGGCCCCAGTGAGGAGGCCTGGCTACCTGCCTGTCCAGCACACCCGCCGCCCTGCCCTTGCCCAGCTCTGAGAACTGGGTCTCAGAATGTCTGTGCTGGCCCTGCCCCAGCGCCTCCTTGCTTGGCCCTCAGCTTAAGCCTAACACTCCGCCTCCTGTCCCTGCTCACCAAGGAGGGGCCCTGCCCTCTGGTCTGGCCCCTCTGCCAGAAGGAGCCCCCATCTGACTCCCCAAGCCACCCCCATGCCTCGCTGAGCTACACATACACAGAAGGTGCCTCGCCAACCCGAGCATTGAGTGAACAGTGCGGTGCACGGTCCGGGCAGGCCCAGTTTCACCCAGAGGCCCCCTTCAGTGCCCCTGCCTGGCTCTCCTGTCCTCACTACGAACCCACAAAGGCAGGTGCCGTTGGCCTCAGTGTCCTCAGCCTGGGGCACACAACTGGCACCCAACCACCCCAATCACCTTCATGAACCACAAAACATGGAACCCAATCATGCTGCAAGCCCACTGGGGGCTGCCCCTCTCTGGGGGAGGGGCCTGATGCCCAGCATCTCGGGGGGGGGCATAAGGGGCAGATACTCAGGCACCAGGCAATTTGTCAGCTGAGGGGAGGGCACCCTGTTGCCCATCCCAGGCAAGCGTGTGGTCAGGGGCCGGCTGAGAGCTAAGACCAGAGGGGAGAGGCCACTCCACACAGCGGGCAGCTCTATGAGGCCCCGAGAAGAGGTGACGGCTGGAGCTTGCGTGAACCCAAATGGCCAATAACCCAGCCACATGGCCCTGGTGCATCTCATCCACTACGAAGCTCAGGGTTTGGTGAGTGTACGGGGGCAGGGGAGGGCAAATGGCAAGTGGTAAGAATTAAACTTGATTTTAAATTTAAGTAAAGTCATGATCCAGAACTAATGCCCTGGAGGGGCAGGAAGCTGGCCAGGGCACAGCTATGGGTGACTCTGGGAAGCGAAGGTCTCTGGCTGTGAAGTGGGGTTGAGGTGGGAGCAGTGGGGGGCCATGTGCCTCTCCTCTGAGGTCTGGCCTCACTTGTATGGGCCACATCTCTCGCCGTGAGCACAGTTATCTTGGAGGCCCATGAAAGGCCCAGCTGGACAGGTGGCAGGGAGAGCCCCTGGAACTGTCCTTTTCCCTGTGACCAGCCAGGGTCCAGTCCGTGGGGACGCCAGGAAGAGATGGAGGACCAAAACTCACCTAGGCCAGGTAGCTCTCCTCTGAGGGTCCTCCCAGCCACGCTGCTGCCCAAGGCAGGTCACAGTTAGAAGTCAGCAGCCTTGACCCACCACCCAGACCAATAAAGGGCCACATCCAGGGGCACCCAGATCCCTCCCCTCCTGGGGCCTTGGCTTTTTCGTCTGCTGAGTGAAAAGTCAGACTGAGGTGTGAAGTTATATAGAGCCCAGCCAAGAGGATTATGGGCTCTTCCTGGTGGCCCCCCTGAAGCCCCCACAGATCTCCCGAGAACTTCCCGACCACCAGGGCTGAGACTGCCCAGCCAGGGCCTAGCGGCAAAGAGCCAGGGAGAATGCAGGGGGACTTCTCCCCCTGCAGAGGGAGGCTGGGGCCTGGAGGAGGTTGTGTGGTGGAGGGGGAAAGCTGGTTTCCACACTGAAAAGGAAATCCTCCTCCTGACTAAGAGGCAGGGTGTGGCAGGGCCCAGCCACAACAGGGAACATTCTGGGGTTGCCCAAACCAGAGGGCCTTACCTCCAGCTACCGGAGGCTTCTCCAGACAGCAGTTCTTTACCTCATCCACTGAAATAACCCCCACCTTTGCCTGCCCTGATTTCCACTCTCCCTCCCTCCCTCCCCCACGCCCCACGAGCAGCTGGATGCAGGCTGGAGCTGAGAACTGGGAGTGGGTTCCAGAGCCCCCAGGGCTGTGAGGGGTCATGGGTGGTGGGTTCCACAGCTTCCCACCCGCGGTGAAGTCCCTGAAGGGCTGGAAAGCTCAAGGCATGCAGCCTGTTGTGGGTACCACCGTGTGCCCGCGGGGGCTCACGTCTGGTTGGAGGGCTGAGCACGCAGAAGCAAAAACCCCCAACCTGTCTTGGGTGAGAAGGGGCAGGCCCCATCCTCAGCGGAGAAGGCCAGAGCAGAGGGGCACTGCGGGGCCTCGGCCTGAAGGGCTCAGCCCAGGGCTGTGGCAGCAGCAGAAACGGACCAGAAACGCAGGGGCCATCGTCCAGCTGCTCGCCGCCCCCACAGAGCTGGAAAGGTGGGGGCAGGCTAGACCAGCTGGGGGCCAGGGCCCAAAGCAATGGCCAGAGCCCGGGAAGGGGGGGTCCAGGAGGTGGGAGGGAGACAGGCTGTGCTCTAGGACTGGGGCGAGGGTCATTTAACTACTCCAACTCCAGGCCACGCCAGGGTGCGCTGCCTCGGGAGCCCAGGTCTGACCAACGCCGCAGGACTGAACTTCCGCCGGCACAGGCCGGCAAGGGCCAGGCCAAGGGGGCGGAGCGGGGAGGTGCTTGGGGAGGGGAGGTGCTTGGGGAGGGGCCGAGCCGAGGCCTCGCAGGGGTCCTGGGCGGGGCCTGAACCGAGGCGGGGCCTGAGGGCCAGCTCGTCCCGCCCCCCGTGACGAGACTGCGGCGCCGCCGTATAAGGAGACGCGTCCGCGCGTGCGCGCCCCGCGCGTCTGGGTCGTGGAGCTGTAGCTCGCGGTCACTTCTGCAGATGGGCTCCGTGGCCTAGCGTCCCCGTCCCCGCCACCTGTGATCGTGCGCCGAGGCCCACGAGGGGTCGCCGCCGAGGTTAGGGGCTGGGGCGGCGCAAGGGTGGGGTCGAGCGGCCCTAATGGGCGGCGCGGGCCGGCCCGTGCGCGACGGTGGCGGGGCGGGTCGCACGGCGGCCGAGAGGACGGAAGGGCGGGCGGGGCCGGGGCCGCGGGCGGGCAGGGGCGGCGGGCCGGGCCCGGGACGCGGAGCTAGGGGCGCGCCGGCCTCTTCCAGAGCCCCAGGCCTGCGGCCCCGCGCACAAAGCGCCTTTGTTACCCCGCGCGGCCGGTTCGGGCTGGTTGGAACCGCCCGCGCGGAGAGGGCGGGCCGGGAGTTCCCGAGCCCCGCCTCGGTTGGGTAAACAAACCCAGCCTTTGTGCCCCGCCCCGGAGCCCGCGGGGCTGAGCCTGGCGTCCCGACCGGGCGGCTCAGCCCGGGTGGGGAGCGTCCCTCTCGACGGGCAGCGGTGACCAGAGGGGCTCCCCCACGGCGCCTTTGCAGGTTTCCACCAGCCCAAGCAAGATCATGGCAGCCATCCCCTCCAGCGGCTCGCTCGTGGCCACCCACGACTACTACCGGCGTAAGTAAGCCCCTTGCTCGCCCCCTCCCCAAGTCTCACCCAGCCTCCTTCACCCAGCCTGTGGCGGCAGCTCCAGTGTCTTGAGAACCCTTATCTGGGTGGGGAGTGAGCTGCTAAAGATCCCTGGCACTTGCCCTGTGCTGCCAGCAAAGCCAGCATTTGGCCTGGTGGGCTGGGGGCTCAGTACCCTGCAGAGCTGACTGGGCCTCTTCTCTCCAGGCCGCCTGGGCTCCACTTCCAGTAACAGCTCCTGCGGAAGTGCGGAGTACCCTGGGGAAGCCATCCCCCACCACCCGGGTGAGTGGAGGCCCCGTTCCCATCTGTCCCCAGGGGCCCTCTGGAAGGAGCCAGCTGCAGCATCCTGACTTCACTTTGCTTCCTTCAGGTCTCCCCAAAGCCGACCTGGGACACTGGTGGGCTAGCTTCTTTTTCGGGAAGTCCACTCTCCCATTCATGGCCACAGTGTTGGAGTCCCCAGAGCAGTGAGTCCACTTTCCTGGGGGGCAGTGAGGGGGGTGGGCAGGTGGAAGCAACCTCTGACCACACGCTCTCCCCCAGCTCGGAATCGCCCCAGACTTCCACCAGCACGATCACCTGTGACCTGGTTCGGGAAGCCGTGGGGAAGCAGCAGCCTGGCAGCCAGCCTGGCAAAACCAACTCCAGGCCCCCGTCCTGAGTGGCTGCCACCAGCTGCCAGGCTTCCTTCCAAGGCGCTAGGCTCATAAGAGCCCTCCCCCTCCTCTTCCCTCCCCTCCCTGAGACTAAGCAGGCTACAGCCAACAGAAACGGTTGGGTTCTTTAATATCAAAACAGCAAAACACCAAAAAGGAAGTTAAGAGAACCGCACTCTTTGCTGTCCAAGCCACGTGAGAGCCTTCCTGACACTTAACAACCCTGTGCCTTGCACCAAGTAGAAAATAAATTCTAAGCAGCCATCAGCCTGATGGTGTGTGTGAGCTGTGTGCCCTACCCGCACCCTGCCGCCCCCCGCCCTGGGAGAAGTCACCCATACCCTCAACCTTCTCACTTCCTGGGCGGTGGGGAATTGGCTTTGCTCCCTGGGCCTTCCTGGGGCCCCTCCCTAGGGGGCCACCTCCAAGGTCTGGCCCAGGTGCACATGGGGAGGCAGCTCTGGTGAGCATGGAGCCTCGCATCTGAGAAGGGGTAGGGTGCCTTGCTATGTTGGGGAGCTGGGGAGAGCAGGCAGCCCAGGAGCTGGACAGGAGGCCTCCAGGGCAGCCACTGAGGTCAGGGCCCTCTGACTGCACCCCTTGTCCCTGCCACTAATGCTGGGGGCTGGGCCTCTGGCTCTGGGTTCAGGAGCCCAGTGCCCCTTGGAGGACCTTGAGGAGGCCGTCCTCAAGCTGGTTTAGGGTGGTTCATATGCCACGTCTTCCCAGGTGCCTTCTGGTAAGGGGTCACCTCTTCTTTTTCTAGCCTCTTGAAAGATGCTCTCTGGACAGGGTTCCCCAACCCTGGGGGTGTGGACCCAGGCACCCGAAACTAAGGCTGAGGGGTAGGAGGTGTAGGAGTGCCCTAGAGGGGCCCTGCCACCAGGGACAGCCCAGCTCTGGGCAAAGTCCAATTCCAGGGGCTCTGTGTATGGTGGTGAGGGTGTGGCTCATCCTCTGCTGGCCTCCTGGTGGTTGGCTGGTGGTGTCCAGCAGAGGTGGACCGGGGGAGTGGAGGGAGGCTTGGTGGGAGGTTAATGGGCTGGGCTCAGCAGGCCCTTGGAGGAGCCCATTCTCTGACCTCCCCATCTGCACTCTGCCTCATTCGCACAGGTCCATTCCAAGGCACTTGGATGGCTAGTGGCCCCCAAAGGCTGCACCCTCTGTCCTGCTTGCCCTCAGTGTGTCCACACAGACTGCAGAGTTGGGGGTTGGGCTCCCCTGTGGTCCAAAGGCTGGTAGACAGTGATGAGCCAGGGGGAGGGGCATACCTCCAAGGCTGGCCTGAGCCCCACCCAGTCTTTTTGGCCACAGTGTCCAGATGAAGCCCCCAGATCCCCTGGTGGCAGCTGCTGATTGCTGAGGCAGGTGGCCAGGGACAGCCGCCTCGCACCAGGTAGCAGGCATCAGGGCTCCTGTCAATGCAGAGTGCTGGAAAGTCCATGCCCCCTCAAGTTCAGGGGTCAGGCAGGGCCAGGTGGCAGAGGGAGTGCAGCCAAAGCCTAAGTCCCCACCGTGCACAGCCAGGGAGGCTCAGTCCTGTCCTGACAGCCAGTGGGCTTCGGGTCAGGACCAGGGACAGGTCCCCTCCCTTAGGAAAGAAGGGAGGGTTCCAGAGCAGGCGTGGGCTGTGGAGGGCCTGGCACTTTCCAGAGCTGGTGTCTTGAGAGGAGTAGGTGGGAGGAAGGGGTAGTCTGAGCCCTAGACTGCACTGGGTGAGCTCCCCTGCCCCGGGACAGGGCGGGCCCAGTGCTGCCGGGGGGCCCCTACCTGGGAGTGTCCAGTTGGTTCATGAGCTGCAGCCTTAGCACAAATCCTCAGTAACTCAAGGTCAGCCCACACCCTTGATCCGCGGTTGCTCAGGCCCTTCCTCATGGGTTCTCGTACCTGGTGCAGCTGGAGAGCTGCTCCCGCAGCTCTTTGAAGCCAGGCCTCTGCGTGGGGTCCCCGTGCCAGCAGCAGAGCATCAGTTTGTATGTGGTGGGTGGGCACTCGGAGGGGCAGGGCATGCGGTAGCCTGCTTCCACCTTCAGGAAGGCCTCGTGGTTGGACATGCCTGCAGGGGGCAGAACAAGAGGGGCTGTGGAGGCAGAGAAGCCAGTGTCCTGGGGCCCTGCCCTCACCCTCTGCATCCCTGGCACCTCCAGGGCCCTCCCTCTGGACGGTGAACCCTGGGAGGCGTCCAGGTGCTCAGTGAATGGTGCAGGGGCCCTGTCCGGGTGACGGCCGCCTCCCCCCCCTGCCCACAGTCGGCAGCACTGGGCACCCAGTACCTGGGTAGGGTGTCTGACCCCCGCTGAATATCTCATGGAGGAGAACCCCGAAGGACCAGACGTCGGACTTGATGGAGTAATGCCCTCGGGAGAGCGCCTCAGGGGCAGTCCACTTGTAGGGGATGCTGTGGTCGTGGGAGAGGTAGATGTCCTCCTGCAATCAGATGTGTGCTGGGCGCAGGTCTTGGGGGCCGCTGTGCCCTCCCCCTGCCGCGTGGACAGGCTTGGGGAGCCCGGTGCGTGGCGGGCAAGTGTACAGTTGTGACCCACACTGTGTCATGGCCTCCTGGGACCCATGCCTGCTAAGCAGGAAGTCCCCACCCACCCATGCCAACAGGCCCCACCCCAGAGGACCCTTTTGCAAAACCCGGGACAAGGGGGCAGAGTTTCTCCCAAAGTGAGCTGCTAGGAGACCCTGGGAGGAGTCGTAGGTTAGCAGCCAAGCAGGCATGACGGGGTTGAGGGGCCGCTCGAGGAGCAAACTGCAGTGACTGAGTGTGGTTTGCGAGAAGCTGGAGCTTCGCTCTGGGGCATCACGACTTGAAGGAATCCCTTCAGTTTCTGTGTTACTGGGGTTCCCGAGATGCTGATGTGTGCAGAGCTGGACAGTGGCCGACGGCGAGTGAGTGGTGGTCCACTCCTCCCCGCCGCGCCCCACCCTGCACATTTGTCCTCTCCTCCTGCAGTTCCCAGGCTCATGCCTCCACTGCCCTCCGGAGCCCCGTGGCCCCCGTCATCTCACCCGTCAGAGTTGCAGCTGCCTCAGCTTCCTGTTGCCCCCGACCCGGGCTCCCTGAGGGCAGGAAGCCCATGGGAGTCTCCTGCCCCCTGCCCAGAGGTGGCCCTGCGCCCCACACCCCCGTTCTCCGCCCTCCCCCAGCCCTACCTTGATGAGCCTGGCCAGCCCAAAGTCCCCAACTTTGCAGGTGTTGTTCTCCCCCACGAGGATGTTCCTGGCCGCCAGGTCCCGGTGGATGTAATTCTGCGATTCCAGGTAACACATGCCCTCAGCCACCTGCGCTGCGATGCCCGCCAGCTCCGAGGCCAACAGGGCTTTGTCGTCAGAGTCTGCAGAGGCAGCGAGAGGCCAGGGTGAGCGGTGCGGCCAGGCTGAGTCCACTCTGCAAGCTCCTGCCCTCAGTGAGGGGCTGGGGCACAGGGCAGCTGGCCTAATTCAAAATTGGAACTGTGGGCCCCCTGCCACCTTTCTGGAAGGCGATTCTGTATCAGAGCCAAACACAGTCCAACGTGCTATCTGGGATTTCCTTCTGGGAATCCACATTAAAACAATAGGAACTCAAAGGCATTTTTAAGGACTAGGGTGTCCATCACAGCATTATTTACATGACTGAAAACCTCAAAACTGTCAACAACAGGCGCCTGGCTAAGCAGACACAGCACATCACGTGGTGGCGGGCAGACTGTCAGTTTCACGTCTGAAGAGCATTTAAAATGGGGGCCGTTTGCGATGATCAAGCTGATGTGTCAGCCTTCCACGTGCCGGGGTGTGACGACGTCCGTGGACACGCAGCTGTGCACACCGGCTGTCACCCTAAGTGCCCGTTTCTTCCCATTGTAACGTCTCTGGGAACTGGGCCGCATCTGCACCCAGCGCACCTCAGCGAATTGGCTGCGATTGTCTGGTTTTGGTGTTCAGTGAAGTAATGGGACTTTTACAGGTGACAAGATACGTGTGTGAGCGTGTGCACGCTGGAGTGTGGGTGTGTACACAGCGCGAGGAGGGACAGTGCCTTCCAGGAAGAGAAGCGCAGTGAGAACCAGGCCTGGGTGCTCTGGCAGCGGGAGGGGTGGGCAGGCCGCGCCAGGATCTGAGCAAGGTGGCCTCAGTCCACTGTGGGTGTAGGAATTCTGAGGGGCTTCTCTTGTCTTTGTTCTCAACTGTGTTTTCTCCAGCTCCTCCGACGACAGGTGGTACATTTATCACAAGCTATTTTCAGTCCTTTCTCAGACAGGAAAAGCGGACAAAGCACCAAGATTCCCAGGCAGCCCTGTGTGTGGGTTGGGGTCGGGGGTCCTCTCTCTTCCTGCTCACGTTTCCTGTTCCCTCCCACGAGCGTGTGTCATTCTGGTCCCAGGAAAGGGGCCCAGGCGCCCACCCACTCACCCCGCAGCAGCCCCAGCAGGCTCCCCTTGGGCATGAGCTCAGTGATGATGTACACGGGGTCCCCCACGGAGGCCACCGCATACAGCGCCAGGATGTGCTTGTGCCGGAGCTTCTTCATGGCCTGGATCTCTGCCCGGACCATGCGCTGGTGCAGGAGGTCGTCTGTGAGGACGAGTGGCCTCGCTGGGTGTGGCGGTCGGAGAAGGTGGGGCCCCATCCCTGCTCCTTCCACCCACCTGCACGCCACAGCCACTCAGGAAACGTGGGTGCCTTCCCCCAGACGCCCTGGCTCCCAAGCCCGGTCCCCACCATTCACACGAGGGTCTGCTGTGCCCACCGTCTGCTCGCCCCACACCCAGGCACCACCTGCACCCCCACTTGGTTTACGCCTGCGCAAGTCAGGGGTGGATCCAGGACGTTCCCCGAGTGTGTTCCCGGGCACCTGGCCCCTCAGTCCTGAAGCGGAGAATCTAAGCCTCTGGGGGGGTCCCAGGACACTTTGGAAGAACCCGTCCAGGTTTCCAGTGATCTGCTTATTTTGGTGGCTTTCCTTCCATTTACATGGAGAATTTTAAATTCCCTTCAAATATAAACGCACTTAGGTAAAAGCACGAAAGGAGGAAGCCGCCCAGACGCGGCGGTAGGTGCCACACGTGGTACGAGGCAGGTCAGCGTGCAGTCCGTGGGCGCCTGGGCCCAGGGCTGGACAGGCCGCCTCAGCCCTGGTGAGCAGGGCAGGGGCGCCTGGCCTGGAGCCCACTCACCTCGGGCAATCACCTTGATGGCCACTCGGGCCTTGTCCTTCCAGAGCCCCTCGAAGACCTCCAGAAGTAGCCAGCCCCAAGCTTCCGGCAGAGCGTGAACTCCTCTCGCGGCCTCTCCCAGTCGTCGCAGAGGGGCAGGGGCTCAGGCACTTGCTGCAGGGATCCCTGCCGGCGGGTCAGGAAGTCCCCACTCTGACCCCAGCAGGGGGAGCCCCTGGTCTGCCCTCAGATGTAGGGCCACGTTCTGCTTGGGAGCGTCCCAGTGTCCAGTGTGTGTGCCAGGGGCTGCCCCCAGCCTGGTGGACCCCTACTGTGTCCTGTAGACAAACACCACCCCCACCACCTGCTCCGGGCCGGTGACATTGCCCTGAGTACCACTCACACAAAACTCCTGTCCAGCTGCTGGCTGGGACACATGGCCCCTGTCGCCTGTCCCCAGGCTCCCACCCCCCCAGAGAGAGTCAGGACGTGGCAGAAGCATAGTTGACCTCTCACCTGCCCAGGGGTGAGAGTGACCGGGCAAAGGAGGGCGTGTCCCCTGCCCACCCTCCTGCTGCCACGCACAGCTCTGTCCAAGCACAGCTCCCTAGGCTGAGTCTCCCTGAGTGGGCCCCGCCAGTCAGGGTATCAGGACCCACCCCTGCCCAAGGGCTGTGTCCCTGAGGAGGGAAGAGCTGTAGGTGGGCAGGGGCCGTGGCAGGGCCTGGCCGGGGTGGGGCGGCCCTACCTTACTGCAGGGCGAGGTCAGCCGCAGGCCATGGGACAGGCTCTGGGCCTTGTGGTGGTCCAGGAGCTCTGGCAAGCTGCAGAAAGACACGGCCTCGTTGAGGTGCAGCTGGCCGGCCCGCCGCCAGATCCTGTAGTGCCGCACAGCCTGCGCGTCCTGCACTGGATGGAGGGGGGCGCTCATGAATAGGCGCAGGGAGGGGCCACAGGCGGAGGCTCTCCCAGCCAGGGAGGGAGAAACCTGCCAGGACCTCTGGACAAGCACCCACCCGGGGGTCAGAGCTCCCGGAGCAGCGCGGGGGCAGGGCAGGCCAGAGCGGCCGGGCTCTCTGCATGCAAGAAGGGTTTAGGGACAAAAAGCCCCAAAATCAGGCATGGGGTCGCTACAGTGTGGACGAGGTGGGAAGGGGGTACCTGAGAGGACGTAGTCGGCGCCTGGCTTCTCGCTGACCCTGAGCAGGAAGGCCCCCCGCTCCTTGCCCTCGGCCTGCAGTCGGTGCGAGGCTTCTGAGCGAGAGATTCGGCCGAAGAACCACCTGCAGGGCGAGGATCCTGAGCAGTGAGGACCCCCACCCGTGCCCCAACCCTGCCCACCTGGAGTCCCAGCCCCCAACTGACCCTCTGCCTCCTCACGCCCCCAGCCCTGACCCGCAGCTGCCCCCTGACACTCACTGACCTCGAGTCCTCTTCTTTGCTGGACACCAACCCCAAATGTCCCACGTGGCTGGTTCTGGACACAGGGAGAGGCCCCTCCCACCACCCTGCGCAGTGTCCCACCTACGGGGACAGAGCTGCCCCACTCTGTGGGTACAGCAACCCCCCAAACCTCGCATGTGGCTTTCTAGCCACACTCTTAGGCCATGTCACGCTGTGACTCTGTGGCCAGCTTCTGCACCCAGGCCACAGTCATGTTGTGCTCTAGTGCTGTGGGACTGGGACTGAGTGTCTGAGACACATACGTGCACCCACACGCGCACACGTGCGATCACATGCATTCTCAGACACCAGCTCCCAGTGCGGGGCGGGGGACAAGCCCTGGACTCTGGAGGGCAGGGTGGGGCCTGTGGAGTTCCCCAGGTGGCCTCTGCTGCCAGCTCCACTGCCCTCTGCACCCCCAACTCCCTCAGGCCCCGCTGGAATGCCAGCCCCTGCAGGGAAGATCACGGCCCGGCACAGAGCCCTGTGGGGTCCACATCCCACCCCCAGCTGACCCAGCACCTCTGGAATCTCCCCCGTTTGCTCTTCCCCCCAACTGTCCTGCTACCTTCCCACTTCTCAAATGTGCTGAGTTCCCAGGGCCTTGGGCCTTTGCACCAGCCACGCCAGCCCCTGCACTACTGCTGTGGAGGCCCCAGTCTGCAGCTGGCTCCTTCCAGGAGGAGGTGCCCTGCGTGTGGCCACTGTCTGCCCTGCACACAGCAGGCAGTCAATCAGTGGTGCATGGGGAGAGGTGCTGGGTCACGGGGGCGTGCAGCAGGTCGTGGGGATCCCTCCTCTGGACCCTCCCTACCCAGAGCTCAGAGAAGCACCTCAGGTCGTCGTGCACATAGCCATGCCAGGCTGCACCCCTCAGGCCCGCAGCTGCCTCTGGGAGCCACCTTGCCGGTGCTGGGGCAGCCATGCTGGGACAGGGAGTGTCTGCAGCCCACACCGCATGCAAGTGTGTCGCAATGGCCCTCCCACTCCCTCTGACGAGGCCACCCATCTGGTTTCGTGTGTTTGGAAGGTGAGTCAAACTCCTCTCCCCAAAAGGCCCAGTCTCTGCCTCGGACCCCTGTGCGGACCCCATCACTGTCAGCTGGCTGCCCTCTCTGGCGCCTGGCACTGTGAAGTGGTCCCAAGGGAGCCCGAGGAGGGGCTGTAGCCTCAGCAGCCCCCGTCCCCAGGTGTCAGGCAGCAGAGCCCAGTCAGGTATCCCAAGACCAAGATGGTGGGTCCAGCCACATGGGGGCACAGGGGGACAGAGCCACAGGCCCCTCACTCCTGGTCAGCCCTGTGCCCCTGTCCACCCCAAAGCCTGGCCACTGCGGCACAGAGCTCTGTCCTGACAGCTGCCCTGCCCTGAGCTCATGAGAGGCAGCAGGGCCCAGGGAGTAGAGGCACCCTGGAATGACCAGCTGGGGCGGCAAGGACACTCACGGCTCAGACTCCACTGTTTCGTCTTCAGCCAGATAGTTGTAGGGCACGTAGCCCTCGGCCAGGGCGCTGCCCGCCGCGTCCAGCAGCACGGCCCACCACCACTCCTCCTGCTTCCTGGCCACGCAGAAGAGGTCCCCTGCCCGGAAGCTCAGCTCCTCGGCTGTCCGGGCCTCGAAGTCCCAGAGGCCCACGTACCTGGGGCCCCTGGGAGCCTGGCCCTGGGACCCCACGGCTGGTACAGTGGCAGAACTGGGCCTCCTGGCCTCGCCGCCTTCACTGGCCCGGCTCAGACACCGCTGGCTAGGAGCAGCGTGTGGGCAGGGCTGACGCTGACAGGCCAGCCCACCCCACTGGGCCACTGCCCACTTCCCTGACAAGGTGGCGGGGCTGGTCACACCTGTGCCACCAGGACAGCTTCTCCCGGGCCTCCCCAAGCACCCTCGACTCCACCCTGAGGGCCCCAGCAGCTGCCCCCCATCCTCCTACCCCTGGGCCAGATCAGTCTGGGTGCTCATCTTGCCTCCCTGCTGTGGGGAACCTGCCCACCAAGCAGCCACTCAGGTGTCCCTGGCCACACGGCCAGACCTGAGCACCAGGGGAGGGAGGGTGGGGTAACTGATCAAGCCAGGGCGCTCCCTTCCCAAACCTCCCAGGGCTGCTGGGACTGAGCCAGGACACAACAACAGGCAGCTCTCAGCAGAACGGCTGCTGGAAGCCCCGGTGGGCACTGAGTCTCTTCCCACTACCGAAGGTTCTCCAAGTGCCAGGTGCCTCCTTCTCACCCACGGAGCCTGCGCAGTCCCTGAGCCCAGCAGGGAAACTCTGCCACGACAGGAAGGTGGTGAGGACAAGGACCAGGGGAAATCACACTCTAACCCTACTTCCTGGTGCTTTCCCTTTTATTGAGACGAGACTATGGGACCACTCGCTTCACTGAAACCAAGTACAAGTGTCATTTCACAAGTTTGTGAGCACACAGAGCAGCCCGCTCAGTTCTGACCAGGGAGGGGCCAGGCCCAGGGGGCAGGGACCCAGGGCTGGGCGGTGAGCTGCTCGGCTCCCCTGGGCTCCAAGGCCCCACCCTGCACGCCCACCCTTCACCGCTGCCGGGACACCTGGGCGCCGCGTCCAGGGCCTCGGCCGGATGTGCGGGGGTTTTCCCGGGGCCACACCGGGATGTGGGCCACAGGAGGGTTCTGAGGTGGAGACCCTGGTCCCTCCCCAGGCACCACCACCAGACCTGCTTGGCTTGTGCTGAAGAGATGCCCCAGGGATGTGCCAGTGACCCCAACCCTGAGCACACCCGCCTCTCCGGTCACCGCCCAGCACAGCCCTCCGGCCACAGTGCGCCTGCCAGCCCCGCTCCGCACATGCCACAGTTTCCAGGAAACAAAGCGGGTGAGCCCTCCAGCATGGCCGGAGCCCTGAACCTCACACCACTTTATCTGGGAACCACCCAGAGCCCAAGGAGCCCAGCTCCACCCCTGAGGGCTGCAGACCAAGGCAGACCCCCTAGCTGCCTGCGGCCCCAAAAGGCTCAGGCCAAACCCACCTGCCCCTACTGTCTGCCTGGGTCGGGAGGACGGTGTCCCAGGCTCTGACCCACAGCCAGGCCGACTGGGGCCCTGAAGTGGCCTGTTCCTACCTCCTACCTAGTCCTTTGGGCTGCCTCTGCCCACAGTGCCCACCCCTCCCCTCTGGGAAGGTTTCAGTCCCCGCCCTCCACTGTCTGTCTCTTGGGGACCAAAGCCATCAGGGTGATCTGGAACCAATGTGATGTCCTGCCCAGTCCACATTTGGTGACACTCTGACGTGGCTTGAAACCAGCCCTGTGGGAAGTCGCATCCTGGAAACTGGCTGCTTCCTTTCCTAGGGGAGCTGGTCATCACCCAGGTGCCCAGACGACATGGCCTCTGCCCCACCCCTACCTGCACAGCCAGGCCAGCACCCAGCCCCACGCCTGAGGCACTCTGCCTCCCTGACCATTGTCCCACCCCCAGAGAACCGACCCCCAGCATAACTTAGTCACCTTCCAGTGGCCTGACCCATCCCACCCCCCTCCCCAGCCCTCTCTGCTCCAGCCCCAGGGAGATGGAAAGGGCTGTTCGTACAGCTTCTGCAGCCTCAGCCGGTTCCTGCCAACAGCCCAGGAGTCATGCTGCCCCTGGGTCCCTGGTTCTGGGCGCAAAGATGCCCGCGGGTGGGGACCAGCTCTTCCTCCGCTGTGGTAAGCCAGCTGGGGGACCATGCCGTCAGCTCCAGCTCCTGCTGTGATCTGGGGGCTGATGCGTGTGCTGATGGCCGTGCCCAGCCTGCGCTACGTGTGGCCAGCGCCCCGAGTCTGCCAGAGAGCCCCAGCCTGCCGCTTCGGTAAGGCCACAGCAGGACTTTGGAGACACTGGGAAGCCCACCTCTCACTCTTGACTCTGAGAGAGCTGAGGGGGCTCCATCTGGCCTTCTCTGCAGAGATCCTCACCCCACCAGGGACACCAGTCACACCAGGAGAGGACCCCAGCCCCTCCTCTGTCTGAGCAGGTGTCTGCATATGTCTGCCTTGCGTGCCCATGCAAGTGTCAGAGCGTGTCAGGGCGTGTGGCCCACGGCCAGAGGCTGCGCGGGCTGGCAACAGTTTTGGGGCACCAGAGACCCCTGTGTGTGTTGACCTGTCCTGTGGGTTGGGAGGCTCCTCAGCAAGGGGGTGGCCCTGGCCAGGTGTCTGGGGCCCGAGTCACGTGAGGGCAGGGTGGCGGCGCCTGCCAACGGCGCTCAGCTTCTCCTGCAGGGTGGCGAAGTCCGGCCGCTCCTCAGGGCTCCCCCGCCAGCACTGCAGCATGAGCACATAGACCTCGGTGGGGCAAGCAGCCGGGCGCGGCAGCCGGTACCCTCGCATAATCTCCTGCAGAGTCTCCTGGTTGCTCATTCCTGGGGAGGGGGATGAGGGGCTGGGTGGGGGCTGCCTCGCCTCTGCCTGGGGTCCCCGTGGA
Source organism: Camelus bactrianus (assembly GCF_048773025.1). Lineage (NCBI taxonomy): Eukaryota > Metazoa > Chordata > Mammalia > Artiodactyla > Camelidae > Camelus > Camelus bactrianus. Next base: position 32,762,228 of record NC_133557.1, read on the forward strand.
GCCCTCCCCCCAGCCATCGGCCAGACCCTGCCAAGCAGGCAGCCTTGAGGCCTGGAGCCCCTTCCAGGGTCAGTGACCCCCGGGACAGGTGCACCTCTTGCTTCGGGCTGGCTCCCGCACTTCCTCCCTCAGACTACGCCTCGCCTCCGGCCTTGAGGCCCACCTTCGTAGGGACACTGGCCGTAGGTGAAGACTTCATAGAGCAGGACTCCGAAGGACCAGACATCCGACTTCTGGGAGTACACGCAGTAGTGGGCTGCCTCAGGCGCCGTCCACTTGACAGGGATCTTGGAGCCACGGCTCGGGGAGTAGATGTCGTCCTGGGCGAGGCAAGACCAGCCAGGCAGTGGGCAGAGTGGCACCCTCCCCTCCCAGCCGCTCGGCCACCCCGCCGTGGTCCACGGCCAGAGCTCACCCTGACCTTGAGCAGCCGGGCCAGGCCAAAGTCGGCCACCTTGCAGGCCAGGTCGTCGCCCACGAGCACGTTCCTGGCAGCCAGGTCCCGGTGCACGATGTGCCGCTCCTCCAGGTAGCTCATGCCCTCGGCCACCTGGCAGGCAAAGGTCAGCAGGAGAGGCGGGCTCAGGGCCTGGCCTTCAGGGCCTGCAGGCGGGGCCGACAGTCAGGGCGCAGGGAACTGCCCGTCACTTCCCTCCATGCGCCAGTCTAAGACGGGGCGGAACAGCACTGCCCACCGAGGCTGCTGAGGGCTCTGTGCTGCCACAGTGACCCCGCGGGCAGTGGCCACTTGGAGCAGGCGGCTCTGTGGCAGCCTGGCCTGGGTCAAGAAACGGACCAATGTTGGGAGGGGGCGCCCAGGGCTGGGCGGGGCCCCCGCTGACATTGTCCAGGGCTGGTGACATGGAGGTCCGCCGCATCTGCATCCCACCCAGCCCAGAACCACAGTGCCCAGACCCCGGCCCGACCTCGCACGTGGCCAGAGCCCACCATGGCCATCCAAGCCTCAGACGATCGAGCGTCCAGGATAGAGGCCTGGAGAGCAGTCAAAGGCAGGCACGAGCCCAGGCTGGAGTCCTCGTCCCCTCCGCAGACACTCACTGCCCAGGAAGGCCTGCAGGCTGCCCCTGCGCATGAGCTCAGTGACGATGTACACTGGCACGCCCGCGGAGCACACCGCGTGCAACCGGATGAGGCGCTGATGCCTTAGGCTCTTGAGCGTCCGGATCTCCTGGGCGAGGTCGGTGAGCTTCATGTCAGCTGTGGGACAGGGCAGAGCTCCAGGACCCACCCCCACCCCCGACCCCCTACCCGAGGCTCCGGGGGCACCACCCCTCCCCTGTGCCCCCCCACCCCAGGCTCCGGGGGCCCCATCCACCTGGTTTGATGACCTTGATCGCCACTGGCACAGAGCCCAGCCACAGGCCTTCCCACACCTCCCCAAAGTAGCCTTCGCCCAGCTTCCTCTGCAGGGTGAACTCGGAGCGTGGCCGCTCCCACTTGTCCTGCTCGGGGGTGGGGGGCACTCAGCACCTCTGCACGTGGCTCCTGGGCAGAGTGGGCACCTCCTCCCCGGGTGCCAGGTCTCCCACCCTCTGCCCCTGCATCCCAGCTCAACCCTGGTCTTGGGTAGGGTGAGGGGCCCAGCTGCTGGCCTCCCCAGGCTTGGCCCTAATTGCTTCCGGACCAAAGTGGCACCTTTGCTGGCGGTAGGCATCAGCTCACAAACACTCATCACCACCCGTCTGGGCTGTCATTAAGAGACCAGAGGAACCAGATCGCTGCCCGGCCCCCGGCAGGACTGCTCGCCCAGGATGGTTGCAGAGACACTGTGGCCCCAGTGCAGGTGTGGCAGGGTCCCTCCCGCATCCCCCACAGCCTCCGCGCTGGCCTGGGGCTGTGTGGGCACTTTCCCCAGACTTGTCCCTGCCCTCCTGGTGCTCTACTGCAGAGCTGGGCGGTGGGAGAGGGCACCCTACAGGCCTCCTTTCCCCCTATGCCAGGGATCCCCTGAGATGGTGAGAGCAGACCCAGCCCCAGGGCAAGGCCCCACCCAAAGTGTGGAGGAGGCACTGGGACACCTGAGCAGCACCCGGCCCAAGCCAGGCCAGCCGGGTGTGCTCTGGGCAGCATCTCAGGCCTGGCGAGGGGCAGCCTGGCAGGTGGGGGTTCAGTGGGCTTACCTGGGGCACACAGGGCTGGATCAGCTGCCAGTGGACCTTGTAATAGGCCAGGAGCTCCTCCAGGCTGGGGAAGAGCTGGCCCTTCTGCAGGTAGAGGCTGCCGTCGGCTGCCGTGGAGATGCGGTAGTGGTGGACTTTGGCCTGGGCCCGGACTTGGGGGCACAGAGAAGGAGGCTGTGTCTTGGCTGCAACCTGCCCTAGACTGTCCCACCACCCCAACCAGATGACCCACCCAACCCTCCTCGGGGCCTGGCTCAGCTCCCTCCTTGAGGCCCTGGGATGACTGGAGCTGCATGGAGGCCACAGGGGCAGTGGGGAGGGCCGGAGGGGGGGGTTCCTGCTGACAGTGTGCACAGAGCAGGTGCTCAGTGGATACTTGGGGGACAAATGAGTCCACGTGTGGGTGGAGGGGGGGGAGCAGCAGGGTGAGTGAATCGAGGTGAAGGGACCAGTCCAGGGGTGAACAGGTGGGCAAGCACATGAGTGAGTGGTGACGGGAGAATGGGTGAGTGTGTAAGTGAAGAAACACATGCGTGCGGGGGCGGGGGATGGGTCCGCCAGGCCCTGGTGGCTTAGGGGCTGCACTGCCTGGGCAGCAGCCACCCAACAGCCGGGGCAGTCAGCCTGGCAGGAGCTGGGCGCGGGGCCTCGGGGCAGGGACGCGGTACCTGACAGCGAGAAGTCCCCATGGCTGCTCTCACTGGGCCGGACGAGGAAGGCACCTGGCGCGTTGCCAGGGGACAGGAGCAGCTGCTGGGCCTCGGCTCGGCTGATGCCACTGAAGTACCAGCTGCAAAGGGTGAGCACAGCGGTCCCCACACAGGCCCCACGTGGGTCCGAGGCCCTGAAGGCCCACCCTGTGCAGATAGCAGACCCGAGGCCCGAGGTCCTGCAGTCTCTCGGGGAGAAGATGCACACGGTGCCCGAAGCTGGTGGCCCAACCCAGGGTCTGCACCTGCCCCAGCCCCCAGGGCTCAGCCTCTGGGGTCGTCAGGGACCAGATGGGAGGACCACTGGGCTGGCACAGGGGTGACACAGCCACTAGCAGTGACCTGTGTCAGGTGACTGTCCACCACCTCAGCCATAGGCTCTCCTGCTCATAAAATGACCACGAGCCCAGGCCACAGGCTTAACCCACCGAAGTCCAAGGCTGCAGAGTGGAGGACTGCAAAGGGAAGGGGTCCACCAGGGACCAGGGGGCCCTGATGAGCTGCCCCCTGCGTGGGAGGGGCTGCAGTTGTGGCAAGGAGGACCAGCGCACCACCCGGCTGGACGCGGCCCGCACACCTTGGGAGGCGGACAAGTGAAGTGAGAGAAACAGGCCTCGCCCTGGAGTGGCTGGGAGAGGCTGTGGAGAAGCTGGGGGAGGCCGGAAGCATCGCATGTCCGCCCCCGAGGGGCCGTGCCCAGCGCAGGCCCCGGCCCCCGGCCCTCTGCGCACACAGAGGTGCTTCCTCTGTGAAGCCAGGTGTGCTGAGGTGGCTCTGAACACCAGGGCGGCAGGGGCTCCCAGGCACCCACTCCTCGGTCTGTGGAGGATGCTCAGACACCGGGAGCTCAGACACCTGAGCGCAGAACAGGGTAGAGCGAGGGCCTGCCTGGGGCTCCCCCATCTGACACCCCATCCAGGCCGACTGGCTACCTAAGTGCAGCTCCCTGGTTCCACATTCTGGGGAGGAAAATGGAAAAGCCCCTAGCCCTGCTCCATGGCCTGTGCCTGCTAGCCGAGGCCCAGAGTGGGGACCCCACCCCTGAATCAGCAGCTTCCTACCTGGACCCTCCTGCTTCTGGGAGCTTCCAGGAACCCAGTGGCAGGATGCCTGCCCCCTGGGTGGGGGGCACTGCTGCCCAGGGACAGTTTGGAGAACACAGCCCCTCATCCATCCTGAAGGGGGGAGGGCAGAGGGATCTGGGGACTGTGGAGGTGGGTCAGCTCTCAGACCACTGCGGGGTGGGCAGAATCAGCAGGGATCCTGGAGGACCCAAAGCATGATTCAGTAAGTCAACACAAGGTGGAGGTGTCCCCAGACGAGGGAACGAGGTAAGCAAAGCTGGCTGTCCTGGGCAGGTGGGCACTGCTAGAGCCTGGGGTGAGGTTGGGGCCTGGTAGGACAGGAGCCTGTGCCCACCCTGGGGAGATATGGGAAGAGGCTAGAGTCAGCCATGGGGCTAGGCTGAGGCTGGAGGGAGCGGAAAGCTGGAGACAGGAAGAGGTAGGGCAATGGGGACGGAGAGGCAGAGGCCTGGGGTACATTAGGAGCTAAAGTCAGCAGACACAAGAGGAAGGGTCAAGGACTTGAGGACATGGGACCGCAGAGACCAGACCTGGCTGGGCAGCAGGCTCGGGGAAAGCCGACACATCTTGGGTCACCTAGATTTGGGAGCAGGAGGTGCAGACATGAGGCCGCTGGGCTTCGTCCACCAAGGGCCTCCACAGCCAGGCCTTGCCCTCCTTCCGGGGTCCTTGAGCCAGGAGAGCCTCCCCCCTGTGAAGGGGCTACAGGGGCCCTTCCCAGGCCTGCAGTGCTTCCCAGCCCCCAGCCCGCCCCGGACCCACAGCAGGGCCAGGAGCAGGCTGAGCCTCGGTGCACACCCCGACTTCAGCGATGTTCTCAGAGTGGCTCCCCCTGCCCAGCTGACCCAGGGGCTAATGACACTGTGGGTGTAGTCAGCCCTTTCATCCCAGCAGAGGCAAACAGTCATTAGCTCTTCCTCCCAGCAGCCCCTCCCCTCCCCCCGGAACCCTACCATCACCTCCCGGAGCTGCTCATGGGATCTGTCCTCCACCTGGAGTGACTGTAGGCCCCTCCCCACCAGAATGGCTGGGCATGGTTGGGGCTGGAGTCCCCTCAGAAGGCACCTTCCTGTGATTCAGGCTTTCCCCCAGTTGCAAATCCCCCAGGAGACTGTGGGAACACCTAGGGGCCCCAGGAGGCTGGAGGCAGCTGGAGTGAAGCTGAGACCGGATGCTGATCTGCACAGGCCTAGCTTGGTGCGGGACCAGGGGCCCATGTCAGGGCGAGAACTGGGCAGTGGGCCTAGCTTTGCTAGCCCTGTCCACCAACCAGCTTCTGGCCTCTTCTCAGCCAGCACGTCACCCCTCTGCAGGCTGGGGCCAGGCAGAGGCATCTCCGCCCTGAGGGTTCTCTGGCCGGGGCCCCATCCGTCTGAAGTCAGGGATTACATGGCCACGCATCCAGAGGAGACAGGTAGGGGCCACGCCCAGGCTTTGGGTCAAACGCTTGAGGCCCACGTACCATGTCCACAGCCATATGGCGGGGCCCTGCTCAGAGCCGGCACACAGCTGTGCCAGGAGGCTACCCTGTCCTGAGTGCAGACCCTGACCCTGGGCAGAGAGGTCACCTCCTCTGAGGAGCCCTCTGGGAGAGTGCCCCACTCTGCTTCCCTCCATGATCACAGACTGGCATGCAAATAGCCAAGTGTCCGTGCCAGCCGCTCCCCTCCTGTGGACTGCCCTGGCCCCAGGGGCCTTGAGGACTCGGGGGAAATGGGCAGGTTCCCCCAACTGCATCCACCCCCCCAAACAAGCCTCCTTGGGAGCAATCCCGAAGGCCAGGGCCATGCCTGCCCCATAGCTAGCCCAGCACAGGAGGCGGGGGCACTGGGGGAAGGTGGACAGGTGAGAGGCGCAGGTGAATGCCTCTCTCTGACCCACCGTATCACCCCTTCCACGCCGGGGTCACCACCTGCCCCCTCACAGCACAAGGACGGCCTCTCCGCCGATTCATGTCCTCACTCTCGGTCAGAACTGCACCCGAGATCGTAGCCCCTGGCCCTCTAAGCAGTGGCCACTCAGCCAACACTGCTCAATCCCTGTGTGAGAGCAGGAGGACCTGGCCAGCAGGGCAGGGCCCTAGAGTGACCACCACGCCGGGTGCCTGGCCAGCAGCGTGCACACACACCATGCAGCTGACCCCTGGCGCCACCTAGCCACTCCTGCCGGACAGAGTCCTTGCCGCCTTCCCTCCCGGGGGTACAGGGCTCAGCTTGAGGTCACAGGCTGTCTGTGCCCCACGCCTGTGTGCTTGTTCAGCTCCGAGGGGCAGGGCCTGGAGGCGTATCCCTGGACGGGCAGTCCCCCGACTCCATCCTGTGATTATTCCTGACTCCCCTGAGCGGTGGTACTCACGGTTGGTCGGAGAACGCCTCAGGGGTGACCCTGGTCACGCACGTGATGGGCACCAGCCCGGTTCTGGGAGGGCGGGAGAGCCTGCGGGCGAAGATGTAGCCGCCCTGCTCCCTGAGGGCGTAGAGCCTGTCCCCGCGGCCGACGCTCAGCTCCTCCGCGCTCTGCGCCCTGAAGTCGCACAGCGCCCTGAAGAGCTGCGCGGGCGCCGGGGGACTGCAGGGCTCCGCGGCGGGGGGCTCCACCCCCGCGGGCTCAGGCTCGAGGTCTGCATCGGGGTCCAGGAACCCCGGCGCGCCCGCCGGCCAGATCTTGTCCCAGAAGAAGGACAGGAAGGTCAGCCGCTTCCTGAGGAAGGGCTCCATGCCCCGCGACGCTCCCGACGGGGAGACACCAGAGGGGCGGTGGGATGGCGAGCGGGCGGGGCCTCGCTGCGCGGGGCCTCAGCTTGCGCGCGGTGTAGGGGGGACGGTCTCCCCAGGGTCTCCCGGCCAAGCGCGCAGAGCCCCCGCCCGCTCCCGGCGGTGCGCAGACCAGCGCAGGGGCCCCCAGCCCCGGACACACGACGGCCGCTCCTCTCCCCGGCCTCGAGGGTGTCTCGCGGGCAAGACTGGCCCGCGACTGCTCTGATCCGGGTGCGGCTGGGGTGGGAGCCGCCCAAGAAGCGGAGTCGAGGCGGCCTGGAAGAGGGTGTCCCAAAACCGGCGTCGGGGCGGGGCTATGGGGCGGGGCCTGGTGGGTGGGGTCTCGTGAGCTGTAAAAGGCAGAGTGGGGAAGTCCCTCTGGGGAAGGAGTCGCCAGCGTCTCGGCTGTGTCAAGGTCACTCTCCCGGTGTGACCTTGTAGGACAGTTCTGCAAGGTGTTTCTGGCAAAGGGTACTTGGGATCTGTGTTATTTCTTACAGCTGCAGATGAATCTACAATTATCTCAAAATGAAAGTTTAATTTTAAAAAATTAGCTGAGGAATGAGAAATAGGGGGAAAAAAAGAAGATGGGAGCTGGCAGAGGTCCAGGGCATGCCTGGCCCAGAGGAGGAAGGCTGCGCTGCCCCTCCACCCCCTCTCTGTGGGTGGGCTGCAGGTCTGGGGTCTTCCTCCCACTACTTTTCATTCCCTCCCCACTTTCCAGGTGCCAGGCACCCCTCGACCTTCAGACAGCACCTCCCTTTCCACATAATCCGACTCTTGCTCCTCGGACCTCTAAATAACCGTAACAACGACAGAACATAATTACTGAGTAAGCGCCCAGGGCTCTCCTTCCCAGGCCCGACCTGCGGGGGCTTCGACGCTCAGGCCTGGACCCAGAGGATAGGCTGATTGGGGCTTAGCCTCCTCCCAAGAGTGAGGTCAGTAGGAGGGACGGGGGTGCCGAGGGGAGGCTCTGCCATGGAACAGCCTGGGAGGGGAGCCCAGGCGCAGACACGCCATGCTGGAAGGGTTCCCGCCACTGATCTCCAAGTAGTTGGAGGAAGAGGCGTCCCTTGCCTTGAGGAGGCTCCCGGGTTGTGACGCCCCAGGTTCCCAGGGAAGGGAGTCAAGCCTCTGGACGGTTCCGTCCAAGCTGAGATCAGGAGGCGGGCCCAGGGCTGAAGATTCGGCTGGGAAGAGAGGTTCTCTCAATCGGAGTCCTGGGACCCGGGACCGCGCCGCGCGCGATCTTGCCGCAGCCCCTCCAGCCGCAGGTATCCGACCCCCACGCCTTGGACTCTCCGCCCACCCTGCCTCCACCCCCGGGAGGGCGGGGCGTCACAGAGGCCGGAGATCCCCATGGCAACCGGCTGGACGCCGAGCATGCGAGGCTGGGCGCCGGTGGCTCTGCGCACAGTGGGCGGCACTGCTCGGCCCGCTCCGGGAGGCAGGGCAAGTGGGCGGGCGCGGGGAGGCTGGAGGCTCGGGGAGGCTGGGGAGGCGGGCTGGGGGTGCAGGCGGAGGTGGGCAGGCAGGCGCGAGTGGAAGTTGATTTAGGGGAAGTGGGCTTGGGGTCAGGGGTATGAAGTTGGAGGCCGAGTAGAATGTAGGTCTGGGTAGGCCCGCCAGGGCAGGCAGCTTCTTCCCCAGAGTTCACCAGCAGCCCCTAGACAGTTTTCCAACTGAGACCGCTGGCCACTGGCAAACGAACACACTTCCGTCCCGTAGCCAGATCTGGACCAAGAGTTCCCTCCAGAGGTGGCCTGAATCTGCCCCAGCCTCCGGCCACCATGGGACTTGGAGTCCTGGGTCCTAGTCTCTGTTGGCACCTCACCCTGATACCCTCTCTGCAGCACCAAGGCTGGTCTGCCTCTGCCCCAGGAAGTTCAAGGCCTGGCCTTTGCCGGTGGGGCAGGGGGGAGGGGGCAACGGAGGGTGGGGGGACCAGCTTGAGTCCCAGCCTTACTTTGCACTTAGCAGTGCAGACTGGGGCGGGTCCCTTAGCCTCTCAGCTCCCATTTGTAATTCATCCAAACTTCACGGGGTTGGGACAACATGAGATGTCCCAAGTGAAACCACTGGGTCTGTCTCACTGAGCTTGGAAGTGGCTGGGACCTGGGACAACAGCCAGGGGTGCTGGCTCCTTCTCCGAGGAGCCCCAGCCTTGTGGCCACGGCCTGCCAGGCCTGGGGGGTGCACTGGCCCCCTCCCACTGACACTCAGAGCTGGGAACCCACGTGGGGGAGGGTGCAAAAGGAGACCCAGGCTCTGGGGTCCCTGCTGGGCTCAAAGCCCTGACTGAGAGCAAGCTGCAAAGTGTCCTGGCCTCAGGCACCCGCCCTGTGAGGCAGCGTGCTGACACCTCATCACTTAGGGGCCTTTCTCCTGGAGTCAGTGAGCTCTCCAAGTTATACCCCAGGACACACCCTCAGCCATCAGGAGCTGGCACGATTACTCCTCAGAGCTGAGGCCTCGGCCAGCCTGCCCCCCGAGCTGGCCCCGTCCCCAGCTGCCTTGTCTCTGAGAGACCTTGGTCCTCTGCTTTGCACCTGCAGTGAGGCGTGGAGGGTCTGCAGGACAGTGGTGTCCCCCCTGAGGTCTGGTGCTACTCAGACAGGATCACACTGAGTCCTCTCACCTGCTCCAGAGGGGCACCGCGACCCCATCCAGATGTGGCCGCACCACTGGTCAATGGCTGGGTTCTGCACAGGCTGTTCTGGCCCCAAGCGCAGTCTCAGCCCTGCCCTATGCCATCAGAGCCAACAACCAGTAGTGTTGGCCCCTCAACGTCCACTTGCACCCAGATCTGCAGCCTGCCCGCCTGGCCCTCCAAGCAGCCTCTTTCCAGAGAGATGAGCCCTCCTCCCCCGGCCCCCGGGGAGGGCAGAGGGCCCAGCAGTGGGAGGGGCAGTGGGCCTGAAGTCACCCACACACAAACACTGCCCCCAGCGAGCCCTCAGGTGGGTGGCAGAGGCCGGTCTGATGGTTCTAGCTCATGCCCTCCCCCCTCCCCCTTCCCCGGCTCCCAGACCATGAATTTCCAGGTGACAGGCCTGGGCCTGGACAAAATGAAGCTGGACAGCCCCCAGTCCTTCCTGGACCAGGAGGAGGCAGAGGAGGCTGAGGACAGGCAGCTGCTGGAGCCCGAGGCCTGGCGGACCTACGTGGAGCGCCGCAACGCTCTGCGCGAGTTCCTGACCTCAGACCTGAGCCCCCAGCTGCTCAAGCGCCACCACGCCCGCATGGAGCTCCTCAGAAAGTGCTCCTACTACATCGAGATCCTCCCCAAGCCCCTGGCCCTGGGCGACCAGAACCCGCTGGTGCTGCCCAGCACCATGTTCCAGCTCATCGACCCCTGGAAGTTCCAGCGCATGAAGAAGGTGGGCACAGCCCAGACCCAGATCCAGCTCCTGCTGCTCGGGGACCTGCTGGAGCAGCTGGACCACGGCCGCGCTGCGCTGGACTCCCTGCTTGAGTCGCCCAACCCTCGGCCCTTCCTGGCCGGCTGGGGGCTCGTGGAGCGGCAGCTGGCGGACCTGTCGGCCGTCATGGACAGCTTCCTGGCCATGATGGTGCCGGGGCGTCTGCACATCAAGCACCGCCTCGTGTCCGACGTTGGCGCCACCAAGATCCCGCACATCCGACTCATGTTGAGCACCAAGATGCCTGTCATGTTCGACCGCAAGGAGTCGGTGGCCTACCAGGACTGGGTCAGCCTGCGCTGGTTCGTCACCATCCAGCCAGCTGTGCCCGAGCAGTTTGAGCTGCGCTTCAAGCTGCTGGACCCACGGACACAGCAGGAGTGCCTGCAGTGCGGCATCATCCCCGTGGCCGCCTGCACCTTCGACGTCCGGAACCTGCTGCCCAACCGCTCCTACAGGTTCACCGTCAAGCGGGCCGAGAGCTACACGCTGGTGTACGAGCCCTGGCGGGACAGCCTCACCCTGCAGACCAGGCCAGGGCCCCCCGAAGGGCCTGCCCCCAGTCGGCTGGGCAAGCCAGGCCTGCCCCTGACCACACCTTCCGAGAGATGATTTTCTGATATTTATCCACTAATAAAGAGGAGAATAAACACATGCACACAATGAGAGAGACCAACCTGCTTACACTTGAAAGGCGGCAGCAGCTGTGAGTGTCTTTCCTGACCCAACCCAGCCCACCCTCAAGCCCCAGGCCTCCAGCTCCTGCACCTTTTCCAGGGAGAGCCCCTGCCGGTCTTTCCAGAACACTGACCCCTGGAGCGAGAAGCTTCAGCCCAGCATGTGGCTGCCCTGAGGGCTCCACCCCTGGGCCCCAGCCTCTCCCACTTCTCCCCCACCCACCCCCTCCATGACCAGCTGTGGGCCCAGCACAGGCTCCGCTCTTTCCCGCCTCCTGGGCTGGGATTCCCCAAGGGAAGACAATACCCCCAGGCCCTGCCCAGGCCCCACTGGGGGCTGTCACCGCCCTGTTACCACCACCCCAGTTCCACCGCCCCCAGTACCACCGCCCCAGTTCCACCACCCCCAGTTCCACCGCCCCCAGTACCTCCGCCCCCAGTTCCACCGCCCCCAGTACCGCCGCCCCAGTTCCACCGCCCCCAGTACCGCCGCCCCAGTACCACCGCCCCAGTACCTCCGCCCCCAGTACCTCCGCCCCCAGTACCACCGCCCCCAGTACCGCCGCCCCAGTTCCACCGCCCCCAGTACCGCCGCCCCAGTACCACCGCCCCAGTTCCACCGCCCCCAGTACCTCCGCCCCCAGTTCCACCGACCCCAGTACTACCGCCCCAGTTCCACCGCCCCCAGTTCCACCGCCCCAGTTCCACCGCCCCCAGTTCCACCGCCCCCAGTACCACCGCCCCCAGCTTCACCGAAGACAGGGGGCCCATGGCCAAGAGGACATTTCTTTTAACAAAAATTAAAGTCTTATCTTCTCCCCAAAAGAAGCTGAAGTTCACTGCAGCCCCACCCAGGGTGACACCCACCCGGGGTGGCTGAGGTCCCAGTAAGGGAGCCTGGCCAGCTCTTGTTTGGGTGGTCCTCCCTGCAGTCTGTCAGCGCTCCCCACCAACTTCCGGCGTCCAGCCCGTGTGGTGACCTGGGGAGTCTGTCCTCATCCTCTGTGGTCGTGTCACCCCCCCAGATCGGCCAGCAGCTCGCTCCCTCCCCACACACACGTCCACTTCTGGAAGGCAATGTGGCCGTTGCGTCCACGGGTCCAGGAGGGACAGCCCTGGCTGTGCCGTGTGCCCCGGCTATGGCCGAGGAGTACTGTCAGTGGGAAGAGGCCCAGAGCCACCCCCAGTACACTGATAACTAGCTTTCCGCCCCTCACCACAGACACCATGGTGGTCACCACGACAGACCTCTGAGAAGAGAAGGTGTGGCCAGGGCGGTGTGGCCAGAAGGACAGCCCCCCCCACACTGACACGTGGCTGGTTGAGGGGCCCCCAGCTGTGCCAGGAAGGCCCAGCACCCCCCTCCCCGGCTGTGGACAGTGCACTGCAGGGTTGGAGCGGTCTTAGCCTGGGGCCCCTCCCAGGTATCTTAAGCCTCTGACACATTCATGGTGCTGCGTGCTGGCCAGGGGCTAAGCCATACTGTCACACACACTGCGGCATCACACGGCAGGACACAGACACAGCCTGAGGGGCAGATCCAGGTCCTCAGTGCTGCAAAGAAACGCAGACCCAGCTGGGTGGCCCTGCCCTGGGAGCAGGCCTGAAGTTGCGAGAGGGCTGCAGAGCTCGGAGTGGAGCCCCACGTCCACAAGGGGCTCGTCACCTGGTTCCCCTGCCAGGGGCCAGTCCCTGAAGGACACAGGGGTGTGGGCCTGAGTTAGACGGGGCACTGATGGCAGAGAAAAGGCCCTGTCTTCCCTCCGGGGAGGCCTCCCTGCCTTGAGTTTGGGCTGAGGACCCTGCTCCAGTAAGAGACGCTAGCTTTTGGTTTATCTGAAACTAGAGAATAAATTGAGCCCCACAGACCACACTCAGTGTAGTCAGAGACAGTCCAAGAACAGCCCCGACGGGGTTCCCGTCCTGACCCCAAACATTCCCAGTGACACTAGGACTACCCCAATCCGAGATGCTCCCTGCCACCAAGTGCCCCAGTGCAGCAGCTCCGGAGGGTGGAGCGCAGACTCGTCCCCTTTCCTCCCAAGTCTGCACACAAGGTGAGGCTGGCCTGCTCCCAGCCCGGGTGGTAACTGTGCACGGCCACGGCTGGCCCCCCGTGACCCCTGCTCAGTCTGGCAGTGACCACTGAAGGCCTGTGGGTCCTGCTGAGAGGGGCCCGCCAAGGCGGTGGCAGAAGAGGGCTCTGAACTCTCCCGTGCTGTCCTGGCAGCCTGAGGGCAGTGAGGTCTTCAGGGAGAGTGTGACTTCCCATAGACTTTCACCTCCGAGGCGGGGCCAGGCTCTGCTGGGCCTCACAGAGGTCCAGGAGTCAGGACCAGACCGGGCAGCAGCGCAGAAGGTGGTGGTCTCCTGCGAGGGGAAGCAGGAGTCAGAGGTAGCCCTGCCAGCAGGAGGAGCGGCCCCAGCCCTCCGTCCCTGAGCAGCTCTCACCGATGACACAGAGCCCCTCTTGGGCCCGGGCGAGGGCCACGGTCACTTGGCTGGGGTCCGCAATGACGCCCAGGGAGTTTTTCAGCCAGTTCTTGGTCGGTCACGGGTCTATGTCACTCTTGTCACAGGTGCGGACCATGCTCACTATAACATAGTGCCACTGGCTCCCTGGGAGGCGAGGCGAGTCTGGCGAAGCCCCTGCCACCCACTCACCTGACCCCTCGCGCACAGGCCTCCCACCCGGTGCCAGCCCCACCCTGAATCTTGGTGATGGAACACACAGTCTCTCGTGGAACATCTTCCTGATGCTCAAGTCTCTTGCTGATCTCCGCCACCTGGGCGTTGTAGGGCGTGAGGATGGCAATGTCCTTGGGGCCCACTGTCCCCCTCAGGGGCAGCTCTCTGGCGATGCAGACCTGAGGGACCAGGGGTGCCGGTGAAGCCAGCCCTGATGTCTGTCCCACCCTGGGCTCCCTCAGCTCCTCTGCCTCCTCCCCCAGGGAGCCCTCCCAAGCAAGGGGTACCAGGGAGGGCCCGGGGGAGGGCCGCCACCACTGCCATCTCCTCATCCTTCGCCTTGGAATCCTCACCCTCTTCATCCGTAGACAGCAGCCGGCTCTTCTCTTTGCTCTGCAAGTGGCCAAAGATGACCGAGCAGCCCTTCTCGTCAGCGTGGCCCAGGACGCTGGGCGGCCTGCCCAGGCCCTGCCAGGTCTTCAGTTCCCTTTCGTAGAACTCCCCTGAGGGGAACGCACAGCTGTGCTCATGCTGGAAGGCGAGGACAGGAGTCAGGGCCAGGCTGGCCCTCGCCCACCTTGGGCCCAAGAGCTCTGGGCACTCAGCATGTGGTACTGCACATCCCACAGGCAGGCACCCCTGAAGTACCTCTGCCACAGAGACCGGTCCAGCCCCAGCTTCTGCAGCAGCTCACTCCTGACCACAGGCCGCAGCTGCTTGTGGTCCCCTAGAAGGACCACCTGGGAGGACAGGCAGGCATGTCCTGACCCCTCGGTCAGCAGCGCCCCACCCTGGAGCTGCCCTCCTATTCCCTGCACCTCTGCACCCCCAGGGACACATGCCTGGGCTCTCAGCTCCTGCTTTACCCACCTTCTCAGCCTGGGAGAAGTTCACCAGGGGAATGAGGGTCTCTGGCTCCGAGGCCACACCCGCCTCATCCGCAAGGATCTGACGGATGTCCAGGTCCTCAAGGCTGGAGGAGCCCTCATGCCAGCACGTGAACAGGACAGTGCGGTGCCGGTCAAGCTCGAATTTCCAAGCCTGCCCTAGGACTTTCCTGTACCTGTGGGGACACCATATGGTCACCCAGGCTGCACCCCTGCGCTCTAGGCCAGGAGGCAGCCCCGTGGCTTCAGCTGCTTACCAGCTGAAGATCTCCTTGGAGAAGATCTCCCCTTCCTGCAGCCGGGCACCGAGGCCCTGACGTCAGCCGCATGGGCGTTGGAAGACTGACGGACCCGGTGGTGCAGGGCGATGCTCCTGGGGGTGGGTGGCAGTGAGAAGACCTGTGTGAAGCCGTGTTGGCCCCTGCCCGAGGCAGGGCCAGCTGGACAGCCCCCGCCCCTCGCCTCCACCCTGTATAGAACAACAGTGGAGAGGCCGCACCTGAGGGTCTGGCTGGGCCTCCCCTCCTGAGGGGTCTTCTTAGGGGGCCCCTGCTGCCCACACCCGGCACTGGGCACTCAGTGGCCTCCTCCTGCTCCCTGTGCACACGAAGGGGCTTCAGCTTTGCCCTCCTGCTCAGGAGAAGTCCTGAGGAAGCCAGGGTGTGAGTGATGGCTCCCGGACCCAACTCCCCCGGGCAGAGCCCCTCCGGCTGCCCCGGTGCGCCTGCCAGCACGCCACCGACTGGTTGGAGGGGCTGCAGCACAAGATGGGCCCCCCCTCAGCTGGCCACTGTGGGAGCCACAGGCTGGCACCTGCTCCTCGTTTGACGTGCAAAGCCAGTAGGCAGTGTGGACACCCAGCACCGCCTTCCCAGAGCCTGTGGGCAGAGCATGGGGTGAGCAGAGCCCCCACCTGCCTGCTCGGGCAGTCCCGCAGCTCCAAGGTGGGTCCCCCTGGTGGGCCCCAGATGACCGTGAACTGCTTCTTCAGAGCCTCCCTAACGGCCTCATTCTGGCTTGGGTTCATCTTGTGATGGCCTCCAGGAATGTCGAAGGCTGGTCACTCCAGGAAACTGCTGGGGGTCCCTGAGGAAGGAGGCAGACCTCTGAGCACTGGCCGGGGCAGGGCTGGAGAGGTGAAGCCAAGGGCTCCCCATCCACCCACCTCTGTGGAGGGGCTGCTGGCTGGGTTGGGGGGTGGGCTGGCCCTGGGCTATGCTGATGACCCACGGGGATGCACGCTTGAGCCGACACACAGCTTCGTCTTGGCAGCTGGGGCAGGTGGGGGTGAAGATGGATACCGGACACCAGCAGGATCTTCCCGGGCAAGGAGCACTGCCCACGGGCCACCACCCCAGGAGACGGGGGTTCCCAGCCCAACCAGCCCATCCACCAGCCTCTCCCCGGAAGCCACTCACAGGCCCCGGAGCTGCCTGGGCAGCTCGTCGTCGGTGAAGCGGCCCCAGGCCTTAGCACCTCTTCCGGAACCACACCCATGGCCACGTGCTGAAGGAAGAAGGGCACCTACTTAGTCGGCCCAGCCCTCCTTTGGGCTTCAGTCCTCCGCCAGCCCGGGTGTCACCCAGGTATGTGTGTCAGGGTCAATGTTTCGGACAGGGATGACGCAGCTGGCCGGGGGCGTGGCGTGGCCAGCAGCCCTTCGAGTCGGATGCACGGGTAGCAGTGGCCAAAGCTGAGGTCGATGCCTCGCTCCTGGAGGAAGGCGGGCTCCAGGCAGAAGGTGCCCTGCAGCTGCCCCTGGGGCGTCCGCTCCGCCCCGCAGGGTATGGCCACATCCTGCAAAGTCACAGGATCGTTCTCGGCCGCAGCGCGGGTGGCCGACTCCAGGCAGCAGAAGGGCTCCCACATGTGGGCATCGTCTTCCACGTCCTGGTGCCAGTCCCGACCCACCAGGGGCACACAGGGTGAGAAGCCGTCCCCTGGCTGCTCCACGTGCTCCAGGCAAAGGCTGAGGCCAGGCGCCACAGTCCACAGCTGCAGGACCGGCTCCAGGAGCCCACGCTACAGGGCGGCACTGAGCTGGAGCTGTACGTGCAGTGTATCCCCACTGCCCAGCTCCCAGGCTGCCTCCACGAAGGGGCCGCAGGTGCTCCACCTCGCCTGTCCCGGCTCCCGCTGCTGGGGCTCGAAGCTGGGCTCGCCCCTCTGTCCGCCCTCGGCTTCTTCATCAGCCTCAGCAGCTGCTGCCACAGGGTGGAGTCCACAGGCTGGACACATGGGTCAAGCGGGGTGCTGGGCAGTGGGGGGCACTGCCCACCCACCTGCGTGGAGTAAGGGCGGCGCCGCCATAGGAGCTGCAGCCGCAGCCACCTGGCCGGTCACAGGAGTGCCTGGCCGGCTGCAGGGGTGCTTGGGTGGCTGCAGGGAGCTGCAGTGCACAGGGTCGAGGTCCAGAAGGGTCTTGTGGCTGGCTGGGAAGAACAGCTTGAAGCAGGTGTCCTCCGCGGCCACCACAAAGCCCAGCTTGCTTTGCAGTTGGGTCTTGAGCCAGGCGGCCAGGTTCAGGCCACAAGCCCAGTGCTGGAAGCTCTGGGCACACCTGTACTGGCAACTGAAGTCCTGGCAGAGCTCGTCAATGTCCCCGGGCATGTAGGGGGACCCTACTTGGCCCAGTGCCAGCAGGATCTGCCGCTGCAGCACCACATCCATGTACCTGCAAATGGGTGAGGTGGCCCAGGTGTACCTGTCCACCTGCAGCGAGTAGTGGCCATCCAGCTCCATGCCCTGGCGGCCGAAGACTGTGTGGCCTTGGGCCCTGCTCAAGTCAAGGAGGGCAGGAGCCAGGGAGGGGTGCACGTCGTCCGTGGAGATGAGATCGCCAGTTAGATGAAGCCCTGGGCGTGGGCTGCAAGCTGGAGTTACCTCTAGACGGAGACCAGGACGTGGAACTGCAGGTCTGGGGAGATGTAGGAGCTGAAGCTGCCCAGCCGGTGGTGGCAGAGGTGCAGGGACAACGGCACCCAGTCCTCGTGGTCCTGGCTCAGGGCTCTGAGCCAGCCGAAGCTGGGCTCACGCTGCACCCGCAAGGGTGTGACCCCCTTTGTACCCTCACTGTCCACCAGGAATTTGGCCACCTGGCTGTTGAACTGGACCATGTACTCCTCAACCATCATGTGGGCCACGCGGAAGCCCAGCACGCTGTCCCCGTCCAGCTGCTTGTAATGACTGTCGCCCCTGAGGCGGCGCTGGCGCAGCATGTGGGAGAAGTAGCACGCGGCTGCCACACAGGCGTCCACAGAGTCCAGGCAGGCTGGCAGCTTGAGGCCGGCGCCCCGGTGCCCCCTGATCACCTGCTCCACCTCTGTACAGGTCAGCTGGTGGTCAGAGCAGATCACAGCGGGTGCAAAGCACTCACTCTTGAGCTGGTTGCTGCCCTTCTCGGTCGTCAAGAAGAGGGAGACGGCTAAGTGGTCCTGGCCTGGCAGGAGGCTGGCTGGCAGCATGGACACTGCTCCTGGTCAGGGGCGTAGATGGTGGCCCCCCCGCCTGCAGGCCTCCAGGCCCAGCGCCCCCGTCCCTGGGCATGCAGCTGGCCACATCAGCGATGTGCGTGGCCACCTCATACGTGGGGCCCCGGTCCTGGGCGCTGATGGCGCCGTCCAGGTTGCAGGTGAGCGGGTGTCCGTGGCGAAGGCCAGGAAGCTGCGGCAGCCCTCCAGGCAGCTGGGCGCCCGGCTGAGCTCAGCGTGGTGCCTGTGCAGCGCCTCGCGGACCGAGGCCGGGTGTGGGGAGGCTCCTTCAGCCTGCAGGCCAGGTCCAAGATCTGGAGACTGCTCCCAGGTGGTGGCCTCGGGCAGCACCTTCTGGACGCCCAGTGGGTAGTAGAAGCGCTCCCGCCACAGAAGGACACACACCCAGAAGAGGCGGTGGTGCCAGGCCTCCACCGAGAGTGGCTCGTGCCCCACGCGCTGCACGCGGCCCTGCAGAAGGCGGTGGACAGGCACCTGCAGCGGGTCCTGCAGCCCAGCCACGAGGACCTTGGTGGCAGAGCCATCGATGGGGGTCATGACGCAGGGTTCCCACTCGTCCACATGGCACACGAACGCCAGCTGGCGATGCTCCCTCTGGTGAATGCTCAGCACGCGGCCCTGGGGCCACCTGGCCCAGCCGAGCACCTGCACCAGCGCCTCGTCCCCAGGGAAGGCCATCCCGCAGTGCAGGCGGCCCTTGAGCTGGATGGGCCCAAACTTCCCGTCGTCCAGCGGGACGCTCTCACCTCCCGGAGGCTCTCCCTCAGGAAGGCGTGGCAGCAGTGCTGCTGGGGCCACTTGTGGAGAAGTTTCTGCTGTTTGGCTTCCGGCAGGTTCACATACTGCCACACCGGCGGGGGAGACAAGGGCCGGGCGAAGCTGTCCAGCAGCCCATCCTCCTGGACGGTCACTGTCACGTCCCGGCTGTGGTCCAGGAGTTGCTGCGGGCGGGGCTCGTTGCTGCTGAGCTCCCTGTCAAAAGGCCAGAAGCCCACAGGGCCCTCGGGCTCCCTGATCTCTGGGGCTGACGGTCCTGCCACAGCGCCTCTGGGGACCATGCCCCTGCCACATGTGCTGTGGCCCACCCCCCACTACCCCCTCCTCTGGAACAGTGTCCCTGGCATCTGCTGCCACAAACCTTTCTGTTTCTTGGGCCGCAGGCTGCCAGCAGCTGGCCCAGCTCTGCTTCTGGATCTGCTCCAGAGACAGGCCCTCGGGGCAGACGGCGCCGTGCTCCACACACTCACGGAGGAAGCTCCCCCAGAGCTTGCTGCAAGCCTCCAGGGAGCAGAGGGCCACAGCATCGCCCACGGCCACCACCTGGGCCTGTGTATGGGTCATGACGGTGCTGAGCACGCGGGCGTCCGTGAAGCACCCTGGGGCCGGTGCCTCCGGCTCATCAGGCTGTGGGTGGTGTGCAGTGTGCCCAGCACCACCACCCGGAAGTCTCACCTGCAAGGGGGGCAGTTACAGGGTCAGGCTGGGCCAGAAGTGGGAGGGGAAGGGAGGGGGGAGGGGAGGGGGAGGGGAGGGGCCCCACTTCCCCCAGCACCGATCAACCACCTGGCAGATTCTCAAAGCTGCCCACAGACACCTGGCCCAGGTCCCGCTTCCTCAGCTCCTGCCTCATCGCGCTCACTGGAGACACACCACCAGGTCAGGTGAGGGGCCCCAGTGAGGCATAGCGTCCCCTGCCAAGGACGGGACCCTGGTTCCCAGGCCCTGGGAGGTGAGTATCTGAATATCTCAGCCTCTCATATGGAAGGAAAGCAGGCTGAGGAGGCCTACCAGGCCACGGGGGAGGGAGGCTTCCCCGGGAGACGGGGCTTGGGGGAAGCTGCCCTGGGCGGCAGGGTCTCACCTGGGCCCTGTGGGACACAACGCGGTGCTCCTCTGCTCCTGGTGGCCCCAGCACTGGGGCCAGGAGTTACAGACCTCCTGTACCTTCTCGACAACCTGAAGAACCTCGGCTGCATTCAGCCAAGACGTCGTGGAGACGTCGCACTGGGGCTGCCCGCCACGCGGCAGAACTGGAGCGGGTACCACCGGGGTGGCCAGGGATCTTGCCGCTGGCCTGGATGGAGTGGCCGCTGGCTAGGGAGACGTGGTCGGAGACAAAGCGGACAACGGTCTGGGTGGAGCGGTAGTTCTTGTACAAAATAGTGCAGCTCCTCTGGGCGACCTGGAGCGTTTGCTGCCGGTGGTGCTCGAGGAGGCGGTGCCGCAGCACGTCTGCCCCGGCGCCCGGCCACACTGAAGAGCCGGGCGTGCCCTGCACGTGGCTGCCCGCCAGCACCACTCGGGTGCCGGGCGCGGCGTAACGCAGGGGCGTGAGCGTCTCCCACTCCAGCATCTGGGAGGCCTGGTCAATGAGGATGTGGGAAAAGAAGCCAGTGGGCACCCCGAGCTGGCGTGTCCAGGAGGTGCTGGCCAACACAATGTGGTGCCGCTCCAGCTTGGCCCAGGTCGGCAGGCGAAAGGCCTGGTGGTCCTCTGTCAGGCAGCAGTACCTCAGCGTGGCTGCGTCCGTCAGGCTGGGTGGGAAGTCCGTGTGCACCACCCAGAGGGGAGCGGCCTCAGGGTGACCGCTGCTGACGTAGGGGTGGAAATACTCCGCAGCGTAGGTGTCGGCCGCCCTGTGGGGGAGAAGGGCACAGCGCCTGTCTGCTAAAGTGCCTCCCGTGCGTCCCCCCTGCCCAGACAACAGGCAGTCCAACCCGGCAGCACAGGGGACAGACAGAGAAGCAGGAGGTCAGTGCCCGATGAGAACCAGACAGCAGCAGAGCCCTGGGGAGGGCACAGCGTGGGCCGGGCCACCAGCGCGGCCCGAGACTGGGGTTGACCCCGAGCAGCCAGGGAGCAGCAAGACCTGGCCCCACCTCTCCGAAGGGGACCACCAGCCAGGGCCTCTGCCTGACACGGGCCCCTGGAGCCCCAGTCCCGTAGCCAGTCAGCCCTGGGCAGAGATGGGGAGCCCCGTGCTTGAGCAGCTGTCCATCTGGGGGGAACTATGACAGGATTTTCAGAACACCCAAGTCTCGCCCCAGGAAATGCTGGGTGGGTCCAGCCACAACCCTACCCACCACTCTGCCTGGCCCATGTTCCTCTGTGAGCAGGAGACCATGCACCGGGCCTGAAGCACAGGCGTCCCCTGTCCTCAGCCCGGTACTGACTGTCAGGTAGACTCTCAAATGCCTGGGACTGGCCCCAGGGGCTTCATTGCCACCCAGCCCAGCCCCCACCCTCTCCTGGAACTAGCCCCCGAGATCTCCAGTGAACCCGGGAACCAGCCCGAGCCCCAGACCCCCAGGTCCCTCCTCTTCTCCTGAGGTGAGGCCGGGGAGGCGGGAGAGCAGCCCAACAGCCCCAGCTCACCTGTCAGTTCGCGTACAGAGGAGCACCTTACGAGGGGCTGGCAGGCGACCTCCAGGGAGGCCATGGCCAGCGTGTAGGTCTTGCCCGTGCCAGAGGGGCCACAGACGAGCAGAGGGGGAACAGGCTGCCCCCACCCCAGGGCTGGTCCCCATGATGACCGCCACAGCCTGCTTCTGCCTGCGGTCGCCCTGCAGTGTGGGCGAGACAGGCCCAGGGCAGGGCAGGGTGCAGGCTGACAGGTCAGGCACCACCAGGCTCTCCTCTGGCAGCACGTCCACCGCCTGGTGCCAGAGGTGGAAGGGCAGCGGGTCATTCTGGAACTGCACTTCCAAGATGGGGTGCCCAGGCTTGGGCTGTAGCCCCAGGGCCGCGCAACAGTGGGCAGGCAGCAGCAGCCACAGCACCTGCCCCGAGTTGGGCCGCGTCTCCACCCACACCCCACACACCCTGGGATCAGGCCCAGGCATGGGGGCCACGAGCGCCGTGCTGACTGCGCGGCTCAGCAGAAAGCCCTCGTCCATGTCGGGCATCTCTCAGCGTACAGGGGTCCCTGTGGCGGCAAGAGTGTGTCCAGGACTGATGTCTCCAGTGCTGTCCTCAGGGATGCCAGGCCCCGACAGTTTAGCCTCGGGGGAGGACATGGGTCGGCAGCCCCTGCCCCCGCCAGCCCCACTCACTTGGCCACCGGGTGTCGCTGAGCAGCCTCCTCCTCACACAGAGCCCAGTGCAGTTTCTGCCGGGGTCGGTGGGGAAGATGGAGCCCTGGTCAGGGGCCTCCAGGGCTGGAGCAGACCCCGCGGACTTGGCCACCTGGGCACCGCCATCCTCTCCATGCCAGGCACCACGTGGCGGTTGCCTGTGTGCCAGCGGTCCGGCTCCTCAGGGAGGTGGCCAGGTGTGGCGTTGCCCAGGGCCCCGGAAGTGCTCCTGGCCCACCTGCAACTCCAGCTTCCTGAGCAGCACCAGCCGGCAGCCAAAGTCAAAGACCACCCATTGCTCGAAGGTGCCTGGGGAAGCGCTCTGCCTGAGCACCCCACCCGAACACGGCCAGACAGCTGGGCGTGCAGAAGTGCTCGCTCTGGGCAAAGACCCAGCCTGTTGAGAGGCTGGGGGCCACCAGTGAGACGTCTGCTCCAAAGTCTTGCTTGAGCAGGGCTACACATCGCAGGGGCTCCTGGGGCAGAAGATGGATGGTGAGGTGGCCTCTGGAATCCACCCTGCCCATCAAGGTCCAGGCTGCAGCACAGACCCTGCCTTCCCTCCTGGCTGTGACCCCAGCAGGGCCCTTGGCCTCTTTGAACCTCGAGGCTTCCTCTGCAAGATGGGGTCACTGAGCCAGCCTGGATAGCCATTGTGGCCCAGGTGATGGGGGCAGTGTGGGGCACTCAGTGGGGACCAGCCCAGCGCTCCCTCTCTGCACCAACCCCAGCGGGAGACACAGGCTTGCTCCAGATCCCAGACTCAGGAGAGGTTGCCCAGGGCAGAGCTCCGGACCCCAGACCCCAGCTGCCCCCTAACTGTGCAGCCCCTCACCTCAGAACAGATGGTGAAGGTCCAGGTGTGCGCCGCCTGCCTCTCCCAAGTCCACCGCACCAGGGGCCGCTTGCAGCCGACAGATACATGGTCAGGGGTCTCAGCCAACTGCCCAGGAAGCCAGGGGTCAGCAGGGCAACCCTGGCCCAGCCCTGCCCCCATTCTCACGGCCCCCACTTACCACCAATACCTCACTGGCACTGTCCTGGTACTCAGCCAGCAGCTTCTTGCAGTGAGACCCCAGCCCATCCTGCCAGGCCGCCGACCACCTCAGCTCCACGGTCCAGAATGCTGGGTCCACTCCTGCAGCTCTTGCTTTGCACCTTGTTTCATAAGTCCCCGAACTCACAGAGGCTGGGCCTGGCGGGGGTGGGGGTGATCAGCAGGCCACACGGGGGTGAGGGCCCTCAGCCCAACACTGGCCCGTCCATGTCGGGGAGCAAAGCTGATTCCAGGTAGAAGGCAGGGAGCAACCCCATCCCACCCACTGCTGCACACCCAGCACCTGGCAGGAGTGGCCTCCGTGGACCTCCCTTCCCCACCCCTCAGAGGCCACACAGAAGACAGGGAATCCTGGTTCCAGCTGAAGGGGGTTCATCCCCCATCCGCAAACCCCGCTTTCCCGTCCTTACCGCGGGTAGAGCTCCAGAGGGGCGAGCCCAGTAGGCAGGCTGCGGTGCTTCAAGGGCACGACTAGTTTCAATTCCAGCATCTGTGTGTGCTCCAGGGGGGGAGCAGTGGTTCTCGGAGGCCTCCTGGGAGCGGCAGGTGACAGGCAGGCGTGGCAGTCCAGCTGGACTCTGGGGCGCTGGCCGTGGAGGGCTGTGTGCCCATCCCCACTGAGGGCAAGGGCCGTGAGCAGGCCCTTCTGACCAAGCTGGGCCTCCCACACAGGCACCTCCACAGTGTTGTGATCACAGCGGCAGCAGGACGCGCCGTGCTGGCACCGACGCCCTCGCTACACGCATTTGCAGTAGGCCAGGGGCTGGTGGCCCCAGACATCTACCCGCACCGCCAGGACTTGCTTTCGACAGCTCCTTGTGCTCACGCGAGCCAGGAGAGTGGGGCAGTTCCCATGATCGAGCCATCAGCTGTGGGGCTCCACCGGACAGATGCCCGGGGGGCGGCGCTGGAAGCAGGGAGAGCAGAGTGTCTGGAAGTGGCCACCAAACTCCGCAAGGATGGCGTCGGCTGGGGCCAGCGGCTTCCCCTGGGCCACGCCGCTCTGCGCCCCCACCTTCACCCACAGGTGGCCAACGTTGTGCTCGAGCTCAAAGGGCCAGACTAGCGCCCCCTTGGGGCTCCTGGCAAAGGTGCACTGGTTGTGGTGGTGCCTGCAGCCAAGCCCCGGGCTGTAGTAGCGGCAGACCTCACAGCGCGCAGGCTGCGGGAAGCTGGGCGGGCGGTCCACCTTGCGCCAGACACTGCTCTCGGCGGCTCTCTTCAGGCGGGCCAGCAGGATGTCGCAGGCACAGCTGTGCTCCACCCTGCTCCGCAGATAGGTGCTCTCACTGAGATGTGGGGTGCAGCGGGAGCAGGCCAGACACAGGTCCACCAGGGCGCGCGGGCTGGCCAGGGACGGCTCCTGGGTGGCCTTGGGGCTGGTGGGCTGTGTGCCGGACCCTGGCAACTCCATCCCTGCTGCTGGCCTGGCTCCGGGGGTCCTCTGGGGATGTTCACCAAAAGTGGGAAGTCTGGGGCAAGAGCAAGGAATGAGGTCAGGAGAGCTGTACGCCCTGGGTCCAGGCTCAGACACACTCTCCTCTCCCACAGGCCAGGGGCCAAGGGAGCAGCAGCAGGGTCGAGAATTCTGCTAACATGATGGGAGAGGGGTGTCTAGTCCAGGGAAGCTGGGCCCCATGACGCTGACCTGACCGAGACCAGCCCAGCCTTGGCCTCTTGTAGGGTCTCTGGGTCCTGCCCACAAGGAGCCAGGCGGGCTGCACGGGAAGGAGGCTGCCCAGAGACCAGGGAGAGCCCTGGGAACCCAGGGCTCTCGGCGCCACCCCCCAGAAGCCCCGCTTCCAGGCCTTTGCATTCCAAGGTCCCTCGGGCTCTGGGTCTCCTGACTCCCAAGGACAGCACCCCTTGTTCTGTGACATGAAGGTTGTCTCCTGGGAACAAGGCACCCACACCTGCCTGGATGGGGCCATGGGAGGGGCCAGAAGAACAGAGCAGGTGGGAGGCAGGACCAGCAGCACCAGGGCTGCAGGAGGAAGCTGGACGGCGGGGAAGGGGTGGTGCCCAGCACAGCTGGGATTGAAACTGGTCCCTGCAGACACTGCTGGGCCTAAAAGGGAACTTTCAAGGAAAGTTTGAGAGCGACACGAAGATGATGTTTGACAAGGAAATGATGGAGCCCTGAGCGCCCTGGGCTGGAGAACCCTCCCGCTCCAGGGATGCCAAACCAGGGGCTGTCTGCAAATAGGGGTAAGTGAGGGAATGCAGGAACAGGAAGAGCAGCCAAGAAGCGGCAGTTCAGCAGTAAGAGCCCTAGTTCCTCCTCAAGGGACACCCGGACAGCTGACACGGTCTTGAGCTCTGCAGGAGCCAAGGCCCCACCAGGTGGAGGACGGGTTGATGCTGACTGACTCCTGGTTTCAATCAGCCAAAGCGTGGACTCTGTTGACCTTGGCCCCAAATCTGCTGAATTCTGCTTTGTTTGGGCCCCTTAACGAACCTGCGTGCACCCTCAGCTTAAGATTCCCCAGTTTTGCTGCTGAGGACACACTGAGTGGGATTCCTGCTGCCTTACCTGCTGCAGCTAGTTACTGCTTCCTCCTCCCGATCTCTGGCTCAACACCAAGAGGTAAACTCCGCTTTGGGTAACAAAATGTTCTGGAATAGAGTTTTTTCCAAGAGCACTTGTTAAAGAAGAAAACAATTGTACAAAACTTGCTTACAAAAATCAGAAGTACAAACAAAGAGAGAACAACAACAGCAAAAGTCAGAAGCAAGCCACGGGGCTGGGACGGAAGGCAGCCTGACACTGCTGTGCTCCGAGGTCACGTCACACGCCTGCTTCCTGCTTGGCGGGAAGGAAGAGCATACAGAAGGCGTCTCAGCACATGCACATCGTGACCTGTCCTCCAGGCCCTCTCTGGGTTGATGGGAGGGAAGGGGGCAGGGCACAGCCTTCAGAAGCATGACGCGGCCATTGGGGGCGCGACATGAGCTGCTTAGAGACAACAAAGCCCACGATGGCGGAAGACTGGACTTCCAGTCGACCCTGAGCCTCATGATGCACTCACACAATACTTCAGCTGCCACGTGACATCCCCACAGGCGCCGTGACAGTCCTGAGCTGACCATACAAGGCCCCAAAGTGGACTCCGGGAAGTCCCTGCCCCTTTCCCAAAATAGTTGGGATAATCCCCCCACTTGTTAGTGTCTAAAGTTCCCGAGCCCATAAAACCACCGCACCGGGGCCTGTCGTGCTGGGACAACCCACCCTCTGTCTAGGGACCGTGCATCTCCCTGAATAAATCCGCTTTCATTTTACTTTTGAATTCTTTCCTGCATGAAGCCAAGGACCCTCACTCTCAGGGACTTCCTGGAGACCAGGGACATGACCACCCTCACAGACCCCCATCACCCTGCATCGCCCTCTGGCCTCACAGGCATCCAGATCCAATAGCCCGTTTCCTCATCTCAGCAGGAATTCTCCCCCAAACTCCAGACGCAGGGTTCCTCAACCTCTTCAGCCCTCCCTCTCCTTGTCAAGCAGGCCTCACCCTAACCCTGGACCCCTCTGCACTCCCTACGTCATCAGCAGGTCCGTCCACACCGGCATCCCTGTTAGAACAGTCTTTTCAAAACTCTGCTCTGGGAGGGACGTGGAGGGACGTGGAGGGACTAAGTCTAGGAAAGGACAGTGGCCACAGCCTTCATCATGTGAGTGAAGCACGGAGTCTCCGTATCTCCCCAGGGTCCCTACCAACCACAAAGGGAAAGGTGGCTTTGTGGTGCAGACGCCCAGGGACAGGACGTCAGCAGAAATAGGACAGCCTGACTTCATGGGCGCTGGGCACGACGCACAGGGGCTCACAGGCAAACCTTAACCAGACTCAAGGAGACATCACAGACTCGGCAAATGACCCTCAGAACGTCCAGACCCAGAATGTGGCCTGGGTTCTCAGAGGGGATTTGTCAGGAAAGCACGCTTGTGAAATTACTAGACGGTTCCAATCTGAATTGGCATCAGTAATATTGCATCGATGCTGAACTTCCTCTTGACAACTGACAAGAAGTACCAGTTCCCACGTGAAGCAGGAGGGGTAAACGGCATGGTGCCTGCAACTTGCTCAGACGGTTCAGAAATGAAAGTTCTTACATACGACAAACCACTCAGGACACGATGTGAGCAGCTGGTCAGTCTAGAGTACATGAAAGTTCTTTGCACATTTACTACACATTTGTGTGCATTTGTTTGAAATGACATTAAATTAAAAAGTCACAGAAGCATCCTCTGACCCCCTTGCTAACGCTCGCCCTCTAAGGCCCACTGCCTTTGCCTGAAAACACTGGAAAAGCCCCAGAGGCCCCCCGCGGCATCTCCGCAGGGCCCAGCCACGTCCACCTGCAGTATGGTCTGGTCCTCGGCGGGGCCCAGCAGCCTCACCCAGCAGAACTCACCCAGCAAGACACCTGCCCCAGCAGAACTTTAAGGGCTGTCAAGAACCCTCCCAAGGACACACCCAGCGACCCTCCCAGAAGGGAAGGAGGTCACACCCTGCCCCAGGAGCAAGTGGGTTGCTGAGTCCATGGATGGGAGGGTCCCAGATCTCATCAGCATCCCAGGGGGTCCTGGTTTAGCTTGTGGGGAGGGATCAGCCTTCCCCTGGCTCATGGGGAAAGGGTCACAGGGGACACATCCCACTGGGAATGGGGGACGGGTCGGGGGGGCGATCTGACCATGAGGTGACACCCCAGGAAGGGTCTCCACCATGGCTAGCCCCAGCTGCTCTCCCTGACCTGACTCCAAAATGCCTCTGCATGGTGGGCTCTCACCTCCACCCATGCACCCCCACCCCACAACCTGAACCTCTTCAGGGGCCCCCAGACCAGTCCCTGAGCAGAGGGCCATCCTGGTGAAGACGCTGGACAAGCGCACCCTCCCCCTCAGGAGGAGCTGGCAGCTGCACCCCTTCCTGCCCCCACCTGAGGTCTGACCACTGGCAGGTCCTCCTCCAGGGCAGGGCCTTGAGGGCTGAGTGGTTCCTCCCTGTACCCCAGGCCCACCGCCCACCATCCTGGGTGCCCTGTCTCCATGGGGTCTTCCCCAGAATGACCTGCTGGAGATGCCCCAGTGACCACTGAGGGAGGGTGGGGTGGGCTGCACCCCAGTCCCACGACACGCCCTGACCGAACACGCGGACTCCAGGCGGGGCCTGTGCGCAGAGTCTGGCGTGACTGGGGTTCCAGTTGGGCCTCCAATGCCAGAGCCCGCATCCTCCCCGGAGACGCAGACGAGGCTTGCTCCCGAGGCCGGAGGTCTGAGTTCACACTCCTGGCCACACAGCCCACCGGGGTCTCCAGGACCTGCCGCTGCAGGAGGGGTTGGCCGCTGATGTAGTATCGTCTGCGCGGCAGATGCTGGGCTGCAGGGGACACGATCCTGCCTGTGGCCCGGAACACGTGGAGCGTGGGACAGAGCCCACCGCCAATGCTGGGGGAGGCGCTGGGCAGGGGGAGGGGTCCCATGACCACGGGCTCTCAGCTGGTCTTGGAAGGGCACTGGCCCAGGGCAAGGGCAGGCCGCCCCACAGACGGCGCTGGGGCCTCTCAGGGGCCTCTCACCGAAAGCAGCTCAAGAGAGATCATCAGCATCTAAGCTGAATCGCAGAGTTCCTAGGAAACAAGAACCCTTCACAGCCTTGGGGCTGGCAAATATTTCTTTAAAAGGACATGAAAAGCACTTTAAAAAAAGTCGATAAACTGGATTTCATAAACATCAAAAATTTCTGCTCTTTAAAAGATGCCCATGAGAAAAATGAAAAGACAGAGCATCGACTGAAAGAAAAGACTCAAAATACACATATCTGATAAAGAACTGTATTTTCTTAATCTTAAAACTCAATAAATTTGAAAAGCCCAGTTTTCTTAAAACGAACAAAATAATTGAACAGACACTTCATATCGAAAAGTATAAAAGAGGCCACATGCATGTTAAAAAGGAGCTCAAATCACTGGCCACCAGGGAAACGCAAGCCAAAGCCAGAGAGACACCGCTGGGAACCCGCTGGGAAGGCTCGGTTTGGGAAGACTGGCGGTACCTGGCGGACGGGGCGCTGCGGGGCAGGCGGTCCCGGAGAAGGAGGACCAGGCCTAGCTTTCTTGGCACGAGAAGCCATTTCTGGCCTCCCCGTTTCATGATCTGAGCTGTTCCCAATGCTTGGCCTTGAACTGGAGCAGCTCTCAGTAATAAGATGTGGTTTTAATTCATTTTTTATTTTGGGGGGAGGTAATTAGGTTTTTATTTGTCTGTTTATTTTTAATTAATATTTTTAATGCATGCTAGGCACGTACTCTGACCCTGAGCTACATCCTCCCCAGGAATAAGACCTTAAGGGAACAGAAGAACAAAGGACTGAAACCAGCAGGAGAAGTGGCAGGAGCAGAGACAGTGCGTCAGCTGTAAAGGCCCCATTTCCGTTTCAGTGGTGAAGACCAGCCTGAGGGCTCTGCTGCCCAGCCAGCGGGAGCCCAGCGCGGGAGGACGTGGCCTTTCTGACTCTCCCGGCTTCCATCACTGCAGCTCAGTCTCTGTCTGCCTTAGCCCCGAGTCTACGCTGAACTCTCCCCCTCTGCTCAGGCCCCTTCACCAACATGCACGCACCCTTAGCTCAAAACCTCCCCGGTTTTGCTGCTGGGGAGACACTGCCTGGGAAAGGCCCGCGGTGCCCTCCTTACTCGCTGCGACTCCTGCACCTTCCTCCTGCCCATCCTTGGCGCCGTCGTCTGTCAGCTCCACACACTCCGGGAGGTGCGTGCTGGTTCCGGGAGCAGAGCCGGACTCAGCCGCAGCACCGCGCCGTCCCCCACTCCACCCTCGGGACGTTGTTCCGCCCGCACCTCTGAATTAGGCTATGAAATTAATCCTGGGAAATTGTGCCTCAAAGGACAGACGCTTCCTGTGCGGGCAGCTGATCAGCTGGGTTTACGTGTGCTTGCGAGTACTTAGTTGACAGCTGAAGGAAATCAGGCCCTGACATGGCCAAGACGGGGTTCTTCTGGGCTCCGAAACTGAATTTTGAGCACGGGGTTAGAGCTGGCAGCCTTCTGTGCCTGCAGGGTCTGCTGGAAACAGCCGTGGTAAGTGTTTGCTCTTTTCTGAAACTCGATTAGCGGGGGAAATACAGGGCTGGCCCTTGGAGCCTTGGGATTGGAAAGTCTGCTAAATTGTTGAAATTTTAGAGAGCTCTCATCTCAGACTATTGCACCCATTTTCTTTATTTGTTTCAACTTTTCAATCATAGTGCACATCCCTTCCATTTCTTCTTCTTTTCCTTTGATCCTATCTGACCAGGTGTTTTGCAGCTTTTCGATATTTTGGACATAATTCCCAAGGTCAAATTCTAAATGAAGTTCCTTGACCTCCAGCTAACTTGAAGGTTTTCCAGAGGGTCACTGGAATACCTCAGAATACTCGTTTTTCTCTCCAACTCGGAGACAGAGATTAAATTAACCAGGCTTGTTGGGTATGTCAAATTACATGGGAAACTTTATCTAATGAGTGGGGATACAGCTTCTTAGGTTGTGTCATACAGGTGAATGCTATTAACACAGATGTTCTAGACATTATATGGAACTCCCAAAGTTCTGGTGTGTCCTGGTAAATGATATCAGTCACGATTTTAGTAATTATCTTAAATTCTTGTATGTCCCAGCAGTAACCACCTTTCTTCTTGTCGGTCGCATTGTAATCAGATCTTTAACCTTGCATTTTTAAAGACTTTTGTCATTTATGGACAGTTATGATTTTATCCTGATGTTTTGGCAAAAATGCTTCATCTCCAAAAAGATTCATAGAAGACTTTCTGGCAGGTACAGGTTTCTGATAACTTTCAGATCATAATGCTGAACTGGGTAAGAAATTAAAGAATTTCTTCTGGAAAATCTGATGGCTGCATAAAACTGTTAACAGAAGATCATGGATTAGTCACATAGGGCTGAGCAAACGTTATGAGTATGGGTATAATTTTTGTTTTTCTCTCTGAAATATTACTTACTGGGTTTTAATCTGCGTTTTCCAGATACAAGGAACCCTTTGGACTATACCCTGCAAGTAGAATTGCAACATTGATCCTTTCTCTCTACATAATCCCTCCAGAGTCTGGAATCTCTTAGGTTCCCAGCAGCTTTCTCAGGAATATAAGGAGGTCCAACTCCCAACTGGTACAGGAATCTCGAGGCAATCTGGGGACATCAAGGAGAGAGGAATTCACCCACATCTGTCGATATCACAGATGGAGTCCATGACACACCTCTGGCCTGGCTTTCTTGGCCTGGGTGTTTTTAAAGTTTAGCCTGAGATTCCTCATGAGAAGTTTTAGCACAGCCAACTTAAAAAGTCTACGTGGTCAGTTAACCAAACTTATCTCACAAACAATTAGTCTTAATTTGGCTATATTTGGTAGGGAAATGAGGGTAGTTTTAGAGAGAAGATTGCGCTTCAGTGGGTATTAAATTCTGGTTTTGCTAATCGAGGTCTGTGTCTACTGGCTAAGACTCACCTTCCAGACCGCACCCTGTAAAGTTTAGTTATTAAAAGTCACTCTAAGTTTGTTTCTGAAGCTCATCACAGTAACCGAACTTTGGGAGAAGATCGGATTCACCACGACCTGCAACCAGGAGATTACTCATGCTGGAAAAGACATCAGATAAAGTGCTCATTGCAGCCAGTTTGGAAAATACCTCATCAAGCCTCTCCCGAATGAACTGTGAGTCCTGTTTCTTTCTTTCTTTGTATTATGAGGGGGAGGTTATTGAGTTTATTTATTTATTTATATGTGGAGGAGGTGCTGGGGATGGAACCCAGGACCTCCTGCATGCTAAGCGTGCTCTCTGCCACCTGCGCTGCACCCGCCCCCTACAACTCCTGCTTCTGACCTGCAGCTTCAGTTAGGACCAGCACTGCCCGACCAGGACGAGACGATGACACCCGAAGCAGACGGCTGAGCCAAGATGCCAGGCCAGGCCTGCAGCGCTTACGGTGACAACTGCTCACAGTTTTGCTTATGAACCTGTGTATTTCCTCCTTGGGCTCAATCATACGCAAGTTTCAAAAATCAATCCAAATGCTGAGTTTGTGGCCAGTTACCTAAGCCTCATGCTCCCAGGTGGACTTGGTGGATTTCTCTCCTCCAAGGCGCTAACTGAACGGCCTTTAGAAATTGTATTTTAAAAGCACCGTACGAGCTGATGTTACCACCAATATCACTAGGCGAGACCCTCTTACTTGGCCAATTAATGGGGACTATTCTGAACCGGGCCATAAATACGGCTTTTCACCAGATGTTGACTATTGGGTAGCTCCTAACAGGACCCAGTGGTTGAGGAAACACGGTTATGAGCTTTGTTCGGGGTATGCTCCGTTGGTTTCCTCTGAGCTCAGGTCACCTACGGGTAGCCGTGCAAACAGCCCCTGTCAATCTGCGACATCAGTCTGTAACGTGAGCAAGCTGGTTTCTGTCAGGTTCCCAGTGATATGATCGTTTGGCCACAGTATTTGTTGACTCATCTTATGACCCATCAAGTGTCAGATTTCTGCTCTGAATAATCCTCTTCCCAGTTCAGAGAATACCAGGGAAATGGTTTAGTTCAGGAAGATCTTGACTTAAATCTTTGCTAATGACATTTTGGTTATCATCGTGGAACTTGTAAGGTGCTGGTTCCTTGCCTTTCATGGTGCGTCGTCTGCTCCAAGATAATGATGCCTAAGTGACCTGGAACTATAGATCACGTCTAGAGTTCTCTATACCGTGATGGACATACACCATGCGCATGTGAGAACATAGGCTTCAGTCTTACTGAACAACTAGAACTGGCTCTCAGCCCTTGCCGAACAGTCTTCTAGTACAGCCCCCACCCCCCGGCCCGAGAGACAGAACTGGCTGTTAGGACCCTGCACTGAGGGGCGCGACGGGCCCGAGGCAGGCAAGCAGCCACCCTGGCATCGAGGGACCAAACGTTTGCTCGCCTAAAGCTTCCTACTGAAAGACTAATGATCAAAGGGGGGGGAGTTGTGAAACAAAATACACATTTTACGGCAAAACAAGGACTTAGACGTGGTTTTTTCTCTGCCCGTTGGCCTCCTCTCTCCCAGCACTGTGCACTGTGTGTCTGCGTTGCGTGCTGACCAGGCCTGCCCGCTCCTCAGAAACGCCTGCCCGACTGTAAAAAGTGGCGTTCTCCCAGCATCAGCGAGACGGCTCCTTAAAGGCAACACTCCTTCTTGGTCCCGTGAGGGGCCATGATGACGCCTAAACCTGGACTGTGTGAACCGTCAGTAAGGCGCCATTTAACATACAGCCCTCTGTCTCGAAAAGTTACCTGACTGCCTTGACTTCCTATGGGCAGAACCGTTCTCAGAGGATTCTGAGATGCTGTTCCTGGGTTATAATCCTCAATTTGGCCCAAATAAAATTTCCATTTCTCTCTTAGATCAACTGATTAACTTTTCATCAGCGCAACCTGGAACGTAGTGGGGGAAAGCCCACGAAGTAAACAGGACGCGAAGGAGATGTCATTCAGTGCAAGTGGAACCCACCAAAAACAGTGTTTTTCAAACTTTTTGCCTGGAATCTGCAACCGCAGTTTCCCAAGTACCACTTTGACTCCACGTGATGCACACTGCGCCTCCTATCCTGCTCTCCTTGTTCCCTCTGTTCTGCTGTATCCTACTATCTTCACGTTTAAGAGAACACAATCTTCTAAACTGACTCCACAAACACTAAAATGTTACCGTCTGTTTGAAAGACGTAACCAAGAAGCTATGTCAACCGTTATTAACCAGAAGCCCAACCTTAAAATACATAGAGCACCCAGTTTGATCTATAGATTTAGGGCAATCCCAGTCAAAGTCCCAGCAGGTTATTCTGTGGACATCGGCAAGGGTCACGTCGGGGGGAAACAAAAGACCCAGAAGAGCCATCACGATACTGAAGAAGAAGAACAAAGTCAGAGGACGGACACCGCCCGACTTCGAGACTCACTGTAGAGCTGCAGGAATCAGGACAGCGGTTCTGGTGAAAGAACAGACAAACAGATCAATGGGGCCGAACAGAGAGCCCAGAAATAGACCCACAGATAGACTCAAGTGGTCTTTGACAAAATAGCAAAGACAGTCTCTTCAACAAACGGTGCTGGAACCACTGGACGCCCACCCACGTGCGAAGATGAATCGAGACCCAGGCCTGGCACCACGCACAGAACGAGCTCAGAGAGGGTCTCAGACCTAGAAGCAAAACGCAACACTCCTGGAAGGTAACACGGAAGAAAATCTAGGTGATCCTGGGTGTGGCGATGACTTCTAGGTACAACACCAAAGGCGTGATCTGTGAAAGAAATGATAGATAAGTAAGACTTCATTAAAATAAAATAATCGGTCCTGCAAAAGATAGTATTAGGAGAACTAGAAGACAAGCCACAAACTAGGGGAGTATATTTGCAAAAGACACATCTGATAAAGCACTGTTACCCAGATACACAAAGAATTCTGAAAACTCAACAATAACAAAACAAACAACCCGATTTAAAAACGGCCAATACTTTAACAGACCCCTCACCAAAGAAGACATACAGATGGCAATTCTCAAAACTCAGAAGCAACCAAGACGTCCTTCTGCAGGTGAATAAATAATAAACTGGGGTGCATCCAGACAGTGGAATATTATTCAGCACTAATCGAAATGAGCTGCCAAGTCATGAAAAGTCATGGAGGAAACTTAAATGCACTTAACTAAGTGAAGAAAGCCAGCGTGAAAAGGCTACAGACTGAGTGAACCCAACTGCATGACATTCTGGAAAAGACAAAACTATGCAGATGGCGAAAGGATTAGGGGTTGCCAGGGGCTGGGGAGATGGCAGGGGGAACAGGTGGAGCCCGGGAGACTTCAAGGCAGTGAAACCCCCCTGTGCGATGCTGTGCTGGTGGGCGCACACCACCATACACGTGTCCAGATCCGCAGATGCACAAGCGAGAGTGAGCCCTGGCGTGAACTTCAGGCTCCTAGTGACAGCATCCTGTCCGTGTAGGCTCACTGGCTTTAACAAATTTCCCACTGTCATGAAGCTGTTGGGGAGGCTTTGCCGGGGGGGGGGCATATAGGAAATCTCTGTATTTCCCACTCAAGTTTGGTGTGAACCTAAAAATAAATATGAATAATAAATAAATAAAATACATGATGTATTTTAAAGTATTTTATTTAAGAGATGTCAAATCAATTCACTAGACAAATTGGAGACTGTAAGTCACCTCTCTCAGAAACCAACAGATCAAGCTGAACAAAAAACAAATCCAAGTATAGAAACAAAAAACAAATCCAACAGCTAGTTAACTAGCCTGATCCAATAGATGCGAAACCCACTTGGCCAAGAGAAAACACACGTTTTGTTTTCAAGCACACATGGCACTTACAAGAACTGATGTGGTACAGGCACCCAGCTGGGTGGTGGGGACCCCGAGATAGGGGACCTAGGGTGGGGCTGTGTGGGGACTGGAGGGACATTTGGGAGATGAAGACCATGTGGGACAGGGCGGGGAGTCCCTCCCGAGGACACCTGGGCTCTGGACCCCCGACACTCGTCTGGTCCACACACCCTGCCATATACAAGTGCCCCTCCCAACCCGTGGACTCCTGCATCGGTTCTGCCAACGTGGGGCCCAGCCACACTGCAGGGAGTGCGTCTGGGATGGACCGTGCTCTCCCCATGTCCCTGGGAGGGGTGGGCCTTCTGTCTGTCGACTGGCTGTGTTGAGGCAGCACCTGTGCCCTTTGACCCTTTTCAATGTTTTCACTGATCAAAGAACAGATTTTTGTGGGTGTTCTGCAAATCACTGGAGGATAAAAGTTGAGTTAGAAGGGCCTGCCTTGACCTGAGTGCCCCCACCAGTGAAGGCAGGCTGCCTCACCTCGAGCCCCCACCCTTTCTGGACCCTGCTCCCCACCAGCCCTGCTCTGCTCCTGGTGGTCCTGGCCAGCCCAAGGCTGCAGGAGCCAGTGCACACGGGCCGCAGCTGAGTGAGGCGCCAGGTGCAAGCTGGATCCACTACCAGAGTTCGGACCTTCAGAGGAAGCAGCTGGTGCTTGGAGTCAGGGTCCCCGCTGCCCTTGGCCCAGGTGCTGAGTGTCCGCCACCCTGAGCCTTGGGGTGCTTCCCTGCACGCCTTCTCCACAGTAACGACACTAACAAGTGCTCAGCCACGCCCCTCCCAAGCAGCCTCGTGGGGGTCCACCCCTCCCTGGGCGTCTGTGGGCCCCTCAGATCTGGTGGCCCAGGAGACAGTTCTGGGGGCAGCACCATCCACCCAGTTGCTCCGGCCAGCCTCCTAAGACCTCCCCTCCAGACGCGGCACCCTCCGCCACTCTGGGGCCATGGGGACTGCACTCCTGCCCTCCCACTGCCCACTCTCCGTGCAGTGGTTTCTCCTGGCCGCCCAGATGCTGACGCTCCCCAGGCCCCGTTCATGTCCCTACACCACCGTCCACTCCTGACATTTCCTCTTGGGTGGTTCCCAGGCCAGAGGACATGAACCTTTGAGCAGGAGCCTCAGCCTTGCTCCGAGGAGGCAGTGCTGAACTGCGCCCACCAAACGGGCATCGCACAGGCTCCGCACCAGCTGCTCCATGGCTGAGGGCACAGTAAGGGCAGCAGGGACAGCCGCCCATCTGGGCTATGGAGCCCCCTCCCCACGTCTTGCCCACGCACACGCGTGAGGAGGACCCTGAGGCATGGCCAGGGGCTCTCCTCCTTAGTGGAGAGGGGGCACCATGGTCATGAGACCCCTAGGAAGGGCTGTACTGGGAGCAAGAGACCGAGGACACAAAGGGACCCACTTGGCCACCACTGGCCTAGGCAGTCAAGGCTCAGTCAGCAACTGCCACTTCCAACTCAGGGCCGACCAGGCAAAGCCGAACGTGCTCCCCAAACCGGTTGTGAGGACAGCCACCCCCGTGAGCCGCACAGACCTTCGCTGCCCCACCTTCCCAGCTTCTGCGAGCATGTACCTGTTCTCTGCCCGGGCAGGCAGGCCACGAGCACAGGTGCTGGGGACATGGCAGGAAGACCCCAGCCCTGGGTGCCGGCAGGAGCTGCCTGAAGCGGGCGCGCATCCCCAGGGACAGGCCCC
Source organism: Camelus bactrianus (assembly GCF_048773025.1). Classification (NCBI taxonomy): domain Eukaryota; kingdom Metazoa; phylum Chordata; class Mammalia; order Artiodactyla; family Camelidae; genus Camelus; species Camelus bactrianus. The sequence goes on from NC_133557.1 coordinate 32,799,349, forward strand.
AACGCGGACAGCCTTTCAGCACAAGAGGCAAACACGAGATATGAAAAATGTTTTAATTTTAAATCAAAGTACCAAGCAGATACTTGCAAAACAGCATACAAAGTAGAACTCAGATGCCTCCCGTCCCCAGGCTGCCTCTGAGCCCCTCAAATCGAAACCCAAGCACAGGACAGCCCCTGCTGCCAGGGCTGAAGGGGAGGAAGGGGCGGGTGCTGACAGCGAGATGGCCTGACCCCCAGAGCCGGTGGTCTCTCAGAGGACAGTGGGCCCCTCCCCACACCCTGGGGCTTGGGGCCCGCCAGGCACAGTGTCCGCGGGAGTGGCTCCGGGCACCTCCGAGCGGGCAGAGGTGCCATGAGGAGCTGCGAGTTGACTCTGAAGCCTCCGTGGCCTCCATCTGTATGAACTTTCCACCCAGTGCCCCACGGCCTGCAGGTGTGGGCGGCTTTTGAGGACACGGCAGGTCTGACTGGGACAAAGGCTCCAAGGACAAGACACCCAGTTTTGTTAGTGACACGGCCTGCCACAGTCTGAGCCAGACGTCCACGGGGCCCCACTGCTGTGTGTATCAGAGATGAGGCTGGAGGAGAAGCGCGTAACAAACGAGGAAGTGACATCGCGCAGGAACCGGCGACCCATGACAACGGCCGGCCAAAAGTGACGAACAAAACAGCCTCAGTGCTTGACGTGGGGCGAGGGTGCTGAGGTGGGGTCCTGGGCCCCTGATGGACACAGGACGGATGGACGGAGCCCAGGTCCCTTCAAAGTGCAAGGCGGACAGTGGCTTCTCTCCGGGTCTCTGCAGGTGACAGGAGGCCCGGGGTGGCCGTGGGGACCCCCTGCTGTAGCAGCTTGAGGCAGGGCAGCCTCTGCCTGGTCTTCTCCTGAGTCCAAGATCAGAACTGCAGCTGGCCGGCTGGTCCACACAGCCTTCCGCGGGCATCTGGGCACCTGCTTTGCCCAGCGCTGGCCCCCAATGCCCTGGGGCACAGTGTCAGCCAACGGGGTGCAGCCCACCTCCAGGTGGGGACAGGGTCCCGGGGGCTGAGGCTGCCACACTGGCCCCAGCAGCACAGGCGCTCGTGGGCCCCCATCGAGGCACGTAAGCACTGGGTGTGGACCCGCTATCCCACGCCCGGCCCAGGACTGACGCCCAAGGCTCGCCCGCCAGCACTCCCTGGAGGCCGTCCCTACAGCCCCTGTGGACAAAACACTCTGGAACCAGAGCAGACAGGGAAGCCTAGGCACTCAGCATCGCTTAGGCTGAAAACACTATAAATCTGACTCTTCCTAGAAGCCGACTAAGGAGTTTACTTAAAAACACCCACAGAGCGTGTGCAAGAGCCCGAGCCCTGAGCATCTGCCAGGTGGTGGGGGGCAGTGCCCCACTCTGACCTGTGCTGCTCAGGCCCCTTGGCCCTCTGGCCAGGCGGGTGCCGGAGGTCTCATCCCGACTCCACAGCCCCCGAGCCACGACAGACCCGCTGACACCTGTTCTGGGGACGGGAGGACAGGGTGCTGGCCACACTAGCCCTACAGAAAACTGTGGGAAGAAACCAAATCCATAGGATCCATGAGTCTCCACACTTGGGGGCAGTTCCCAAGACACGTGCTAGCGACGGCCTCCCAGCCGGCGGGCAAGGGCCCTGCTCCCTGCTGCACGCGCGCCACCAGCCACACCTGGGCCTCCATGGCCTCCCCCATGGGCTCCCGACCAGGGCCCAGTGTGTAAACAGTATTAATAAGCAACAGGTGGAAAAATATTTTCCCAAGAAAACAGAAGGAGGCTCGGGACTCGGAGACCATGTGCCAGGCCGCTGCAACGCCCCTTCCTCTCCTCACGTCTGTTTTGGCGTTTCCTCTCTTTGGTTCTGCAGCCCCACGTGGCCCCGTGGCCACTGGGCGCTAGCGCCGAGCTCCCGCCCGGCCGCAGCCTGAGAGGCGGCCAGCCCTGTGCCCGCGAGGGCCTCACCCTCTGCTGACAGCTACTTGTGCTCGTGGCCCTCTGCCATGGCAGCCACCTCGATGGTGGCTGTGTGCTCCTCGGGCCCCGGGGCAGCCACGGCACTCTCCATGGCCCCCGTGGGCACTGTCACGATGGTGCTGCCCCCGGGCGACACCTGGGCCACGTTCTGCAGGGTGGGGCCCAGGCCGGGCAAGGTGAGCAGCTGCAGAGGGCTCACGACCTTGACCACAGTGCTGCCATCCTGCATGGCGGCCGTGCTCAGGACCGTGAGGCTGGAGGCGTCCGGGTGGATCTCCACCGTGTTGGGGAAGGTGGTGCCCGAAGAGGCCAGTACCGTGTAGCCCCCCAGCAGCGGCGAGGCGGGGGAGCCGGCCGGAGCAGCCTGGGGGGCAGCCTTGCCCAGCACGGGGGAGGGCAGGGTGGACACCACTTTGCCCAGGGGCACGCCGGCGAGCTGGGAGACGGGCACGCCCGGGGTCAAGGCGATAGGAGCAGACTGGGCGAGCACCTGCGAGGCGATGGCAGCCGGCCCAGACGTGGCCCTTGCAAGCCGGGGCCGCTTCACTGGGGGCGGCAGGGAGACGGGCGTCAGCGTCATGAGCACGTTGCTGAGGTGCTGGGACTTGTGCTTGAGCTCCTTGGCACGGCGGCGGTGCTCGTCACACTGCTGCTCCAGGGCTGCGGGGACAGGGCGCGGAGTGACTGTGGGGACGGGGGTGGGGGCGTGACTGGGGGGACGGGGACAGGGACAGGGTGCAGGCGTGACCGCGGGGCCAGGGGCTGGGGGGCAGCAGACCACACACAACCTGCCCTGACCAGGCCTGTGCGGACTTGGTGTCTGACCGCCCCGTCCCTATGGTGACACCCTGTCCTGTCCCCGCAAGTCCCCTGCAGTGACGCTCTCTGAGGGCCAGTCTGATGGGGACCTGCCGCTCCACGGAAGCGTGAATGCGTCTGAGGCAGCACCTGCCAGCTGCCCGGCGTGGGGACAGCCTTCCCTGTCCTCTGTAATGCCTTCTGCCCCCCTAATGTCTGTGTGGGAAGCTGCTCTCATGACGTGTTAAGACACGGAGATCAAGACAGACAAGTAACCTTCCTGCCTCACACACACCCACAGGCATGTCCCCAGTTAGGCGCCACAGGAGCGGGGAGGGAGGCACAGTCTCGTGGGTGAGCCGTGGGGTTGCAGTGCATCCAGGGGTGGTCTGGCGAGGGTCGTCACAGTGTCACCAAGCCGGGTGCCCCCAAAGCCCCCTTGGGAAGAGTGCTCCCATGCAGCGGTGCCAAGGGCCTGCAGGGGAGGCCAGCATACCTGCCAGGTCGCGGGCGTACTGCTCCCGAGAGCGGTCCATCTGGCACTTGTGGCTGGCCAGCACCTTCTTCACCAGATCCAGCATGCCGAAGTTCTGCACGATGTTGTTGAGAAGGACGGCGTCTGGTGGTAGGTGGGGGGTGCGCACGGTAAGGACGCCACCTGCAGCAGGCCTGGGGGGCACCGCGCAGCCCCGAGGCAAGGAAGGGCCTGGGGGGAGTGGACTACCTGCCCCCAACCCCCCGCCCCCCAAGCTGAGGTGGCTGGGCTCAGCTCTGAGCCGGGAGGAACAGGCTGCAACCATGGGCCCCCCACCCCACGCAGAGCAGACACGGCCCCTCACCTCGGAGCTGCAAGGGAGGGTCCTGGACCCGCTGTTGCAGGCCCTTCATGGTCTCCAGCAGCTCCTGCTGGAACTCCTGGATGACCTCGTCCAGCAGGCCAGCATCCTTGAGCCCTCGCCAGAAGGCAAACGTGTCATCTGTGAGAGAAGGAGGGGCTCAGAGACGGGGGCCTGTACAGGCAGCCCCCCGCAGGCTCAACCCCAGAGAGGAACAGAGAGCCATCTGGAGGATGAGGCTCTGCGGGCAGCAGTGTCCCCGTGATGACAGGCGGGAGTCCGGTGGGTCGGCCAGGCGGGAGACGGCATTGAGCACACCTCCAGACACTAGGACGGTTGCCAGTGCCCGGCCCCGGGCAGAGACCCCACAGGCCCGTGCCTCCACCGGGAGGGCTCTGCACGGCCTCGCCCCGGGGCCCTCCACCGAGAGAAGCTGCAGGAAGGGCCCCGTACCTCCGATGGCTGTGGTCCAGTCCCCAGGGTCCTCACAGGTCTCTATGGTGATGGTAGCGGGAGACCCATTCACTGCAACCAAGACGGGACGGCGTGAGCCTCTCTTGCGATGGGCCGGCATCCCCCTCACTGCACCCCAGCTCGAGGCTCTCCTTCACCCCATTTTCACAAAACTGCCGGACGTGCACGAGCGCGACAGAGGACTCACGTGCCTTAGGTTCTGAGCTCCCCCTTAGGCACACAGAGGAGCAGGCACGCCCCAACCCGCCAGTCTCCTCAACGCCCCGCCGCTCCTGTCATGCTGACAAGGAGCTGCTGCACCCGCCGGCCGGGGCCACAAGATGGCCTTCCTGCCCAACCTGCTCTCAGGCCTGCGGCCTGGGGCCCTTTGCATCTGCCTCACCGACACCATCGTCCATTGGGGCCACTACCACGCTTCCATTTTTGTAAAGCCCCAGAAGTGGGACGTGGACCGCTGTATGCCACCCAGAGGTTCACCTCTGACCCCGTCTCTGGCGTCTGCAGAGTCCTGGACACGGTTCGGATTTGGACACTTGGGGCTTAGAAATAAGCCCAGCAACACAATGTCCAGGTAGACTTTTCGGCCTCTCCCACAGCCGACGGCGGTCCTGCCAGGAGAGGTCAGATGCTGGGAGTAACTCTCCTAGTTTGGGCTGACAGGGAACCTTCAAGCTACAAGCGAGTCTGCGTTCTGAGGACCCCAGCTGAAGAAACCACCACGTGGGTGAGTTTAAGAAAAGCAACAGACCCGTCCAAACCATCGCGGGATCACAGGGTTCAAAGAGCTAAATCCCAAACCCTCTACCAGACACGGCACCTGAGGCGTGAGAACCCAGTCCCTTCCGAGAGGTGGGTCACTGCGGACGCCTTCTGTAAGGCAGAGCAGAGTCTGCACCCTGAAGAGGCCCTGTTCCTGCGGAAGCCACCAGCCCACCAGGAGTGGGATACGCATCTCCTGGTGTCTCCTGGGGTTGGGGCCTTGCCATGACCCAGCCCCACCCACACTGCCTCGTGCAGTCCCAGGGGCCAGGCCAGGACCCAGACCACTTGCAAACAGTGACCACTGGATGAGCAAAGGGCCGACGAGGGCTAGGCCCCAAAGCCAGCAGCCTGAGTGTCCCTGGAAGGATGCCACGACGGGGACGCTGCCAGCCAGGCCGCCAGGCAGGGCGTAGCGACTGCACAGAGGATGAAACCCTGGCCTCACCTATGCCCCCGGGTCTCCCTCACCATCCTCCCAGGTACAGGGCAAGGCGCCTCGACCAACCACCGTCCAGTCTGCAATAAGGACGGCCCCTGGCCGCACAGCAGCAGGCCCAGACTGGCCGTGGGGTCACAGCGCAGGGACACTGTGCCTCCCATCTTGGGAAGCACGGCCCCGCCCAGTTCTCAGTGGGCAAAGCGAACAGGGGCCTCATTTCATTCCAACTGCAGTTTTAAAAAGAATCTCTACTCAAAACCCTGGAAGAAGTTCCAGGGAGTGTTTAGTCCTTCCACGCTTCAGAGCTACGGACACCAACACAAAAGAGCGTGACATGCGTCAGCAAACGCAAGCGGCAGGGAACACTGAGCGGGAGCCCGGCCACGCAGGCCTGCGGCCCCAGGGCGAGGACAGAGGGCAGGCCGGGCGCTGCCCGTGTGGCCGGAGCGGGGCTGGGCCCTGGGTGCTCGCCTGGTTCTTCTTTGCACGCATCTCTACACACGAACGACTGTATCTTACAATGAAAATGGCTTAAAAGGAGAGCGCACTTCAACCTTCCCTGTGGAGGGAGCTGCCGTTCAGCCAGACTTCCTCGGTGGGGAAGAAGGAGGTGGCCACTGACCCCTGGGGCCCAGAAGGGACAGTGAGTAGGCGGGGAGGCCCCGCTCAGGCTGGCAGCAAGGGCCTGGCACATACCATCGGCCGTGGCGGGTGTGAGCGGAATGTACTCGGCCGGCGTGGGGCTGCCCAGGGACGCACGGGCCCCTGAGAGGTCTATCTTGGTACTGCGGCAGGTGTTGGAGCAGACCCTGTCGTGCTGGTAGAAGTCCAGCTCTCCGGAGTCCATGATCTTCCTGTGCAGGCAAGGGGACGAGAGCATCAGGTGGGGCCCAGGCACAGCTGGATGGCCTGTGTGACTGGACAAAGATGCCCCCCTCACCCCTGCCCACAGGCATGCGCTCAGATCCGCGGAAGGAACGGCGGGCCTGAGCTGGGCAGGTCCAGGGTGGCCTCTCCAACACCCCAGCCCAGCTCCCTCAGCCAGCCGCCCTGGCCATCTGCGCGGCTCTGTGGGAAGTGGGACCATAGTGGCTGGTGCCCGAGGGAGACATGAGGCTGTCCTGGAGGTGCAGTCAGCACTGTGGGGGCTGGGCAATCCCCTGGGATGCTCTGCTGCCTGCCGGCCCCAGGGACAGCCCCAGTGCTGACAAGGTGTGGATGGCGGCACCCCTGCCCGGTGCACAGCCTGAGAGGTGGAAACCTTCCACCAGCACCCCGGCTCCTCACTGCCCAGAGGCTGCGTCACGCCCGCACCTGCCCCGATGGCCTCCCTGGCCCTCCTCTGCAGCCTGGCCCAGAGGTCCTGGATTTAAGTCCAGTGTCTCAGCTCGTCTGCCCTGACCTGCCCTGGGGCTCCTGCCACCCTCAGCCTCTGCGCAGCGTGACTGCATATGGGTGGACACACTTCCCAACTGCGCTCTTCCAATGAAATGGCCGCGGCTAGGCCACCGAGACACGAAGATTGGTGAGCAACGCCTAGAGTGCAAGGCCCCGGGCCAACAGGAGGGCACAGGGCGGCTGCTCCAGAGGGAAGCTGGAGTGGGGAGCTGCCGGGTGCCCAGGGTGTGCTCCCTGAGGGCTGCAGACAGCTGGGTGCCAAACATGCCTGAGGACGGCAAGAAGCCTCTCCTCCCAAGAACAAATGCACAAAGGAGAGGAGCAGAGCAGCCCCCCAGCTGGGCCGGGCCCCGTGAGAACCAGCAGCCCCGTGCACAGCCGCACAGAGGGCCCCGGTCAGAGGTCTGGCTCTGGCCGAAGAGGAAACGTTAACATGGGGAAACGAGGCGCTACTATTCCAGGGGCCGTCCACTCAAAAGCTCAGTTTGTCCCCAGGCTTCCTGGAAGGGCACCACCCCTCGTGTCTCGTGGGCGCAGGGAAGCAGTCAGAACCCCCCACAGGAGAGCCCGAGCAGGAAGCCCCAGACCTCGGACTCCACATCTGTGTGCGCTGGGTGGGGGCCGGCCCGACGCTCCCCACAAATCCCGAATCAACCTCAGCGGGAGGACGAGGTGTCGGGAGAGAGCGAGAACGAGACCTCGGCACCCACAAGGGCCAGCACGCCTCACTCCAGAGACAGGGAGGCTGGGGCTCTGGGCCGAGGCCCCCTGAAAGGGCAAGGTCACAGCTGTCACAGCATCACACAAGTCAGCCTGGTGGAGACCAACACGGCCAGGGAGCACAGACGTGGCCCCGACGGGCCCCTTGCCCGGCAGACTGGCCGTCCAGAAGGGACAGTGACTGAACAACGGGCCAGACTGACGCACTGCAGCTTAGACGGGGCACGCTCTCTACTGGGATCCAAGTTTGGTGACGGCGGTGGAAGAGACTGGAGCTCGCTGCGCCTGCAGGGGACGCACGGGTGGGACGCACTCACGGCAACCTGTGGGTTTCGCACGCCCACTTCAGGAAGAAGTACAAACCAACAAGGCATGGAGACTACGCTGAGAGATCAGGCCCAGGTGCCTCTCCAACGTGCAAAGGCGGCACGGCAGCACTTATGTTTCACTGGGAAACAGCTGGAAGTGCTTCTGGTAAAGAGCTGGCGGATGTCAAACTGAGACAGAAGCCCTTGCAAGCCTGACACGGTCGCACGCTGGCAGAGGTGTGGGCCGGTGCAGCCCCAGGGATACTGTCCGCGATCCTCGTGGGTGCAGCGCACCTCACGGGGTCAGCTGTGCTGCATTGGCCCCGCCCCACCCACCGCCCCGCCCCGCCCCGCCCCGCCCACCTGAGCATGATGCCGTTCATGCGGATGGCTCGCTTCCAGTCCTTCAGTGTGGACTTGCCCGCCAGGTGCACAAACTCCTTGGGGCTGATGACATGCTCGTCGTACTGAGGGTAGAAGAGCAGCCGGGGTCAGGACAGGCCCCACCACCCTCCTCACCAGCCCGGCCCCCCGTCCAGAGCCGGCCCCAGCAAAGGGCACCACGCGGGCCGCGGGCCACTCTCCACCTGACACTCAGGATCCAGCACTGGTGACTGGTGGGCAAGAGCACCCCGGTGAGACCAGCCCAGCCGGCGTGCACAGTGGCCACAGCGGGTGGCCTGGTGCCCAGCCCGGGAGAGAGCTGAGTGCTTGGCGGCCTCCCCAACAACACACCTGGGTCCAGCACTGGGGAGGGCAGAGGTGACCACATCACTCAGAAAGGCATGGTACACTCCCCCTCCAGACAGCACCCAGCAAAGCTCCCGACGTGTAATTTAGCCCAGATGGGCACACACACCATGTCGGGTGCGGGGCGACACAACGCACCCACATCTGGCAGCTGCAGACGTCCCCTCGGCCGCTGCCCCGGCCCAGCTGCACCCACCATCACGGGAGCACACACCATTTCAAAGTCAGGGAACTAAGAAAAGAAACGCTGATGTACTGAGGAAGTCATTCTGGCTTATTCAGTTGTTCCCTTAAACTTGATGCTAACGAAAACAGCCTGTTGTGACCCATCAAGCATGTATTACACATCCGCTTTATTATTACAGAAAAGAGTGCACTGACCAGAAGTAAAGAAAGTCCATGTTAAAAATAAAGGTTCAGTGCCCCGATCCTGGGCGCCAGCGCAGGTCCTCTCTCGCTGATGAGCCTCCCGTCCCGGGTGCCGAGGCCATGCCGTGCGTGCGGCATGTGCCGGGCTGCTTTCTGAGACCTCGAGGAGACACGTCCTTGGCTTGTCTGATGTCCCCTGTTCTGACGGGGCATGAACCTGTGCTGGAGGCCCTGCTTCTCAGGAGCAGCTTCTCGGTCACCTGGGAAGCAGCTTCTGGGCTAGTCCTCCATTTGGCTCAAATGAAACTCTTTCCTATTCTTCTTGTACATTGATGATTCTCAACACAACTGCCCTCCCCACTCACAGGGTTCTGCTGGTTTCCCCCAACGGTGCAGCGCAGACGGCCCGAGAAGGTGAAGCATCCTCTTCAACCTTGTTAAAGACCCGAAATAAAACTGCACTGTCTCAGAAAACAAGCAGGAGGGGCTGGACGAGTCCCCGGTCTCAGCAGAGGCAGAAACCAAAGTGCCACCTGTGTCCAGGCGCCCTGCTGGGTGCGCCCCGGTCAGCCCAGATCACTGGCCAGGGGAGCAGAGCCCTCGGTTCTTAGACGGGTCACACCGTCCTCGTTGCGCCACACAGATGCGAGGGTTTTACACACTGAAGGTTTGCTGCAAACCTGTGTCAAGCAAGTCTCTCGGAGCCATTTTTCAGCAGTGTTTGCTCAGTTTGGGTCTCTGGGTCACAATTTGGTAATTCTCACATTTCTACCTTTTTCATTACTATTACATGTGTTACCGTGATCTGTGATCAGTGACCTTTGATGTTACCACTGTGACTCGCTGGAAGCTCAGGTGACGGTTAGCATTTTTAAGTTGAGGTATGTAAACTGGTTTCAGTCGTGATGCTATGACACCATTAACAGACTACAGTCCAGCGTAAATGTGGTTTTTATACGTGCAGGAAAACCAAAACGTTTGTGTGACTCCCTTTATTGTGACAGGGGCCTTATTAAGGTGGCCTGGAACTGAACCCACAGTGTCTCCACCACATTCGGTCACAGCAAACGCGACCCACCTGGAAACCCTCTTGATGGACGTGGTCTTCCTCATTTCCAGAGCACCTGCCTGCGCTCTGAGTCAGGAAGCCACTCCCTTCCCCTCGCTCAGCTGGTGGGGAGATGGCCCAGCCCAGGCAGGTGGAATTGAGGACCTCCCTGGCCATGGCCCGAGCACACAGGTGTGCTGGTCACGCCCCCTGACCTCCCTGCCCCGTGGCATGTCGAGCCTCCCAGGACGTGCATCAGGGCCAGGAGCCCCTGCCTGTAGACTCACCCTGCCTCCTGCCACCCCAAACCCTGGACCACCTTCCCTCTGCCTGAAATCATTTCTGAGAACATCCCTAGTTATACCTTGCTGGTGGCAAACATGGTTTTGTCTGAAAACGTCTTCATTTCCCCTAATTTTTGAAGGTGGTTTCACCGCGTGTTGCTGACCCGGCACTTCTAGGGCCTCAGCTGCGGGGGAGTCTTCTCTCGGCAGCTCCAGCATGGCGGTAACCTACGGTAAATCTCTGGGCTCCTGCCCGCTGCTCTGCTGTGACTCCCCCCTCTGCAAGGTGGGACAGCACAGGGCCACCTCGAGACACTTGCATGAGCTGCTGAGTCTCGCCTTCACTCCTGAGAGCAAGGCTCCCATGAACATGCACAACTCTCAAGGCCAGGAAATTACTGCTGACGCAATGCTGTCTAACCCACAGGCACTGTTCCGACCTCACCAACCGTCCCAGTGACAGGCTCTGTGGTGACGTTTCTCTCTGAGCAGGACCGCACGCCACACTGCCTGCCGCATCTCTCCTCCTCAAACCACACGGCTCCTCAGCCTTCCCACATCCTCCTGACCCCGACATCGTCCGTGAGGCACGTGGGCCAAGGTCTTGTAGACAAGAAGCGTGTCCCTCAGTGTATCTGATGCTTCCCCTCAGTGGAGCCAGGCTGTGTGTTTCGTCAGGAGTGCAGAGTCCTGGCCACTCCAACAGGAGGCCCGAATGTCGTCCATCGTTTGGGGAGCAATCTGCCGGGTCCCCACCAGTGTTCTTGAAGCAGGACCTTCGTGACGGGGACACCCTGAGACAGCCGTTCCTCGGCCAGCTCCCCGGACGTCCGGCTCCAGCGCCTCCTCCACGGTAGTCAGCTGGCACACGTACTGATGTCACAAGCAGTGAAACACGCTGCAGTAAACGAGGGCTCGCAGATGCTGCTTCCACCTGAGTCACAGCCCACGCTTCTCGCTCACCACTCTGACAGTGAAGTGTCTCAAGCAGCCGGGGGAGGTCCTCCGAGCTGGCACCTACACAGCTTTCTGAGTAGTTGGTTTCTCTTCATTCACTCAGTCTGGGATGTCAGACCTCTGCAGGCCGCTCTCCTTCCATGGTTATGAGAGCCCTCAGCCCGGGGACATTTCGGGGGCTGGTACTCTGAACAACGTCCTCATGTCTGTCTTCCAGTTCACTAATCATGCCTTCAACTGTGTCTAGCCTGCTGGAAAATCTATCCACCTAGTGCTCAGTTTTAACTTTTTTCATTTCTAGTTTGTTCTTCCAAATCTGCTTATGCTTTACTCGTGTTTGAGCCTCTCTCTTATTTCTTGAAATAAACACAATTGCTTTATGTTCCATGTCTCAAAATTCCAACCTGCAGCGTTTGTGTGTCTAATTCTGCTGCTGTGGTTCCTGTGTGCACTCAGGCGCTTGCTTCCTTGTGTGCTCAGGGCTTTGTTTTGTTTGACTGTGTGCTGCTCCTTTTCTCGGAACTTTGTCTGCTAAAATTACTTGAAACCTGGGATAAAGATGAGTTCTTCCAAAAAGGATTTTTCACTTGCTTCTGTCAGATCCCTGGGAGAGCTGCCGGCCAGGACCCACTTACACCTACCTGCTCGGCCTGAGTCTTCAGACTGTACAGGCCACGTGTGAAACCCCAAGGGCCCCTGTCCGCCCGGTGCTAAGACATGAGAACATTTTCCTTGTCCTGGGGGACAGAGGGGCTGGGAGGACATGCTCAGTGGTCATTCAACACCGGAGACCTTTGGAAGCAGCAGCGTCACAGAGACCATCCCCGCCCCCAGCTTGAGGAGGCATCTAGAAGGTGCTTTATGAAGACATCTCAGGTAGCACTTCCGGGTGCTTTCAGAACAAGGTGAGTCTGGACACCTGAGCCACAAGTGGCAGGAGCACACCCTCCCCTTCATCCTGCTCCAGGCTGCTAACCACCCAGCCACTCACCCTGCCCAACAGTCACCACCAATCCCAATCCCAACAAGAACAGAGTTGCCTCCTTCCCAGCCTCTCTCCACAGCTTCATTCCAGGAACAGACCGACCGCCAGGTGGCTCTCCCCGTGCCCTCAGCGAAAACCCTGTCTGTCCTTGGAGGCTCCTCCCTTTCCCCTCTGCTCTCCCAAGCATAGGATTTGGGCCTTCTCAACCCCTGCCCCGCAGGCCACCCCCCAGAGGAGGGGTCTCCTCTCGTTTTCTTCGCATTGCAGTTCGGGGAGGCTCCCTGAAGCCAGCCCACGCGCTCGGTTTGGCTGCATCAGACCCTCACCTGCACACACTTCACGTTGATCCCAGGACACACGAACTTCCTCCAGATGAGGTTGGCCCTGCTGTCCCCGCAGGTGATGGGGTACACGATCTCAGCCTCCAGGCCTTCCTCCTCCTCAGCCATCTTCACTTCTCAGAGGTGCAGAGGCAGGGAAGGGGCAAGACAGAAGATCAGTCACAACTTCCCCAAAGAACTTCCTGCAGGGGCACAAACCTAACTACCAACCTGCAAACCAGGCATTACAATCAGGGAAGGACTGAGACAGGACCCAGGTGGGCAGGGCCACGTCTCATCAGCCCGAACTAAAGAGCCCCAAAGGAAATAAACTACCTGCAATGACTCCAGAGAAACCTATTCTTAACATTTCGGTGAGTTCTGAGGCCTTTAATGAGGCAACAGCAAAGGACCACAGGTGAGAAAGAGTCCCCATGACCACTCACAGATGGCGCAGTAAGGAGACCTGCAAACCTGCGCCGGCCGCCCACCCCAGGCCCCCGGAAAGGAGCCGCAAGAGGGCCCCGGGAACCTCGATGGTCAGCCTGCAGCCAGGAGGACCGCTGCCTTGGGAAAAACTGTCTGCAGAGATGCCAGCAGGCCCCGCGGCGGGAAGGCAGGCTCCCTACCTAACACGGCTTCCTTGAGCTGTGAGGACGCAGTGAATGCAGCTGCAGCAGCCGCCGCTGCATTTTCTGTCTCCATGTTGTCTTCTGTCAGGTCACCCCTGGGAAGGAAGGAGAGGAGAGGGGGAGACATCAACATCCCGAGACAGCGAGCCCCGCAGGGGCTCGTCCCTGCACCGCCATCCCCACAGGTGCTTCTCCAAGTGGCCTGTCTTGTTCCAGCTGCATCTCCGGTGCCACAAAGTGCCCGGCATGTGACACCAGCACAACACCTTGGGGGAGGCGATGACCGCAGGAGTGGGAATGCTCAGCCTCCACAACTTTCTTTAATAAAGGTTTTAATTTCTATCATAACGATTTCATGTGATTATAGAAACTATCAAAAAGTATAAAATTTCAGAATGAAGGAAAAAGAAATCAGCCTTGGCCTAACCTTGTTTTTATACAAAAATATAAGACAAATCAAATGTCAAAGTAAAAAAGGTGCAACTATAAAAGTGTTATAAGGAAAAAAATTTTTTTAAATCATTGCAAAGTGGTAAAAAAGGTTTTTTTTTTTTTATGTGACAAAAAATCCAGAAATAAGAGACAAAAAGTTTGCCTTAAAAAATAAAAACTTTGTGTGGGAGGAAAAAAACCCAGAAACAATGTTTTAAAAGAGAGAATTGGGGGAAACTTACACAACATAAGGAAGACAAACAACTCCCTTCCTCATAAGACACAAAGAGCCCCAGGGGAGCTGGCCAAGACCTCACTGGGGGCCTCTTCCGACTTTCAAGAGATGCAAACAGAGGCCCCGCCCAGCGACCAGGGACAGTCAGTCCTGGACAGGGCACTGCCTGCAGCTTGGAGATCAGGGACCTTTGACCAGGCCTCCCTTCTGGGAACTAACCGTGCAGAGAATGCAGTCCCACATGTGGCCCTGTGCAGGACATCTCAAATGGGGCTACAGTCTGGCTCCTGGAGCCCAGGAGGAGACACAGACGGTGGGCGGGGCCGGCGGAGCTCCCCTGGTGACCACTGAGGGCATAGCGGTGCTCTTTTCTGCACGAGCGCCAGCCTCAGGCAGAGGGGCACTTGAAAACAAACGCCCTCTCAGGGGTGGCTCCTGGGCATCTAGAGCCTCGCTGCCAAGCGAAAGGGAAGGGATGGGCCCTGAAAGCAGCAGGAAACCCTCCGGTCTTTTAACACAGCAACACGGTCAGGGCAGCAGAGACAGAGATGGATCTCAGGGGCAGGAAATGGGCTGGGAGGCAGGTGGGAGGCTTCCCAGTGTGGACCTCAGCAGCAGAAGACGGGCACAGCAACACGTCCCCTGCTGAGGGGACACGCGGACACCGCGGGTGCAGCCAGGGCAAATGGGAGGCTGAGGCAGGGCCCATGCAAGACAGGCTCGGACCCCCAGGGGCAGCCCTCCAGGGTCCCTGTGGTCACTGCCCCCGGGGCAGCCGCCGACCCAACTTCCAGCACCACAGACCAGGTTTAAGGCCCCTGAGCTTCCAGAAACTAAGTCAGAAAACAGCCTTCCTGGGGCCAAATGCAGCACTCCCCGTCCCCTTGCAGGAGGAACTTTGCGCAGTGGATCTGCAGTTCGGCCAGGGTCAGGGCTTGGCTGGATGTGGGGGTCACGGCGAAGCCTTGGTTGAACAGAGAATCCCCTGGGAAAGGTGAGCAGGAGAGAGCCCACCTGAGCCCAGAGGGCCAGCATCTAAGCAGCAGCAGAGAAGGCCAGGCCCCCGGGAGGGGCTGCCGTGGAGATGGAGGGGCGTCTCCAATGCCAAGGGCACTGGCCAGGGGGCCCCAGGCTCTGCCGGAGACCCTGTGCTCAGGGCAGCAGTGGTCGTGGGTGCAAGGAGAAGGGCAGCAGATGCAAAGGCACTTCCTCAGACAGTCACACACCCTGCAGTGAACACGGGCGTTGCCCGGCGAGCCGGGGCAGCCTCCCAGAGCCAAGCCTGCCACCACTCGGCCCACAGGAGGGCAGGTCAACAGCCTCAGTTCAAACGTCAGAACTCCAAAGCCCTGAAGGAGCCCCAAGGGCCAGGCAAACACGCACCAGCCGCAAGTAAACTGTGTAAAGCAAAACAACCCAGCGCCCTGAGCCAGGGACGAGGCCAGGGCTTTGCTCTCAAGAAGGAAGCCAACAGCTAGATCAAAAGTCAGCTTTTTGGGCAAACAACACCCCATGTGGATGGGTAATAGGAGAGGTCAGGAAGGGGGCGCTCCACGTCGCGGTGAGGAGGGTCCAGAAAAGCCTCTGGCTCCTCAACTTCCTTCTGACGAGACCATCCCCACGGGCCCCACCGCGCCCCCTCAAAGGAGAAGTGGGCGGGCGTCTGGGAAGTGAAGGCGCGCACGCAGTGCCGGTGCCGGGTGCCGGGGAGAAGAGGCGGAGCAGCCCGTCCCAGCCTCGCTGGTCCCTGCACTCCCCGCTCCGGCCCCGACATCCTTCCCTTCAGGGTCCCCGCGGCCAAGGAAGCTCCTGGAGCCCCCAGCTGCCCCCACCATGGCCCAGATGCCCTCCAGACTGCAGCTCCAGGGACAGGTGCCCGTCCTCACCCATGAGGGGCCAGGTTGGTGGTGACCAGCACGGTTTTCACCTCCTCCACGCCGCTGCCATCCACCGCCGTGTCAGGTGTTGTCACCACCACCACCTCCTCCATGTGGACGCTCACGTCGGGGGCAGCCATGGCGCAGCGGGAAGGGAGCAGCGCTGGCGCCCCTGCCCGGGCGGGTCCTGCAGGGGCGACAAGGTGGCAGGGCGTCTGCACAGGGACCGCGCTGCTCTCCACAGGAGTGGCGGTGACAGAAGGGCCATCCTGGGGCTCCTGGCTCCAGGGAGGGTGGGATCAGCTCTGCCACCATGAGAGCTACGACCAGGCAGGATGCGGGGGCGCCCCACGAGTGCTGGGGGGGCTCAGGGTTACCCGGCAAGGAACCAGAAGGAACCAGGAGTCAGGTTTCTTGGTTGTTACTGGCCCTGGTGTCCCCAGGCATGAACTCAGGGCTGTGCAGAGAAAGCCCTCAAACACAAGTCCTGTCTCTGGTCTGGGAAATCCTCCCTACTACTGTTCTCATCTTTGCTGGCTTCGCCCTCCCAGCAGTCCCTCCAAAACCCCGGGATGGCAGAGACCAGGCAGGCACCTAAAACTCTGAGGAACTAGAGGCACGTCAGTCCACCCTCTGATGCCTGGCTCAGGGCAGACCATGCACCGAGGTATCACAGCACAGAGGACACTAAAAAGACCCGGTTTTTAGCCAGAGGACAAGGAAGCGGGCTCTGGGGTCAGAGCATGAGGGGGACTGCAGAGAGGAGGGAGGTCAGAAAGGGCTCACACCCAGGGTGCACGAGGGCTTGGATCACTCCTTACCTGCCCGTGTGAGACCCTGACCCTACACGACAAACTAGAGGCTTCGAGAACTGACCTACAGGGTCAACTACCACCCACGTCTCAGACTGGCCATGGAGGGACCTACAGGGAAGACCCAAAGAACACTGCACAGGCTAGAAGACTGAACTGATTAAGGCTCACGCCCACAGGAGGGCTCAGAACCTGCAGCCTCAACCTACCCGGGTCCACTTCCTGCTATAACAAAACACCACATTCTCCGCAAGACTCACCCAGGACGTGGAGCCTCATAACACGACATTCAAAGTATCCAGAACACAATCCAGGATTATCTAACATACAAAGAATCAGGAAAGTCTGACCAATTCTCAAGGGAAAAAATTATCAAGAGAAGCCCACTCACAGGTGACCACTGGAGTCAGCAGTGACTTCAGAGCAGCTGTTATTCCTGCTTCATGAGGGAAGCCAGACGTCCTTGAAAGTATCGGCACAGGAACAGAGGTCACAGCCAAGTGGAAATTAGAGTTAAGAAACATAACAACAACAGAAATAAAAAATTCCCCGGGTGGGCTCAATATTGGAATGGAGAGGAGAAAGGAGGGAGGCAGTAATAGAGCAATACAAACCACCCAGCCCCGGTGACAGGAAGGAGGCGGACGAGCAAAACGAACAGAGCTTCCGGGAGTGCGGGACGGGACTAAAGAGCTGGACGTCTGCATCACTGGGTCAGAAGGGAAGGAAAGAGCGTGACGCTGAAGAAACACTCTGAAGCAGTAACAGCTGAATGCCCCCAAATTCAGTGGAAAACATAAATGTGTACACTCGAGAAGCTCCGCAAATCTCAAGCAGGAGAAACTCGGAGAAGCCCACGCCCAGGTCATAACCAAGCTGCTGAAAACCAACGACAACGTAAAAACATCCCAAGATTAAAAAAAAGGCACATGTTTCCCACATGGGAGGAATGGGCAGCCCGCGGACTCTGGTCTCCAACGCGCAGGAGGAGAGAGCTCCCAGCGCTGCGTTCAGCAACAGTGGAGAGATCCTCCGGACGTGAAGGCAAAATAAAGGCATTTTCAGACACAGGGAAACTAAGAGAACTGGCCATGAGCAAGCGGACCTGCTCTAGAAGAAACGCACTTGAGACAGAAGGACAAGGGCAGCAGCAGGAGGCCTGGAGCCTCAGGACTGCAGGAAGGGCACCCAACGTGGGAACCGCTGGATGAGGAGACAAGCTGTGGACGGAGAAACACCTGCAAACCACGCATCTCCCAAAGAACTGGCACGCAGAACCCTCAGCAATAACACAGCGTGAGAGCAGACAGGGGTTGGGACAGACACTTCAGCAAGAGACATGCAGACGGCAGGCAGGCGCACAGAAACGCCTGACATCACCCCCCCCCCGAAACGCAAGTCAAAACCCCCACGACGCACCACAGCCCTGGCAGCACCGCTTGAAAACCCAACAACCAAAAGTCGACATTCGAAGAAGGTGAGGCAGTGGAGCGACCGGAATCTCAGACACAGCTGGTTGGTGCAGCGCCTGGAAAAGTCTGGAAGTTTCTCATAAAGTTTAATGCACTCTCAATACAGGACCCACCAACCGCACTCCTGAGTACCTGCCATGGCAAATTAATACCTGGGCTTCCCCCAAATCCCACACACACATTTTCATGACAGCTTTATCCATAACTGGCAGAAACCGGAAACAACTCAAAAACCTTCAGCAGAAGAAACAAACAGACAGAGAAACAGACTATGGTCCATCCACACAAAACAGGACGACTCAGGGATAAACAATAACGAGCGACACGCCAGCCCCGGCGTCTCTGCAGACTTGTGCGGGCGGGCCGCACAGCCGCCCGGGACGGCGACGCTGCGGCGGGGCTCTCGCCCACAGCAGGCAGCTGCAGATGGCAAGGAAGTGAGGCCATGAGTTCTCTGGTTTCCCAGGGCGTATGCTCACACCACACTGCAGTCTACAGAGCTTGTAACGCATTATGTCCACAAACATACACACCCTGGTGAAAAAACACTGTATTGTTAAAAATGCTAACCACTGTCTGGGCCCTCGGTAGTAGCAGCAGTGACAGCAAAGACTGCTGATCACAGGTCACCACAGCAAACATAGGAACAACAAAGAGTGTGAAATAGCGTGAGAATTACCAAAATGTGACAGACACCGAAGTGAACAAGTGCTGCTGAAAAGACGCCAACGAGAGACTTGCTCGACGCGGGCTCGTCAGGCCTCCGCAGCTCATGAGCGACGCGGGATCTGCAAAGCACACAGAACGAGGTGAGCCTGTGACGCGCGAGCCCCTGCAGGGCGTCCTGGACGAGACCAAACCTGGGCACCACGGAGCAAGGCAAGGGGCCGGGCTCGGGGACGACGCGCCCACCAGGAGAACACCAGCAGGAGGGTCTGGAGGGCCGGGACTGCTCTGTCTTCCGGTGGTGGGGGTGGCTACACGAATCTGCACGGGGGTAAAACTCAGAACTGTACCCCAAAAACCATAAAAGGTTACTTTACCACTTGGAGATCTTTTTAAAAAATTAAATTGGCCAAAAAATGCTATTGCACTCTCACACACGGTCAACTGACTTCTGACAAGGATGCCAAGACCACTCCAAGGGGATGCGGACCGTCTTTTCAACGTGTGGAGCTGAGACAGCTGAACACCTACGTGCACAGGAAGAAAGCTGGTGCTGTCAAAGACCCACACATAAAAGCTAAAACTACGACACCCTTGGAAGAAAACATAAGGGAAAACCTTCATGACGTTGGATCTGGCAATGATTCCTTGAATACGACACCAAAAGCAGAGGCAACAAGGCAAAGTAGGTAAGTAGACTCCATTAAAATTAAAAATTATGTGAATCAAAGACATTCTCAAGAAAGTGAAATAACATGGAAGAAAATACTTGCAAAGCATGTATCTATCTGGTAAGGGACTAATATCCATAATATAAAAAGAGCTGTTACAACTCAGCAACAACCAAACAACCTAAAACACGGGCAAAGGACTCAGACATTTCTCCAAAGAAAGCACGCAAATAGCCAGTGAGTCACTGAAAAGATGTTCAAGCCCCCTTATCACTAGGGAAATGCAAATTAGAACCACAAGGAGACACCACTTCGCACCCCTCAGGATGGTTATTACAAACATGCAAACAAATGGAAAACAAGAGTGGTCAGGATGTGGAGAAGCCGCAGCCCCTGTGCATGGTCAGCAGGCGAGCAACAGGACGAAGCCGCTGTGGAAAAGCCCAGTAAAGAGTTAAACATACAATTATCATGACCCACCCGTTCCGATGTGATTTCTTTGCTGTTATGATTCCTATGTGAAACGCACAGGATTCAGGCTGTGTTAACCCTATGCTAAGTAGCTAAAAATGGAGTCTTGGTGGCCAGTGTCATCTTCCCTGTTGGTTGTTTTAAAACATCCACTGCAGAACTGCAAGAATGCTAGAATGATAAACCAGGAGTGCTACTTTAGATAAGAAATGTGTTTGGTAACAAACATCACTGGAACAGAAGGAGCAAGGGATGGAGACAGACTCCCCGGGGCGTAACTGTCACACCCACTGACAGACTCCTTAAGAGACCTTCAACCTCCAAGCACAGGGTCCAGAGGCTCTCCGTGGAGGACCCAGCTCCAGGCTGTCGCCACATCCACACTCACTGGTCTGGAGGTCGCAGCCGCATCGCCATGGCGGCCCACTGCTCCCTCCCTCCCGCTCCTTGAGCGCTTCTGTACCCCTTCCTATCTTCCCTGCTTTGACTAAATTGTGCTGTGCTCACTGTGTGCCACGAACTGAGTGATTCGTGAACTGAAAACTGGCTGTCCCAACCCCGCGACTCTCAGGTGGCCCTACCCCAGCCCCACCACTGGCCCTGCAACAAGCACCAGCAACCCCACAGACACTCTGGCACGCGCGATAGTCACACGGAGCCACAGCTCTGTGCCCATTGACGGATGAAGGGACAAACAAAAGGCGGCCCATCCACACTGCGGAATGCTGTTCAGCTTTTGAAAGAAAGGAAATCCTCAACATGCTACAGCACGGATGGACCACGAAGACGTGGTGCTGAGTGAAACAGGTGAGACTCGAGAGCAAATGCCGCATGATTCCACTTGCACGAGTGGTACGAGCGTGAATCATCCAATTCACATAGACGGGAGGTGGGCAGAGGCCACCAGGCGCCGGGGAGATAGGGCGGGAAGAGGGTCAGTCTGAGGAGACGAGAAAGTTCTGGAGGCCAATGGCGGTAAGTGTTGCACAGCAATGTGACTGCATCTAATGCACTGAAATGTACACTTAAAATGGTTAAAATGGCATATCTTGTGTTATGTACATTTTACCATAGTAAAATACCTTTTTTAATGCTACTGCAACAGAATGACTTATTAGGACTAGATACGGGCTAAAAAGAAGAGAATACATTAAAAATCTGCTAAAAAGGGAACATTTTCAGAACCTCATTTTTATCACACTTGTTCATGTGCAAGTGACATCACCTGCCCGGCATGGTACCAAACGGGGAGCAAGTCCAAGGTCGGGTGGGGACCACCCTGGGCGGGCACCTGCTCCTGGCTCCCGGGGCAAGCTCTTCCAGAGGAGCCATCGCCCTCCAGGCCCCTGCGTCCCCAGCTCACTCACTGTAATTAAGCCTTTCCCGTCAGAATTAACTGGCCCAAATTCAACCACCAAATACAAAACTTGGCCTCAAGGGCTCAAGGTTTTTGCTAAATCACACTCCGAGTACATCACCTAACACGCCAACATTTTTGAAAGTCTGTCGGAGAAGGAGAGGTCTTCAGACTCTCCTTCATTTCTTGGGTCCTGGGACTCGGCAGGCTTCACTCCTCCCCAGCTGGGAACAGGTCACTGACAACACTACGGCCACCGGCCCAGGTAAGATAGTGGGGAGAAAAGAAAGAGCCACCCACAGAAAATGACAACAGTCCCCCAATCAACCCCAGGCCCTGACGTGCCAGGAATCAGGAAGCGTGGTGACTGCAGAGAAAGTGGTTCTTAACGAGACACCGTTCTCAACCAGAAAGCACAGGCAGTTGAGGGAAAGGCCACAGGTTCCAGTGAAGAGCAGTGAGTTCTGTTCCACCCACAGCCCTGGACCCGCTGGGTCGGGGTCCCAGGAAGCTGGGTAAGAGGAACACTCAGTTAGGGGATCCACATCAACTCACCACAGAGAGCTTGCTCCAAGTTGGTGAATCTAAACACCAGAACGACTGACGAGATGCTGGAGACAAGAACACACCCTCTTCCTTTGCTTTAAGAGGGTGTAAAAAATGAACCACGCAAGGAAAGGCTCATCTCAAAAAATCAGGAAAAATAAAATATTTTAAAACCTCAGAATGACCTCACACAGCAATCCATTTACTATCACTCCAATTTAAACCTGCAGCCACCTAACAGGACAGGAAATCTCCAGCCGCCAGAGCTGCTTGTGCTCAGGTCTCCCGGACTTCATGACTGGCTCTGAACGCTCCTCAGCCGGGAAAGCTGCAACAGTGCATCTGGCCACAGGGACAGACTTACAGCTTTGAAACAGAGAGTTTTACACAGTCATGAATCAAAGACCACTTTAAAATCACCCCTAAAGTGACGCTGCTCTAGGGTGTGCACTTCCCAGGATTTAGCAATCTCACCGAGGCACCTCCACTTTCCCTAGGTGGGCTCAATGGGGGCTACGAAAGTCACGCTTCAACCGAAAGCTGCAGAAGGGCAGGAACCCACCGCACGGGCCACTGTCTTCACCCAAATTTCAAAACTCACAGAGTGCTAAGTAACGCAAATGCACAAAACAGTATTCCTGCAGATCCAACTGGCAACTGTATTAAGTTTTCAGAAGACACACACAAAAGTTACTTCACAGAAGATAGTTCCAGTCCTTGATACAATGAGGTTTAGACACAAAGCAAGCACCGCAGAGAGCAGTCATGAGCCTGCTGCCGGCATTCCACCTCCCTGGTGGGCACATGTGGCCCTCGCAGCCTCTGATCCTAAAGCCTGGGTTCCTTACTAGTGTGAATGGAGCCCCAGTTAATGCTGAGGTAAGTAAGCTATGAGGAAATATTTTTTAATAACATTCTTCGGCATAAAAACACAAAAATAAGACAAAAATGATAACGTGCAGTCATTACATCAGATTCAGATCTGGCTTTCTGTGTCTTCTGAAAAATCACGAATGTATTCCCTTGATAAAAATACCACTAGAAACATATCAGAGGTCACACACTGGTGACCCACAGGTACAATTTCTTTGATACTCAGTGTTTCAAAATTTTTAATTAGTTGCCAACTTTTCAACATTTACAGGGTTCACTAAAACAAACAAACAAACAAACAAACAAAACCTCCAGATTTCCAGCTTCTCTTTAAAACTGTCAGAAGCCATCTCTAGAGGTGGTCCCTCCAGTCCTGCCTTCCCTTAAGAATCTGGGCTTCCGTGGTCCTGCCCTCCTGGTGGGGGCGGGAGGCAAATGCAAGAGCTCTCCAGTGTCGGCCACATCCTGCACATCACACGCAGCCAGGCGGCACCTGGCTCTTAAGTGTATCACAGCATGCAAATTCCTCCCCCGTCCAGGGTGTCTTCCCAAAGTTTTAAGACACTTCCTATAAAGAAACAATTTCTAAACAATCAGTCTGCTTAATTTATCGTTACATTTGGGGTTTATTTAATCCATTTGGTTTTATCTTAGGTAAGACTGATGTACACTGTGGTACAGTACTGTGGCCTGTTGGTGGGAATACAAATTGGTGCAGCCACTATGAAAACCGCAGGGAAGTTCCTCAAAAGACTAAAAATAGAACTACCATATGATCAGCAATCCTACTTCTGGGTGAATATCCAAAGGAAATTAAATCAAGGTCTCCAAGAGATGTCTACACCCCACGTTCACTGCAGCATTATTCACAATAGCCAAGATATGGAAGCAACCTAAGTGTCCATGGACCACTGAATGCATAAACTTTGGTATATACAGCAGATAATTTAGCCTTAAAAAACAAAGAAATTCTGCCATTTGTGACAACGTGGATGAACGTGGAGGACATTGTGCTAAGTGAAATAAACCAGACTCAGAAAGACAAAATACC
This sequence comes from Camelus bactrianus, assembly GCF_048773025.1. Classification (NCBI taxonomy): domain Eukaryota; kingdom Metazoa; phylum Chordata; class Mammalia; order Artiodactyla; family Camelidae; genus Camelus; species Camelus bactrianus. Next base: position 32,822,876 of record NC_133557.1, read on the forward strand.
ACGTACCCCTCACAGGAGGAATCTAGAACAGTCAGAGAGGCAGAGGGTGGAAGAGTGGTTGCCAGGGGCTGGGGGAGGAGAAATGGGACAAACTAGTCAGAGTACAAAGTCTCAGTAACGCAAAATGAGCAAGTCCTAGAGGTCCGCAGTAGAGCACCGGCCCACAGTTACTAACACGTGTTGTCGACCTAGAATTCTGCTAGTTAAGTGTTATTATCACAAAATGATAATAAGAGCAGGAAGAGGCCCCTGGAGGTGACGGACAGTTTATAGCACTGACTGCAGTAATGGTTTCATGGGTGCATGATCTCCAAACTCCACACTGTATACATTAATTATCTACAGCTTTTATCCATGAAAAAGAAAAAGACTCATGTAATTGAAACTTGTATTAGAAGTGTCAGCAAAGAAAGAACTTTGGTTCACTGTTAGAGTCAATCGACTAAATAAATCATAAAGTGTTAACATATCGATACTGGACCCACATTGATTGGTCCCTACCAAGGGGTCCACCAAGGGGTCTGGATGCACGAGGTCCCCACGGGAGGGGAACACCCACGCAGCCCCACTGGAGAGGGGACAACCTCGGGGCCCTCACGGGAGGGGGAACGCCCACGGGAGGGAGGACCCCCACGGGAGGGGGGACACCCACGCGGCGCCCACGGGAGGGAGGGCGCCCACGGGAGGGAGGACCCCCACGGGAGGGGGGACACCCACGCGGCGCCCACGGGAGGGAGGGCGCCCACGGGAGGGAGGACCCCCACGGGAGGGAGAACATCCACGGGGCCAACGGGAAGGAGGACCCCCACGGGAGGGGGGACACCCACGCGGCGCCCACTGGAGGTGGGGGAAACACGCGACCCCCACCCACGCGGCGCCTGCCCTCCCGAGCTCCAGAGCTCCCGCCGCCCGCCGCCTTCCGGCAAAATGGAGGCCGCGCCGCCGCCGACGCGCCTGACGCGGGCCCGTGACGCCCGTGACGCCCGTCGCGCGCCGCCGCCCCTCCCCCGCTCCCCTCCCCCCGCCGTAACGTCCTGACGCTCCGCAGGGACCCCTGACTGGACGGCGGCGCGCGGCGGAGCGAGAGGCCTCGCCGCGGGGGGGCGGCGGGCGCTTACCTGGGCCGCGGCCGGACCTGCGCGGCGCCGGCGGGTGGGCGGCGGCGGCAGGCGGTGGCGGCGGCGGCGGCGGCGGCGGCGGCGGGCTCCGCTCCTTGTTGGGGATTCGGCGGCGGCGGCGGCGGCGGCGGCGGCCCGGGCGCGCGCTTCCTTGTGACGCAGGCGGCGGGGCCGCGCACGCACGGGCAAGGGCGAGTCCGGAGACTTATTTGGTGCTAGGCGAGGGGAGCGGGCGGTGCCGAGAAATAAGGCCCGGTAGGGCCCGGCGCGCTTGCGCAGGGGCGAGGGCAGGGCCGGAGGAGGACGCGGCGGCCCCGCCCCCGTCCTTTGGCTCTGCTGACGGGACGCGCGGACGCGTCTGCCCCAACTGGACCTCCGCGTGGGTCGGAGCGAGGGGACAGGACCCGGGAGAGAATGCGTAGGGTGTCTCGCTTGGGGTGGAGGGAAACATGCGTGACCAGTGACCAGCACCAGGTGCAAGTGCCCTTGTGTCACGCGTGGGAGGGCCGCGCGTCTCTGCGTCCTTCTGCGCGTCTAGTCCGAGTCCTGCGATTATCACGTGTCACTTTTTATAGTAAGCCTTAAGAACGGTTCTGAGCATTCCCATGTTCGAGCCCGCGCACTGCCACCCGGTGTTCCGCGTTGACCCGCCGCCGAGCTGTCCTGTGCTGCAGCCACTGGCAAGATGTGCTTGCTTAAGTTTGCCTCAGAGTAAAGAGAGTTGCTCAGTTGTCACTGAGCCGTAAACGACGCTCTGGTGCAGGGTTTGGAGCGCTCTGAGAACGCTCCCCTTTTTAAAATAGCTGGAACATAAAGTGGGGTTTTCCAGAACGGGAGAAGGCAAGCCTTGCGCAGCCTGCACGGATGGCCTTTGCCTTGAGAGCCAGTGCATCTGTTTGATGGAAGGTGCGGCGGGGGCCCTGCCCGAGCCGAGGCCGGTGTCGGGCGCTCGGATCTTGCCCCCGAGGACTCCTGGAGGAGGCGGGCACGGCCCCTTGTTTCCCTGAGCTGCTACTCCCCACCTGCGCCTGGCAGTTAGGGGGGGCCAGGGGGCGGCGGGCATGCCAGACTCTCCCAGCTCAGGCGCCGGGTGACTGCTCCCACTCGGGGCGGAGAAATGGACACACGTGCCTTCTTTAGAACCAAGCCGAGAATCTGTGTTTATACTTAAGTGGGAAGAGCACTGAGGCCTTTTCCCGGACTGGGACATTTTCAAGCAAACTTCATTTCAGCGATGTTATAACTGAGAGAGTTGCACTTTCATTCTGTTTTCAGTAATGTAGAGTTTACTCAAGCCAGTGATGGGGAAGTCTTTCTTTCTAAAGATTAAACTGTGAGCTTATATCAGCGTTGCTGTTTTACTGTGTTTTACATGAGTGGGTGTGCTTGGCCTGTGTGTCATTTATCAGTTTCCCTGTCCTCGCATTCCAGAAGGAAATGCCAGTGTAGTGGAAGGAAGAGGACTTGGAACCACGCAGGAGACAGGACCAGGCCTTCGTGGCACCTGTGTCCTGTGCCTGCTGTTGGGCAGTAGGGTGAGATGTGGCTGCTGGCCCAGAGTCTCTGGCCCCGACTCCCCCATCTTTTCCCACTGCTGCATGGCCTCCACCTGTTTCTGCTGCAGGACGCCAGGCCTGGCGTTTGAATCTCCGCTCACCTCTTGTGTCTCCGAAACAGTGAGGTTACAGCCCTGGGCTCTGCTTGGCTGACAGGATGGATTAGTTCCTACGTGTGGAGGGGGTGCATGAGGGTTTCTCCCCAGGAACACCCATGTGACATGCCCAGCCACCCTGGGCTCCCAAGGGGAGGGGAGCTTTCACTCTTGGTCAGTTACAGAGGAGGGGAACCCGGGAGAGAGTGTCATCAACAGGCCCCGGATGCTGTGGGATTGCTACACCCTGCCCTGTACTCACACCAGAGGCAGAACCAAGGCAGGCAGGCCTAGCTCCGCCAGCAGCCACCTGTCCCTTCTGTCCATCACTCTGCAGGCCACAAGGTCCAGGCAGCCCTATCTGGAGGAGGGCGGCCAGTGCACCAAATGTGACAGAACCCTGCACGGGGAAAAGATGCATTCAAGTGCAAGACACACCAGTCAACCGATCCAAGAGTAAAGTTGATTGATACGGTTTCAGATTCACACTGCAGCCAACTTTTAAGAAACTACCTCTCACCTAGCTTTGGTTTAGTATTAAAGAACAAGCTGATAAAGTACACTTTCTTTTTCCAACCAAGTATCTGTGTAAGGCAAGGTTTTTTTTTAGTATACTCCAACCATTCTCACAATTTTTTTTTTTTTAGGAAAATGTCATTGTTTTTCATTTTAAAATGTTAACATGTTGGGGGAGGGTATAGCTCAGTGAGTAGAGCACATGCTTAGCATGTACGAGGTCATGGGTTCAATCCCAAGTACCTCTGTTAAATAAAAAATAATAAATAAATAAATAAAATAAACCTTGTTACCTTCCCCCCAAAAAACCCCAAAATAAAAAATAAAATGTTAACATGTAATGGGTGTATTATTTTTAAATGAATTATTATTTTTTACATTTCTGAGTTTTAATTTCTAACATGGTCACTCTTGATGTGTGTAACTCACATAAACAAAGCTCTTCGGGGGTCCTCCATAAGTTTTTAAGATTATGAGGCCCTTGAAACCAAAGAGTTGGGAAAGTTTTCTCAGAAGTACTGAGAAACTTTAAGTACATCCATAAACTAGATGATCATGCAACAGTGAAGTGACATTTATGAAGATGTGGGAAGAGCGCTAATACATTAGCATGTGGGCTACACAGAGGTCTGAACAGTGGCCACCAACATCCCAATGGGCAAATCCTCTCCAGGGGGATGGGGTATTGGTGCATCAAGATTTTTTTCTTTATACTTTGCAGTGATACAGTGAACATGTATTATGTTTGTAACCAGAAAAAATGTTAATAAAATAATGCCTACTCTATTTTCCTCATAGTGGACTTTGTGAAGATTAAAAACATTTTGAAGTGTCTTGAAAAAATTATAAAGCACTTTAAGTATATAAAGTTTTATTGAGTAACATGCAGATTCTCACAGGGCAGGACTGGGTCTTCAAATCTCTCTCTCTTCTCTGCAGTGAGACACATATGTAGTAAACACTAAACTAACATTGGGTACGCACTAAGTGTTTTAAAGCTATGAGTTATGTATCTACAATTGCTGGTCTTGGTTGAACTCTATCTTCCAAAGTTACGTTGATGTCTCAAGTCGAAGTCCCAGGACCTCAGAATGTGACCTTATTTGGAAATAGGGTTGTTGCAGGTTTAAGTAGTTAAATAGTGAGGTCACGTTGGGTTGGGTCCCAATGACTGGTGCCCCATAGAGACAGACACACAGAGGTGAAGCAGCCCGGTGACAACAGAGGCAGAGATGGAGTGATGCCCTCTAAGCCATGATGCCAAGGACACCAGCCAGTGCTCTGCTGGACACCCCAGTCCCGGGGGAGGCCCCCAGCTGCAGCAAGGAGAGCAAAGTTCATTGCAGCACCAGCCCTTCAGGCCAGGGTAGGTGGGGCAGAAGTTCAAACACTTCTGGCCACAGCGTTCTGGCAAGAGAGGTGGCTGAGCTCTGACAGAGCAAGCCCTACTCAAGCAGAGACCTGGTGGGCGTCGTCCCCGCACCGGGCCCCTCCCCAGCCTGTTGGCCTGGCTGCACCCTTCCAGTCCTACAGGAACAGGACCTGAACCTCCCCATGGAGGCTAAATGCAGTGCTGGGGTGCCTGGGGGTGCACCCATCTTGGCAGGAAGGATATCCCCACAGGCTCTGGGCCCCCATCTGTTGAAGTGTTCCAGGCCCCAGGCCTTTTTTTAATTTTTTATTTTTTATGTATGTATTTATTTTACAATATATTTTTAATTGCAGTATAATTGATGTATAATATATGTTACAGGTATACAACATAGTAATGCATAATTTTTAAAGGTTATACTCCATTTATAGTTACAAGACATTGGCTGTAGTCCCAGTGTGTACCGTACAGCCTTGTAGCTTATTTTACACCTCCACCTCCATGTTCCCCCTTCCCCTTCCCTCTCCCCTCTGGTTCCCTCTCCACCTCTGTGAGTCTGTTTCTTTTCTGTTATATTTACCAGTTTGTTGTATTTTTTTAGATTCCACATGTAAGTGATGTCTTAATGTATTTGTCTTTCTCTGTCTGACTTACTTCACTCAGCATAATGCCATCCAGGTCCAGCCATGCTGGGCACCAGAACCTAGTACAACATTTTAAATCAACTGTACTTCAATTAAAAAGCAAACAAGCAAATCATTTAATATATGGGCAGAAAAACTGAATAGACATTTTTCCAAAAGAGGAGATGCAGATGTCCAACAGGAACATGAAAATTTGCTCAGCATCACTGATACCAGGGAAATGCAAATCAAAATCACAATAGCATCTCACACCTGTCAGAATGGCCATGATCAAAAAGGATACAAATAACAAATGTTGTTGAGGGTGTGGAGAAAAGGGAGCCCTTGTACCCTGTTGCTGGGAATGCAAATTGGTGCAGCCACCATGGAAAACAATATGGAGGTTTCTCAAAAACCTAAAAATAGAACCACCATATGGCCCAGCAATTCCACTCCTGGGCAGATATCTGCGGAAAACAAAAGCATTAATTCAAAAAGATACATAAACCCTGCTATTAACAGCAACCTTATTTATAACTGCCAAGATAAGGAAGCATCCTAAGAGCACATGAATAGGTCACAGATAAAGAAGATGTAGTATATATGTGTAATGGAGTACAACTCCCCCATGAAAAAGAAGAATATTTTGCCATTTGGGGCCCTTCATTCACTTTTTTTTTCCACTTCAAAAACCAGAAATTTTTAATTGGCATAAACATTTCCATTGCATCAAAAACAACAAAATACCTAGAAATAAGCTTAACCAAGGAGGTTACCTATACTCTGAAAACTGTACAACATTGATGAAGGAAATTGAAGATGATACAAAGAAGCAGAAAGATTTCTTGTGCTCTTAGATTGGAAGAATCAACCTTATCAAAATGGCCACACTACCCAAAGTAATCTGCAGATCCAATGCAACCCCTGTCAAAATACTCATGATTTTTTTTGCTTAACTAGAACAAACAAAATTTATATGGAACCACAAAAGGCCCAGAATTGCCAAAGCAATCTTTTGTAGGTCTTTTTTTTCTTTCTTCTTTTTGTTTTCTTTTCCTATGGTTTGATGCCTAGAGAAGTTCTTTTAACATTTGTTGTAAAGCTGGTTTGGTGGTGCTGAAATCTTTCAGCTTTTGCTTGTCTGTGAAGCTTTTGATTTCTCCATCTGAAGTCTGAACAAGAGCCTTGCTGGATAGAGTATTCTTGGTTGTAAGTTTTTCCCTTTCATCATTTTAAATATATCGTGCCACTCCCTTCTGGGCTGTAGAGTTTCTGCTGAAAAAGCAGCTGATAGCCTTACGGGAGCCCCCGTGGGTGTTATTTGTTGCTTTTCTCCTGCTGATGCTAATATTTTCTCCTTCTCCTTAGTTTTTGTCAGTTGGGTGACTATGTGCCTTGTTGTGTTCCTCTTGGGTTGATCCTGTGTGGTACTTTCCGCACTTCCTGGACTTGGATGACTGTTTCCCTTCCTAAGTTGGGGAAATTTTTGGTGATTATCTCTCCAAAATCTCTCTTCTCTCTTCTGGGACCCCTGTAATGCGAATACTAGAGTGCTTTGTGTCCGAGAGTTCTCTTAAATTGTCCTCATTTCTTTTCATTCTTTTTTCTGTTCTGCAGTAGTGATTTCCACTAATCTGTCTTCTAGCTCATTGGTCAGTTCTTCTGCCTCATTCAGTCTATTCTTGGTTCCTCCTAGTGTGTTGTTCATTTCAGTGGTTTTATTCTTCAGCTCTGGATACTCTATATTTTCCAGCTCTTTGCTAAAAACTTCACTCTGTGCATCTAGACTCCTCCTGAGTTCTCTGAACGTCTTCACCATCATTACTCAACTCTTTCTTGGATAAATTGCCTATCTCCTCATTGCTTACTTCTTCTTCTGGGATTTTATCTTGTGCCTTGGCCTGGGAGATATTCCTCTGCTGCCTCATATTGTCTGTTATTCTATTTGTATTTTTAGGTAGGTTAGTTACATTTCTCGACCTTGGAGAGGTGGCCCTCTGTGGGAGACGTCCTATGTGTCCCACAGTGCACTCCTCTCTAGTCACCCAAGGGCCATGGTCCAGCCAATCCCAGTGTAGAGTCTGGCCTGTGTTTGTGGATTCCTTCCACAGCCTTTGGGATGTTGTTTTCTTATTTCTGGTATCTGCCCCTAGTGGATGAGGCTGGAGTAGAGCCTTATGCAGGTTTCCTGGCAGGAGGAGCCGGTGTCTGCCCACTGCTGGGTGGAGCTTGGTCCTGAACCTCTGGTGGGTGGGCTGTGTCTAGAGGCCTTTGTGGCTCAGCAAGTTTGCTAATGGGTAGGGCTGTTCCCACCCAGTATGCTGTTTGGCCTAAGGCTTCCCTACTGGCTGTTGGTTGGGGATGGGTCTTGGTACTAATGATCCAATCAAAATGTCAGCCTCCAGGAAAGCTCATGTAGATGAACACTCCCGGATTGTCTGCCACCAGCTTTTATGTCCCCTGGGTGAGCCACAGCCATCCCCTACCTCCCCAGGAGACCTTCCAAAACCAGGAGGCAGGTCTAGCTGAGGTTCCTATAAAGTCACTGCCTCTGCCCTTGGACCTGGAGCACTCAAGATTCTGTATGCTTCCCAAAAGAATGAAGTCTCTGTCCTGTGGGGCTTCTGGAGTTAAGCCCCACTGGCCTTTGAAACCAGATGTCCTGGGCTTGGGCGGAACCCTGGGCTTGGGAGCCTGATGTGGGTGGGGCTCAGAACTCTCACTCCTGTGGGAGGGCCTCTGCAACTTAATTATTCTTCAGCTTGTGGGTCGCCCACCTGGACGTGTGGGTCCCGATCGTACTGTGAGCACGCCCCTCCTACCCCTCCCCAGCCCATTTTTAAGTGGCCCTGTAGGGTGGAAAGTTGGCCTTTCCAGGCAGCCAGAGCTGGGAGAACCAAGGGTGACTCCCCCCTCACGGGTTCAGGAAGGATGGAGCCTTGCCACAACCTGACTTTTAGCCTCCAGACTGTGAAAGAACTCATTTCTGTGGTTTCAGGCCCCCTAGTTTGTGGTACGTGTCACAGCAGTCCTGGGAACCGAACCTAACTGCCGAATTGCATGATTACTTTTCTTCAGCAGGAAGAGAAAGACTGTGGTTTGTATCGACTGTTTCCACCCTCGCTTCTAACAGCCACACCGGAGCTTGCCTGATGGCGAAACGCATGAGGGGCTGCGGGGGCCCCTTTGGGACAGACGTCTGTGCTTCCATCCCACCTGCTTTGCTGGACACCCCATTTCAGGGTGGGAGGGGTCCACTGTGACCCCAGGGGGCAAGGGAGCACCCGCTGTGTCCAGAACTCAGGGTCACTGGAGGCAAAGTGTCTGACATGGTTTTCAAATCTGTCCCCAGATTCTGACACCCTTCCTTTCCAAAGGTGGGGCCCAGCCCCCCTCTCGAGGGTGGGCTTTTCTGAGTGACTCACTTCAGACAAACAGAATGTACATGACTTCCACGACTAGCTCGTGTAGCTGCCCCCTTTGTCTTGGATGCTGCCCTGGGGACCAGCTGCCGTGCCGTGAGGCGGGGAACTGAGGTCTCCAGCCAATGCCTGTGCGAGCCAGCAACTTGGAAGCATTTGCCCGAGCCCCAGTCCAGCCTTCAGATGACCAGCACCTCCACCAGTGTCCTGACTGCACCCTCCTGAGAGGCTCTGCACCAGAACCACCCAGCTCCTGAATTGCTGATTTGATGGAAACTGAGATAATTCGTTACACATGATAGATAATTATTACAGCTCTAACTGGCCTCCCAGAAGGAGTCCCATTTTTGCTTTACTTTGTTAAGGAAAAGCATGATTGCTTTTCTGGGGAGGATTCCCCACCCCACCCCAATGTCAGAGGCTCCACGTAGTGACTGCCCCTCAGTGCCTTACCAGGGCCCCTAAGAGGTAAGATGCCAGGCGTGTGACCAGCCTGGTCTTCCGGGAATGTGTGAGCATGTGCCTGTGTGCCCAAAGGATGGGCATGCAGAAGTCACACCTCATGAAAATATTTTCAACGTATTTCCTTCCCCTCCTGCAGATTTGTGATGTATCCACCTTATTGGAGGCTGTGACTTTCCCACCACTCCCTGGAGACAGAAGGAGGGGTGACAGTGAGAGCTCCTTGGAGGCTGGGGATATAGCCAGGACTGCCCTAGGAGAGAGCCATGGCTATGGGAAAGAGGTGAGTGGGTCTCTCTGTGTCCTGGGGAGCAGGTACCTCTCCAGGGCCAGTACCTGGGGCCACGGGTGGGCCTGAGCATGGGCAGCATGGACATCTGCCAAACAGCAGAGGGGTCCCTCTGGGCACCTCAAGGGAGCTGTCTGGGTCCCCACATGTGAGTCAGGATGTCTGCTTGTTCTCTTTTGGCCACTGCAAGTCCCCATCTTGGGGCCAGATCTGTGTCTGTGAATAATCAGCTGCCCAATGGGGCCCACAGAACCATGGGGCACAGCCCTGGGACTCGAGGGTCCCCCCAGCCTCCAAGCAAGACCCAGAATCCTAAGGCTGCAGTGAGAAGGGCTAGCCTCAGACCTGACTCCAGTCTTCCTCCACAGTAGCGACCTGAGAGCCGGACCGGCAGAAAGGCCCTGTACTGGGGAGAGCTGGGGTGCCCTGCTCCCCGCAACAGGCAGGCCCCAGGCCAGCCCCACCCACAGCCAAGGGCTTGTGTGCTGTTAATGTGCTCATTTCTTAAAATTGACATGGTCATTAGAACTATTCACCATTTAGGTGATAAAACACAAGGGTGGGGCTGGCACGCGGCATCCCCGAGGCTCCTCCGGACCCACAGATGCAGGACACCACTGGGCAATTTAACCATTTCTTAAACACACGGTTTTTTTTTTTTTAATCATTCATTTGATTTAATTTTAAGTTCACTTTCACTACGTGGATGAGATGGGTGCGTATGACACTTGGCTTCCGCTACGAGAGAGCTGCCACTGCTAAAAGAAATCCAACCCTCAGTTCCCTTTCCACTCCCCTTTCTGAGTCCCACAGAAGCCACTTGTGGGCACGGCTGGGTTCCAGTCCTGCCTTGTCACTCCCTTGGGGGCTGTTTTGGTGGGGACAGGGAGAGGAGGCATGGGTCCCTACTTCCCCTTAAGCCCACTGCAGGGCATCGGTATCCACCGTACTCTCCGGCTGGGCCCCGAGAGGCCACGAACAATGTCCCCATAGGTTTCTGTAGAATGAAAGCTGTGGGCGCTGGAGGTGGCAACCACCTGGGTTCTGAGGCACTGGCCTTGGGTCCTATGAGAAACCCCCCATGCTTTCCACCAAGAGGATGGTCAGCAGGGATTCTGCCCCAAACCCCCGGCAGTAGGCTGGGGCTGCCATGGAGAATGGGGGGGGGGCAGGTGCTGCAGTAGAACAGCAACCGGATGCCCTGTGTCTGGGCAGGTGGCAGTCCTCAAAGGCCGGCGCTGGGGGATCTGGAGCTCCCCCCGGGCTGAGGGAGAGGAAGGTACCTAGCCAAGTAGGGTCTTGGCACGACAGGCCTAGAGCCAGGCCTCTGACCTGCAGGCTGGCGAGGGGGCCACCAGCCAAGAATGTCAAGGATGGAGCAGATGGTGGGGATGGCTTGAGAACCCTGCCTCTGCCCTCCAACATCTGAATCTGCAGGCATCTGGTCCCCTGCACCCCAATATCTACTCGGGGCTCCCTGAGGGATACTTGTGGCTGCACCAACGCACACTTGACCACACTTGTCCAGAGGCAAGCCTGAAAGCCCTGAGACCAGGAGCATTGTGGGAGTGTCTTTCTACTGGAGCAGGGGGCACAGGGGAGGGGGCCAAGACTCCAAAGGGCTCTAAGGACAGGTCCTCCGAGGGCCTGCAAAGCCCAGGGGAGGGGAGGAGGGACAGCGGGAGGCCAGCTTTCCCTCACAGGTGCTGGGCCAGAAGGAGGAGGGCCCTTCTCAGAGGAAGGGCCAGCAGGGCATGTCCACGCTGCCCACATCCCTCTAGACCATGGCAGTTTGCCCACTCATGGGTCCCTGGTGGAGACTGCCCACTCCCCTGAAGACTCAGACCAGGCCTCATCCCATCCCACCCCACTGCCACTCCCATCAGGGGCAATAACGGCAGGCCAGCCCAGGGTGCCACCACGTTAAACCAGTTCCTACCCACCAGTCCCCCAAACTCCACTGTACACACAGCTCCAGGGTTGGCCACAGTAACAGGATGACCGGGCCCCACACTGCCCAGAGGTCCTTCTCCATCCACCTCTTTCCTCCTCCACCCCTCCCATGGGCCCTGTCCCTCTCCCAGGGAAGACGCACAGGTGCTGTTGCCTTTGCCTGTGGTCAGGGCTGGTTCCGACGTGCCCTAAGTGACAAGGTGCTCACAGAACAACCCAGCATAAGGACCCATGTGTTCCTGTCACCATTGCTGGATTTATTGAGGTCCCACCAGGTCCACTAAGAGGGCTACCAAGAGGGGACCCCGCCACCGCCCAGCCCGGGGACTGAGGGACCGCGAGCCACACCCTGGTGGCTCCTCCAGGGAGAGTCACAGACTTGCCACAAGGACTGGGCAGCTCAGAGTGCGGAAAAAGAAGCTGAAGCCGGGAGTGCTGGAGAAGAGGGAGAAGCGGAACAGAGCTGCATCTAGAGAAAGTTGAACAAAACGAAACCAAAACCCGACTGTGTTCTTGTCTCGTCTCAGGGTCCAGGCGCCGCGCTGTCCGGAAGCCCCTTAGCCGGACATCTCCTCGCGCTGCTCCTTGTTCCTGCGCACCTCCGCGGCGTGCAACTCCTGCGAGGACAGGCGGCGTGGGCGGGGCCCTGCGGCTAGGATGGAGCGCGGCCTGCCCCTCCCATCCCTCTTGGGCGCAGGGGGTCCTGCCCGCGCCCCCACTCCCGGCTTGGGGGCCCTGCCCTCCGGCTCTCAGGCTTTAGGATTCCTGGAGTCCTTTCCTCCCTAGACTGGCTTGGTCCCATGCGCGGGAGGTGGGACCAATGAGGACACCTGAGCGACCAGGACTGAGGAACAACAGAGAGCAGGGGGAGGCCCGTGTCTCGGCCTGAAAGTGCGGCTTGAGGACCGGGGCTGGCCCTCAGTGCTACTGGGGTTGTGTCCCGACCGGAGCGTTGTGACTTAAGGGATTTCTCGGCGTGGGCAGGCTCCGGGGCCCCCTGGCACTAACCTCGTCCTGCTCCCAGGGGGCTCTAGCCCGGGCAGGGGCTCGCCTCACCCTGAGCTGGCCCCTGCAGGACAGGCAGTCACCGGAGAGACCGGACTGCGGGAGCGCTGGCGGTGCAGTGGGCAGGGAGCCGCCAAAGGAAGGGGCTCCTGGGGGCCCTCTGCTCGGGCCCCCGACCCCGCCTCGGCCCCACCCCCCACATCGGCACGCCCCTCCTGCACGGCCACGCCCTGCTGGCTCCGCCCCGCCCCTGCCTCGGCACCACCCTCCCCGCTAGGCCCCGCCCCTGCTGGCCCCGCCCATGCATCGGCCCCTCCCCCTCTCGGCCCCACCCCGGCGCGCACCTTCTCGCGCAGCCGCTCGCGCAGCGCCGCCAGGTGCGCCTCGCGGATCTCCTTGCTGAGTTCCATCTTGTAGTTGAGCTTCTCCTCCGCCAGGCGGCTGAAATTGTTGTTCTCCTCCAGCGCCTTGTGCAGCACCTCGCGCTCGTGCTCGCGTCGCTCCGCCAGCTGCTTCAGTACCTGCGCCTCCTGCGTCTGCGCGAGCGGCGGAGCGTGAGGGGCGGCGGGGCCCACACCGCCCCACCAGTCCTCCCCGCGCAGCTGTCCGGGCCACGCCCAGTGCCCGCCGTCCAGCCCAAGCCGACCGCCTCCCGCCCACCGGGCTTGTCCTCGAGCTCGGGCCTGCATTGGACTGCAGTCGGCGAGGGTGACCTCCTCGTCCCCAGACAAACCCTTCCTGTCCGTCCAGAGCCGCAGAGCTGCCCTCTCCCCGCTGGGCTTAGGGCGCCAACGCTCTGTACGTTCGGCTGCCTCTTCCAGACCCCGGGCGCCCCCTCGGGAAAGGTTGGAGGAACGGAGGAAACTAAACTCGTGGGCAGTCACTGAGCCTTCCCTGTCTCTTCCTCAGACGTCTGCTCGCTGAGCACAAAGTAGGTGCTTAATATACACCGGGTTCTGAGCTCCCTAGGGTCCTGGAGGCAAGGGAGGGGTCCCCAGGGCTGCTGGGAAGGGACGAGTTGGAACGAGGAACGTGGGGCTGCTGGCGCCAGACAGTCCAGCCCTGCTGGTGGCCCCTGGAGGAGACTCGAGGCTCCCAGAGGTTATTAGCCTCCCTCAGCCTCCTGCAGAAGGCTGCTGGGCTCCCACCCACGTGCCAGTCATCACTAGTTAACCCTGAGAAGCCTGGGTCCCCAGGTCTCACCAGACCTGCTATAAGGAAGATAAAAGCCACTGCCCCTGCCCAGTGGGCTTGGGCACCAGGACAGCACTCCTGAAAGCACGCGCTCTTCCACATGTGTTTCAGCCTTAGAGGGGCTGATGTGAGGAGAATCGGTGGGGAGGGGGCCCCACCTGTCCCAGGAGCCCCCTAAATGCCCAGCAGGTCTGACTCACAGCCCCCAGCACGAGAAGCCTTTCCTTTGGCCTCCCCTGCCCAGGAGGATACCAGCCCAGCCTCCTCTCCCAAGGCCCCCTCCTGGGGTTAACACCTGACCCTCCCACCTCTACCAGCATGGCCAAGGGCGCCCCCCTACCCCACCAACAGTGTCTGGTTCCTGTCTCCCTCCAGCTGACTGCCATTGAGGAATCCTTCCTTTTCCCTGTCTCATTCTGATTGCTCAAGAGGCAGTCTGGGGAATACAAGGTGTAGCCTCCCTGCTACAGGCCCACAATCAAGCAGGTGCTTGAAGTACCCTGCACCTTGGGATGCTGTCTGTGGCCAGTAAGACCTCTTGACCATCTTCATCAGGACCTGAAGAGGAGACTCCTTACCTTCCTCCGCTCCTCAGCTGCCTCCAGCCGCTTCTGCAGCTCCTCCAGGGAGGTGTCCTTCCTCTTGGGGGGGGAGGAGAGCACAGGGCTCTCTGGGGACAGGTCGGAAGGGGACTTGAGGATGACCTCAAAGCTCTGGCCAGAGGCCCTCTTGTCCAGCTGCTTCACCTCCATGTCTGCAGGGCAAGAGCAGGAGGGGGCTTCAGGAGGGCTGGTCAAGGTGGGGGCGGGCTGAGCACCTATCCAAATCAAAGGCTGGGGGAAGCTGTGTGGCTGCTCACATGGGACTCCCAGGGCTGGGCCCCCAGGGCCACCCACCCCCAGAGGGCCCCTCTCCATAAGCCAGCCTCCCTGGAGGCTCCTGGCTGCCATGGGAGGGGGAGCAAGGCCAGGTGATGGCAAGTGCTAGCAGGGCGGGGGCCAGCAGCACCCAGTGCACTCACCCCCATACTGGTAGATGGTGTTGGGGTGCGGCTGTGAGTAGAAGCAGGAGCAGATGAGCGACAGCACCGACAGCTCCTTCATCTTCTCCTTGTAGGCTGTGGGCATGGTGCCAGGTGAGCAGGTGCCACCGCACTCACGGCCCCCCCTCCCGGCTGCCCGGGCCTCCGACCTCTGACCCCATTGCCCACTCCTTCTGATGTGTCTCTCTGGGAGCTTGTTTGTCTTGCTCTCTTGTGTCCTCACATCGCTGACTCTCCAGCTCTTCCTCCCAGGTGTGGACTCTCCCCTTCCCTGGGCTCCCTCCCTGCTGGTTGCCCTGCACTATTCGCTCCATTCCCATTTCCAAGCCCCTGTGTCCACCCCCAAGACGGTCTGCCTCCTTCCCCATCCTTGTCTCTCTTGGCGTTTCTGTTTGTCTCCCCTTGTCTCTTTCTTTCTGTGTCTTTGTTCATCTTTCTGTCTTTCTGGCTCTCCATCTGTCACTATGTCTCTTCTTATCTTTCTCTGTCTCTGTGATTCTTTGTCATTGTGTATTTTGCCTCCCTCTGCCCCTCCACCTACTTCTTCCTCCCCTTTCCCTCTCATGGACATTTGCCCAGTTGTTAGAGAGACAATCCTGACTGGGCCACCACAGATGTGGAGCTTCTGGGAGCAGCACTTTCTTGGGCTGTGCTCTGAGATGAAGCCCTCAGACCCCCCTGTCCACCCTTTTACCCTGTAGTGTGGCTGCCCTGGGATGAAATCAGGCTCTCAGCAGACACTCGCTACCCATCAAAGGCCAAAGGGAAGGGAGCTGTCCGTTCAGCACCACAGCCCGCCCCCTAGCCTTACCCGGCACGTGCCCACAGCCAATATCTCCACTAACCCAACCAGTAAAAGGAGGTGATGCTGTTGAGGCCCTGGGCCTTGTCAGCAGAAGGGGAGCTACCTGCTCTCAGAATGGAAATAATTGGGTTACTTGTGTTCTATTCACAGTGAGCCAGGCCCCAAAGTAGACCCATGGATCCCATGTTTCACTGGCTTTCAACAATCCTCTAAGCCCAATACTGTCACTCCAATGCAACCAAGAAGATGCTGGGCCCAGGTAGCTCACAGGGCTTGTTCAGAGCTCTTCCAGGGCCACCCCAGGTGTCTGGGTTCTTTCCACCACTGCAGCAGGCCCCAAGACCAGGAGGCTCAGACCCACACCTGCCTCCCTGGCTGGAGAAATTGGTATAGGCCTCCAGAGAGACACTCCAAGGAGAGGGAATGTGGCTTCCATGAAGGAAAAAGCAGGCACAGTTACCCACAGCATTCTTCCAAGGGGCAGATGGTTTGGACAAGAAACTTTCTGATGAAATTTCACATGAGATAATGTTTTTAAATTGAATTCACATGAAACTGGGGAAGGTGTTGGTGCAGAAGCAGGACACGGGGCAGAGTGACCAGGCCCTGTGTGAGGGGACAGCTTGTGGCAAGCAGAGTCCTCCCAGCACTGGTGCAGGGAGTGATGTTGTTTGATCTAAATGTTCCGATGACCCAGACTCTTCTGGATTGAGCCCAAGAGGCTGTGAAGGGAGCACGAGGGAACCCTGAGCCAGCAGCAGGGAGAGCCTTTGGGGTCTCGGAAGGGAAACGAGGCGAAGACACATGGCGTGCTCATTGGCTCAGGAGGCGAGGAGGGCAGGGTGAGGGGGCCTCAGAGGGGACTTAGTCCGGACTTGCCAGTTGTATTTTCTCACAAGCAGAATCTAGTCATGTGTTATTTGTGTCATTAAAACATAGTTTTAGTAGTAACCTGTAACGAAAAAGAATATGAAAACGAACATAGGTATGTGTGTATAAGACTGAAACATGAGGCTCTACACCAGAAACTGACACAACACTGTAAACTGACTCCACTTCAATTTTTTAAAAAATGGCAAGAGAGAGAAATTATGTAAAGATTGGAATGAAAAAAATTTTTTAAGTTAATTTTAAAAAGGAGGCAGATGGCTACATCCCAGGACTTGTGCTTGGAAGTTAGAGGTTGTAAGATCAAACAGACCAGCTCTTCAGGAGCAGCAGACCAGGAGACATTTAGCCACTTGGAGAGGCTGGAGAGGCAGCCAGCCCTGTACTCAGAAAGGAAGATGGGGCAGGGGAGTTGGGGGGGGGGGTCTGCGTCAAGGGCCTACCTGGATCCTGGGAGAGGCCAGGAAGGAGGGGCCTCAGTCTCACCCTGCCAGCACCGTCCACCCTGGCAACAGACACCAGCCCCCATCCTGACCTTTCAGATAGCCCTTCCTCATTGCAGGTCGGAACTTCTGAATGAGTTTACCTTACAGGTCAGGAAACTGGGGCCTCACAGCTACTCAAGGCCCTCTCTGCCATGAGCCTGAGATTTTCCCAGGAAAAGGAGCTGAAGATTAACTACAGAAGAAGAATACCTTTACAGATGAGTGCCGGGGTCCCCTTTCTAGGCACAGTTGCCTCAGCATGGGAGGAGGCAGGCAGCAATTCAGGGGGAGGAGGGGGAGCTTGGGCAGGTGTGAGTATGGGCGCTGCATCATCAGGAGAGAGGGGAGGAACAGCCGGCTGGGGACAGAGGTCAGAGTTCTCTGAGGTATGGCTCTGCCCAGGGGCAAGTCTCCAGCTGGGAAGCGAGGGACTCTGTCCTGCGGCTTCAAACAGGGATGCAGGGCGGCATCTGATGGTCCCAGAGACCCCCGGGTTGGTTTTTCCAGGCTGATGGCCCACAAGGACCTTCCTTCTCAGAAGACCCGTCCTCAAGAAGCCCAATGGGAGGGGGCTTGGGAGTGAGGCCTGCTCTGTGGTCAGGCTGCAGATCACAGGGGACTGCATGGCAGGTGAGGGATTGCAAATTTGGAGAGAGTGAGCAGAGAGAAGCCTGTTGGGGGTAGCGGGGAGGGGAAGGGCAGCTAGAGAACAGGGCCAGGCCCAGCAGTACCCGCGCAGAGCAGGAGGTTATGCCCAAGTTTTCAGAGCTGGAGGGACTTAAAGTGTGTCTCATTGCAGAGGAAGGAGGTGGAGACCCAGACCTCTCCACAGACCCTCTGGGCCTCAAGGCATGCCCTCCCTTTTCTCCCCTCACCGGGACCCTCTCTTCCTCCCCCATCACTGACTTCAGGAAGTCCTTAAAAACAAATCTGTCCCGCTGGATTGCTTTCACACCCCCTCATGTCAAATGTTAAATGCAAAATGCATATGGGCCTTTTGGGTGATTACATCCCAAACAAGTGAGAGTTAGAGGAAGGCACTAGATCAGCTACAGCAGCTCCGTAACAATGATAATAGTGCCCACGGTGGGGGGAGTGGGGGGTCATAGTCCTCTCAACTGACTCTCAAGACCACCCAGCCCAGGCAGACACCCTCATCAGCCTCGTTTCTACAGAAGAGACAGGCTCAGAGAGGGCAAGTGGCCCACCCAAAGTCACACAGCATGCTAAGATGGGAGCCTTATGGGAAGGTCTTCCAGAATCAGGAGGGAAGGGGGCCCCACAGATTTCTGATCATCCCTAGAAGGGCCCTGGAGGCTGTTAACTACTTATGGACAGATGAAACTCCTCCAACAGTGCTAGGAGCCCTGCATGGCAGGAATCACAGGCAGAATTCCCCTTTTTCTGGGAAATGTGACTACAACAGTCCTGCTACCTGGCCTGGATCGGGCATTCACCTCTTGCCAGGCCCCAGGCTAAGCACCTTTCCCAAAATGTCTCATTCAACCCTCAGAACAAACATGGGGGGGGTGCTGTTAGTATTGTCCCCTCCATATGGGGAAACTGAGCTGCTGAGAGGCAGGGTAGCATGTGCAAGTCCTCACATCTTGCCAGAGTTGCACAAGGGGGTGAATATGGGCAAGATTCTATAAAAGTGCGTGGAGAGCTTAGTGCCTGAGGACACCAGGAGGTGGTGTCCCCAGAACACAGCCCAGCAGGAGGCACTGGAGGGAGAGGCGGGGGAAAGCTTTCCAGTCTCTTCAGGAAGAGAAAGCTAAGAGCAAGTCTGCAGCAGCCACAGACCAGGGCAGAGAGGACCTTCAAGGCCATCTTGAGGCACAGAAGGCTGCTCCAATCGAAGATGTGTTTTCATAGAGAAGCTGTCACTGGTTCACCTCTACCAGTTTTGGCCACAATTACCAGCGCTGTCATGTAGCCACTTCTGTCATGTAGCCAGGCCTCCCTCCCATCAAGCAGTTATGGATGGGAGAAGCTGCAGGTGAGCACAGGCATGGACACACGTGGGCCGTGCTCTGTGGAGGGCAGCGCTGATGACAGAACAGGAAAGTCCCAGCCCATGTGCGGTTGGCCAGGGGGCAGTTCTCTGGCTGGCACTGGAGTACATCTTTGAAGCAATGGCTATGCTGGACAAAACTAACCAATTGTGTTTGTAGTCTCCCTTTTGACACATTAGTCTCCCTAATGGCAACTTCGACACCCAGAGAAATCCTGGGAACAGGTGTGGGTCAGCAGTGCCCCAAAGTCTGGCAGAGAAGAGGGTCTGGTGCGGGGGCCCTGAGGTTGGAGGGTCTGGACCCAGCCCCCATGGCTGCCCACAGTGAGGCTCTGGCTGTGTCCCTCCGCCGCCTAACTCCAGTCTGCTCATGTCAGATGGACGAGAAGGAAGCCTGTTCCCGGGTGAGTGAGGGAAACGCTGATAAGTGCTCCCAGGAGTGGCTGTCCACTAACCCCCAGCTCAGGCACAGGTGGTGAGTGAGGACCCCCAGCCTCACTTCAGGCTGGGTCTGGGGCAGCACCAGCCACCCTCAGTTGCTGGTCTCAGTAACTCTGGGGATGCCATCGAGAGGGCAGGGGGTGGGTGAAGTCCAGATGGACAAGACCTCCAGACTGGGTGGGGGAGTGGTGTGGTCAGTGACCCACGTGGTCCCCTCCATATAAGTAAGGTGCAGAAGTCACTTGGGGCAGGAACCCGCCGAGTCTGAGGGGCGGGGTCAGGGCGCTGAACATGTGGGTGGGCGGGGCTCCGGCGCCTCCGGCCAAAGTGGGCGCTCCCGAGAGAATACGGTCACCTGGGGAGAGGGGATCACAGCGACCGGCCCCCTAGGGCTGAGGGAAGGGTGTGGGGGCGGGGGTAACAGGGTGGAGGTGAGGGTCCTCCTGCACAGCCATTCTGGGCCCCAAGGGCAACGATGAAGCTAGTCTCGGGGCTGCCGGACAGGGCAGAGCGTTCCTGGACAAAGCTACGCCCGCGTCCTCGCGCCAAGGGTCGCCTGGCAGCTCGCCCGCGTCCAGTTTCTGCCCTGCGTTTCCCGCCTCGCTCCGTGGCCGCCCCTCCACTGGTGCTCAGAGCCCGCAACCGGCCAGAAGGAGGGGGTCGCTGCACTTAGCAGCAGAAGGTCCGCAGCTGGGGAGGCGGGGCGGTAGGGGAGGGAGAGGCAGACGCCCCCATGCTAGGAAAGCTCGGAAACCTCAGAGGCCCTTCCCCCATCGAAACCCGCAGCGCAAAGGGCGGTGGCTTTTTCGACGAAGGGCGGGTGGCACCATGTCGCAGAGGGTGGTCCCGAGCCCGCAGCGGCGAGGGGAGGGGCGGCGACGCGGGGTGCGGGTGCGGCGAGGCTCGCTCTTGGCTCAGGTTTCCTTCCCCCGTCTTCTCGCAGCACCCCCTCCTGCCCCCCGGCCGCTCCACTGGCGCAGGGAGGTTGCGGGCCTCGCCGGCCCTAGGCTGGGACTCCCGCAAAGGGGTCCCGCCCTCCTTTCTCCGGCCCCCCCCCCGCGAAGGCGCGGTCGCATCAGGGTCTGCAGTCGCCTCACGGGACCCTGCGAGCGCGCCCACCCAGGGTTCTCGGAGCTACGCTGCCGCAGTCGCGCCCGGACTGGTACGGCGGCGCCCCTGCGCCGACGCCCCCATTCCAAGAGCAGCCCCTGCCCAGCAGCCCAAGTCCGCTAGGCTGGCGCCGCAATCCCCGCCCTATGGGCACCGGGTCTACCCAACTTGGCGGCCCCGAACCCAGGCTCTAGTGGGTTCTGCCCGGTGCGCGCCTGCACCCTTGCAGAACGCGGGGTCCGAGAAGGGAAAATGGTCCGCAGCCGGCCCAGCGGCAGGTGAGGCCAGACAATAGCCTGTGCTCAGAACCCGCCGCCCCGAAGCTCGAGGCCCCGGGCGCCTACCGGACAAAGTGCTGGCCATGGTGCTGGCGGTGGCGGGGTGGAGGAGGCTGGAGATGCGCGGGCGGCGGCTGGAGCTGCAGTAGGCGAATGCTGCAGTGGCGGGGAGGGGAGGGAGCAGGGAGGGCGGGAGGCGGGCTCCGCGCGAGGAGAGGTTGGGGGAAGCGCCTGGCTGTGGCACGGGCTGCAGCCGTCAGAGGGAGGGGACAGTGGGAGGGGACCACGGGAGGGGAGAGATCAGCCTGGGACGCAGAGCAGAGCGCTGCAACCAGATGCTTATCCTCCGACCGCTCACAGCTGTGACCCGCTGTCCTCCTACACACTTGGGTTTGTGTGTTTGGGGGGATGGTGAAGACAGCCCCCATTGCCTAGAGTGGGTGCAGCAGGAGGGGATAGGGCTCAATGTCAGGGTTGGGCGAGAGCTCTTCACTGAGGCCAATGTGAGGGGCCTTCTGTGTGCCCAGGCCTGTGCTGAGGGCAAAGCAAGTCATGGACAGTGAGGGTGGGTGGTCTGGAAGGCTTCCCGGGGGCATCCCCCAGGATGAGCAAACTGTAAGGCAGAGAAGAAGCTAAATTGAGGTGATGAGGCCTCAAACAAGGACTTTGGAACAAGACAGAGATGGGAGCCAATGCTGTGTGACCGAGGGGGAGTTTCTGACCTCTCTGGGCCTCCATTTTTCAGATGTAAGTTGAGACAATGGTGCCAGATTGTGAGGGAGAGATTTTCACACTTAGTGAGCAAGTGGCATCCTGCCCCCACCCCATCCTCTGGACTCAGATTGACACCCCCAAAGGGAGAGCCTTTCCTGCAGTGACCATGTCACCTATTTGCCAATGGGGAAGGGAAGTCATTCCCAGACAGACAGAGTGTCACTCTTGTTTTAGGGACGGAGCCTCCGAGGCCAAGAGAAGTGCTTACTCCATAAGCAGTTAAGTCCTAGGGCCAGGAAGAGAACTCTAGGGAAACTTGGGAACAAGCAGAGAAATGAGGAGAGCTCAGAAAGATGAAAATCAGGGAGAAACTCAAGGATCAGAGTCAGCCTGGAGCAGGGCCAGCAGGTGTGTGTATAAACTCACATGGATGTGCACATACAGCAAGTATGTAATTGGTTAACATTTGTCTTGTGGTCCACATGGTGTCTGGTCCACCATGGGAGTCCCACAAAGCCAGCCAGAGCAGACCCTCAGTTCAGGTTTGCTGACTTGATCGAGATCCCTGTGCCCACTGAATGGGGCTTGCGACAGCCAACCTCTGTCTCCTTTTCTCTCATCTCTTAGGGTTTGGTACAACAGCACTTCCATGTTATAATTTACAGGAGGCTGGGAAGTCCCCATGCACAATGTGTAACCAAGGTCTTGGAGTCCTCAGCTCCAGTTCTGGCCGGGAAGTTCTCGAAGTCTCTGGGTCCTGACCTTCCCTTCCTTGGGCTTTTGTCGGGGGAAACACTACTACTCTCAGAAGATGGGGAGTCTGGAAGTGAAGAGTGGACTTCCGGCTCTGGGACTCGCTGCTGTCTTGGGGCAATCTACTAACCACTCACCTTGTGCTTCCTCTCCTCACCTGTAAGGAGTGGATCATAAAGGAACTTATCTCAGGGGTCACTGGAAGGACAAACATCTTAATGCCTGCATAGATGGTACTGAAACTTGTGCCTGGTCAGCATTCAGCAAGTGTGTGGCCAGGTCTCCTAATCTTCTCCAAGCTCCATGCTGAGACAGATACTCTACCATCCCCTCACCAGAAACAGGTGGGTGCAAGTTGATGCTAATGTGTGCCAGGCACTTCCTCAAGCATGATCTCACACACATCAGCATGGACACACATGTGGCATAAAGGTGTCATCAGCGGGAAAGCATCTGGACATTAAACAGACTATGAGACACTTGCTCTAAAATCAGCGTCGGTAGCTGACTGTGGGCTGTCACTGCAGAGTCAATTTCTTCCGGTGCTTTTGGGGGCATGCTGGGGTCGCCTAGACAAACATTTCTGACCACACAGAGCTGTGTAGACACGTGGAACACCCCCTTCCCCGGTTGACTGCCAGCTTGTGCTCGGTGCTGGGGATTCAGAGGGGCCCGCGCTGTCTAGTGGGGGACATTGACTGTAAAAGCGGCTGCACCCAGGGGACAGTGAGGAGAGGAGCCAGTGAGACGGTCAGGAGCCGAGTCATGAGGAAGGAGCAGTCCTTTGCGAAATTTAAGGCGAGTGATAGGCTCAGATTCCAGAATTAAAAAGACCTCCGGGTGTTTCAAGAACCACAGGAAACCAATTTGAAGGCTTGTGCAGTTGTGGGGGCAGTTGTGTGAGGGGGCTTGGCCCAGGGAGGGGGAATGGAATGGAGGCCCTGGTGGGGATGATATCGAGGGAGGAGAATGCGGGACCCCAGTTTCGTGCCCGCAAGTGAGGAGGTGCCAGTCCCTGGGCTCAGGGTCAACGGAAAGGGTGGGACTGGAACGCAGCGCGCCTATAGTGCGCGGGCCCCTCGGCAGGGGAGCGGTTTCCGGCCGGAGCACGCGCAGAGGACCGGAATTGGGGGCGGAAGTGCGGCGCGTCCAGGGAAGACTACGCGCCTCAACTCGCAAAGTCGGAAGTCCTGCGGGTTGAGGACGCGGTGGTGGTGCGTCAGCTGGACTGGGGCGAATTCCTGGGGAGCCTGGTCGAGGAAGGCGTCCCACGGACACCCTAGCACTGGTACCTGTGCCCACGCGGGGGCTTCCGCAACTGCAACTCCCGGCAGGCCCCGCGCCGCCCTCGGGCCGCGCGCGGGCGAGTCTGCCGCGGGGCACTGTGGGGCGCGTAGTGCCGGCTGCGCTCGCGGAGGGGCCGACCCGCAGGAAGGGCCGCCGCACGGGGTCTAGCGGGGCGGACTGTTGGCCCCAGTGTCCAGGCGGAGCTGGGCCTAGTGGGGTTGAGCGGCTTGCTGGGCGCCGGGCGGGTTCGCGGCCCAGGGCGGAGCAGCACACGTGCTCTCTCGCCGCACCTGGGACCGCCCGGTGGAGTGGTGGTGGGCGGGAGAAGAGGCAGGGCGGACGAGTCGGTTCTTTGTGGTGGGACGTCACGGGCTCGCCTTCCGTCCAGTCCCCTGCAGGGACTGCACCAGCTGACAGGCGGAGTGGCCTGGCGCTCCAGAAAGGGTCGCTTCTAACAGTCTTGCTGTCATTCCGCCCTCTGCCCTAGGGGCTCCCGCGGAGAAGAGCATCATGTCCCAGCGCCACAGGCTGGCATCGCTTCCCTGCAGTGGCTGAGACCCTGAGATGTTCAGAGGGGTTTTGTCTCCCAGACCCACACAGCCTGCGTTTCCGCTAACCTCTGCCCTCCCGAGAATAGGCCAAAATGCCCAAGATAACCCTGAATGGTGTGACAGTGGATTTCCCTTTCCAGCCATACAAGTGCCAAGAGGAGTACATGACCAAGGTGTTGGAGTGTCTGCAGAAGGTGAGGCTGCAGACGGAGGGCTTGTACCTGGGGGATGTGTCAGCATGGTTGGAGCCTCAGCAAAGACCTTTGTGTTCAGTCGGGGTCCTGCTGGTGAAGGTGCCCTTCTGAATGCGAGACTCAGCCATAAATAGGGCCCATGTTTTAGGTGGGGTAGGAGGGATGCTACACACGTGAAGAAGTTGGTTCTAGACGGTGGTGAGTGCTCTGAGGAAAAGACACAAGGTGATAGGCTTACGAGCACCTTGGGGCTTCTCTGAGGAGGTTGCATTTGAGCTGAGACCAGATGAGGAGGAGCAGCCAGCTATTCGAGGGTCCAAAGGAAGTATTTCCTCACAGAGGGGCAGCGGCTGCCCAGCCCTCCTTCTGGAAGGTCTCCAAACCTCAGGGGGTGTTGAAGGTGAAAGGGGTGCAGCTTGTTTGCTGCTGGGTTTCGGGCATGCCTTCTGGTACCTGTCAAGCCCCCAGCCCCCAAGGGCTGCCCCTGCAGCCGGGCTCACACAGAGCCTGCACGAGGAGCCAGGTGCCCATTCCTGCAGCAGCTGGGACGACAGCTTCCCAGATAGCGCCTGCGTGTCTGCCCAGGGTCCCCACTCAGGCTCCCAGGTGAGACTTACGTAGGCCGTCAGAGTCCTTTCAGATAGTGTAAAGGCTTGGATCCAGAATGCAGAATTAATCTGCTGTTTTGGGACTTGAGACCTAATTAGTCATCTTTTTACATATATTGGGCTGAAAAATACTGTGATGTTTCGGGTAATGCGCTGCAAATTGTTTGCTAGGGAGGGCTGACTTAATCTGCAGCTTTTGGTTTGAGCGTGGAAACGTCCTGTGGAGGTTGTGCGCCCTGCGGGGTGGGCTGTGCTTGAGCAGAGCTACCCTGCTGGCTGCTGGGCTTGTCCCAGGTGGGCTGTGTGACCTGCTTGGCCCCTGCTTCCCCGTGACCCTGTTCCTGGCCCCATTCAGAAAGTGAACGGCATCCTGGAGAGCCCCACGGGCACGGGGAAGACCCTTTGCCTCCTCTGCACCACACTGGCCTGGCAGGAGCACCTCCGGGATACCATCTCTGCCCGCAAGATTGCCGAGAGGGCGCGAGGGGAGCTCTTCCCCCATCGCGCCTTGTCCTGGGGGGACGCCACCTTGGACGGAGACAACATAGGTGGGGCTCCCATCTGCCTATCCCCTGGCCCCTGTGGGGAGGCA
This sequence comes from Camelus bactrianus, assembly GCF_048773025.1. Classification (NCBI taxonomy): domain Eukaryota; kingdom Metazoa; phylum Chordata; class Mammalia; order Artiodactyla; family Camelidae; genus Camelus; species Camelus bactrianus. The sequence continues at coordinate 32,848,243 of NC_133557.1, forward strand.
CATAATGGAAGGAGTGTTGTAGCTGCCACGCCATTTCTTGCCGTCCTGGCTGTAAACCTGAGGTCACCCCTGGGAGCGAGTGTCTGGTGTCTGATGCTTGGCTGTCCCCAGGGTTGCATTAGCTGTGTGCCCCCGGGATAACCACACATATATGCCCTGACCTCTTCTGTTTCCTTGTGCCCTGGCAGCATGCTACACAGACATCCCAAAGATCATTTATGCATCCAGGACCCACTCACAGCTCACGCAGGTCATCAGCGAGCTTCGGAGCACCTCCTACCGGTAGGTGTGGCGGCATTCATCCTGCCTCAGGGTCATGGGGGTGAGGGGGTGGTGGGGACAGTCCCGGCACAGTGGTCGATGGTGGTGTTCTGCCTGGACTCCACCCTGAGGGTGCTCCGTGCTCTGAAGTGTGGGGCTACTTGTGAGTTGACGCCCTGACCTCGGAGCTCCTTGCGGCCCTTGTGGCGTCAGCTGTGGGTATGGGTCCGGGCAGCTGCGAAGTGGGTGCGGAGAGGCTCCGGCACAGCTGCAGGAGCGGTGGGGTCCTGCCCCGGCCTCCCAGGAGAGGGAGTATGGAGGTGACGGAGTCTCCTCCCACCTGCCCGCCTTTCTCTGCCGGGCCTCCTTGCTCTCCCTGGACCTGGCTTGGGGGCGCCCCGCCACAGAGGACGCCCTCCAAGCCCAGGCTGTGTTCCGCGTCTCCCTCTGGGTGCCCACGTGTGTCCCCTATGGCTCCTGCTGCCCTCTGACCCTTGGGCCCCACGACTCTTTCCCGCCAGGCCCAGAGTATGTGTGCTGGGCTCCCGGGAGCAGCTGTGCATCCACCCTGAGGTGAAGAGGCAGGAGAGCAACCACATGCAGGTGGGCTCCTCTGCGGCTCTGCTGGGTGGCTGCTGCCCGGGCTTCAGAGCCCCCAGCTGTGCCCCTGAGGGACTGGGGGTGAAGAGCTGGTGGGGGTGGAGCCAGCGGGGGGACCTCCTGCACCATCTATCACGGCCAGCACGTGCCCACCAGCCGGCCCAGTGCTCTGCCCGCTGCCAGCCGCCACACTGGCCAGGACCTTGTCCTTTGTCTCCCAGGTGCACTTGTGCCGTAGGAAGGTGTCGAGCCGCTCCTGCCACTTCTACAACAACGTCGAAGGTGAGGAGGGGGACACAGCCTGTGTGACCTCCCAGGGCCGAGCTTGGGGGCCCTGGCCTGCTGGCTCTCGCCCCTGGTGCTCTGGGGCGGTTGTGTCCCACTCAGCAGGTGGGGCGGGAGCTGGGTGCGTCTCCTGACTGGATCTCTGTTGGAGCATGGTCAGGAGAGCTCCCGCTGTGGGGCTGCTGGCCAGGCAGGCCCCACCCTCCCCTCACGGGGTGTTCCCAGGGCTTCAGCTGTGCAAACAGCCTGGTTTATGCTGAGCGTGTGCTTCCTTCCGGGAGTCTGGAATTTGGGTGCCTGCTGGACAGGGCGCCGGCGGGAGTGACCCCCCAGTGTACCCTGGGCGTTGGGTCTCTGGAGAGCACGTCCCACATGGTCACAGCTTGTTCTGGGGGTGACAGCTGGGGAGTGGAAGCTCCTGCACGTGCTCATCCCTTCGGTGCCCGTGCGGTGCGTCTCTCAGTGTGGGGGTGATGCTGGCAGCCTCTCCAGCCTCTGCTGCCGCTGGGAGGACAGTCTCACCCAAAAGCAGGTGGGAGTGACAAGCACGCGGTTCGTGACAGCTGGCGGCCCTGGTGTGGCATAGCTGTGTGGGTGCCCACAGCCCTGTGGAGGGGACACCTTGTCTCTTGTCACTGACTTTCCTGGAGCCCAGAGTGGAGGGTTTGCTGCTGGTGCCCTTGCCTCCAAAGTTCTGCTTTTTTGGCTTGTGGCTGCCTCTCCTGGGTGGAGCCTGAGGCAGCGGCAGGGATGCCTGTCTGTGGTGCAGCTGCTGCAGGTTCCTGTCTACAGAACAAGCTCTGTGGCCTGGGGTCCCACTTCTGTGGGATCGGGGTTCCCTCTGTTTCCTGCCACAGGGTTGGGACTCAGACCTGAGGTGACAGGACCCCAGGACACTCCCACTGGTGGGGTTTGGCGTGCCCACTGTGCTGGGTGGAGTGTCAGGGTGGCACTGTGTTCCCAGAGGCCTGAGCAGGGGGTCCCCGTGTGAGGCGCCCCTGTGCCCTGCTCCTTGTAGAGATGGGTGGGGTGTGTACCTGAGGCGGGCCTGGTCTTGGCCGGCTGTGAGTCGGGGCTGCATGGGGTCCACGTCTCCTGTGCAGCTCAGCCTCTGGGGCGAGGACCCAGGGGCTCGGGCTTGTTCCTCAGCACCTTCCCATTTGCTGCCTGCCTTGATCTGCTGGCACTGAGGACCCTTGGGACTGCGGGGAAGTGTGAAGGTGAGGGTGGCCCCCAGCAGCTGGCCCTGGCCCCAGCCCGGGGCCGGAGGTCACAGGCCGCCGGCTCTGCTGCCTCCGCTGGCGCCAGGCCTGCAGGCGTCCTGGGTCCCACAGGCTCCTTTCTCTTCTTGTTCCCCTGCTCAGCCTTCTGCCCTCAGTCCTGCCTGTGGTGCTCGAAGGGAGGCTCCCCATCTCCCTGGGGCTGCCTCCTCCCTGCAGAGGGGGTTTCAGATGTCCCGCTGGCCAGAGGCCAGAGCCTTTTGGGTCGGAACCACTCTGGCCATGTTTCTACAGCAACCTGGGGGTCAGCTTGTCCACTCTGCTGGGCCAGCCCTCACCTGCAGGGCCCCCCACCTGCAGCACCCCTCACCTCACCTGGGGAGCCCTGAGCATGGGGGAGGGGAGCAGGAGGCCAGAGGAGAGGGTGGGAGCTGGGGGGAGCTTTCGGCCCACAGTGGAGGCACTCCTGGAGCTGATGGGTGCTGGCCCCCTGGGCTGCATACCGGGTCCCCACTGCTCCAGGCCCTGCATGGCAGAGCAGGGGCTGTCCCAGCTGGCCTGCTGGCTCTGGCCTCCCTGGTCCCCGACCCACCTGCTCTGCTCCGGCTCCCGCTACCCAGTCATTGGCAGTGGGGAGGGTGGTGTCCACTCACCGTAAGCTAGCACATCCTTGCTCTGTTGAGCCTTTTTTGCCAGCTGACCCGCAGGATGTGAGAGGAGTTCCCAGCAGATGCTCAGGACTTGGAGAGGGGAGAAGTGGGCAGAGACCCCAGGAGGGGTCTGAGGAGGGGAGACATGCGTGTGCGTCTGTGCCCTAGAGTCAGCCCTGGTTGGGGCCCCTCACCCCTTCCTCCCTGGCCCCTCCTCCTCACCCCCTCCTCTTCTTCTCACCCCCGGCCCCCCAGGTTACTGAGCTCTGGGGCTGGCCTGTGCAGAGCCTGCCAATTGGCTGGTCTGTTGCTATGGTGCTGCCGTGGGGATGGCTCCTCTTCCTTCCCTCGCCTGCTGTCTCTGGGGTGCTCCGGGCTTGGGCTTGGACTTGGGTCACCGTGAGGGCCCGTGTATTCTGGTCTGTGCAGTTTCAAGCTGGGCCTGGTTCCAGCCCCGGTGGAGCTGGAGCTGGGGGCCGTGTCCACAAGGAGCTGCCCTGAGGCTCTCTGGGTGCTTGTTAGAGAAGACCTTTGGTCCTGTCTGCTGGGACCAGGCCCTGGGGTCCCTGGGGTAAAGCAGTTCCCTCTCAAGGCCCTTCTTTCCCTGGGCCGTGGCCAGCGGGGAGTCAGGGCTGCCATCCTGAGGGAAGGGTCCTGGGGCTGTTGGGCTCCTCCCCTCCCACCTGCCTCAGTCTGCAGCCCCTGCAGTGTCAGCGTGGGCAGTGACAGCTCTGTGTCCTCTCCTGCCTCCGCAGCCTGGCCCCTCCATGTGGTGGGGAAAGTGGAGCAGGAGGAGGGGACTTGCTGCCAGACTGAAGCCCCCAGGGCTTGTGGGAGTCGCCTGTCCTTGAGAGCGTCTGCAGTGGCTGTGACAGGCTGAGGGCTGCCCCATCTTGGGGGCCCTCCTGTTGGTGCTTAGCCTCAGGCCAGTGGCCACCTTCTGAGGTGCAGAGCAGGGCTCCCTTGGGCCATGCTCTAGGCCTGGGGCCCTCCCCAGAGGACCCTGAGACCCACGGGCAGGGATTCTCTCTGGTGAGTCCCCGGGGGTCTGAGTGCCCCCCACCACCTGCCCCACAGGAGGGTCGTGGGTGGCTGAACCCACTGCCTGCTGGCAGGAGCTGTTCATCCTGGGTGCCTCTTGGGGTCTGGGGGACTTGATGTTTACTCCTGCCTGCCTCCCCAGAGAAGAGCCTGGAGCAGGAGCTGGCCACCCCCATCCTGGACATCGAGGACCTGGTCAAGAGTGGACAGAGACACAAGTAAGGCCCCCGGCTGCGTGCTCCCTCCACAGGCAGGGTGCGTGCATGCTTTCCTTTCCTTTTTTCCTTTTCGCATCATGAAGCTAACAGCTGTTTGGTATGAAATGTGAGCAGCTGAGAGACCTCTTAAGTAAGAAGCACGGCCTTCAGCCCACCCCGCATGTGGCCTGGTGGGACCCACCTGGCCGGCCTTGTCACCTGCCAGCGGGGCCTCATGCCTGCCCCCCCAGTACAAGCTCCCTGACCTCGCCCTTCCTGATATCTGCTGCTGACCTTAGCTTCAGGGCTCAAGTCGTGATCAGATGGGGCTGCCTCGCTGACCGGCCCAGGACCAGGGGTGGGTCTTTTTGTTTTTGCGGGTTTTTGAGCCAGTGATCCACTCACAGGGCTGAAAGCTCATGGTGTGAAGTGCCTCACAGCGAGCCCTGCACTGTCCCCTGTCCGGGCCCCGCGGGAGCCCCCAGCCCCACAGCACCTACCCCATCCCCCCCGCAGGCTGTGCCCGTACTACCTGTCCCGGAGCCTGGCACAGCAGGCTGACCTCACAGCGAGCCCTGCACTGTCCCCTGTCCGGGCCCCGCGGGAGCCCCCAGCCCCACAGCACCTACCCCATCCCCCCCGCAGGCTGTGCCCGTACTACCTCTCCCGGAGCCTGGCACAGCAGGCCGACCTCACAGCGAGCCCTCCACTGTCCCCTGTCCGGGCCCCGCGGGAGCCCCCAGCCCCACAGCACCTACCCCATCCCCCCCGCAGGCTGTGCCCGTACTACCTCTCCCGGAGCCTGGCACAGCAGGCCGACATCATCTTCATGCCGTACAACTACTTGCTGGACGCTAAGGTGAGGGCTCAGCCTGTGTCCCTAAGGCCCCTGACGGCAGGGGCGTCCCTGTCAGACCCCTGCCGGTTCGGTTCCTGGGATTAGACTCCCGCTTGGAGCAGCAGGCTGGTGCCAGTGGACTGGGTCCCCCTCACTGCTCAGGGCTCAGTTGACGACCAGCCCGGGGCTGTGGCTCTTCTGTGCCATCCGGGGGTGTGGGCTGGCAGGGTTGGGAGACCCCCTTGTCCTGCTGTTGGCGTCTCTCTCCAGTTGGACGCCCGGGAGCATCCAGCCCTAACGCTGGCTTTAAGACTCCTGTGTGTGCAGCCTCTGTTTCAGCTGTGCTCGTGGTGTGAGCACTGCGGGTGGCCTCCTGTCTGGGCCCCTTGCTCACGCGCTGTCCCATGGTAGATGTCAGTGGAGAGCCCGCCGAGCTGGGATGCAGGGCTGAATCAGCCAGCATCTTTGAGTGCGGCTGTGCTCGGGTGATGGGGTAGGGGTGAGATGTGCGGCCGCGGACAGGAAGCCTCGGAGCAGTGGCTGACACGGGGACGCAGTGCATGTGAGCACAGCTCAGCGGGGCCGGAGCGAGTGGCTGGAGCAGAGGGGACAAGGTGCGTGGGGGTGCAGGGGCACGAGGTGAGGTGGCCCAGACTCGCACCTGGAGAGCTTGCAGGTTTGCCCAGGATTTGTATGTGATTCTCACAAAGTGGTGCTTTCAGCCTGGCTGCCTGGCCCGGGCTCCACCTCAGAACAGTTCTGTCACAGCTGATGAGCTGGTTCCAGAACTCATGTGGAAACCAGAGATCAGACAGAACAAGACGGGCTTGACAGAGGACAGGGCGGCTCACGCTTCTGACTGCAGGGCTCAGTGTGGAGCAGGATGCTGGTGGGGATCGCAGGGTGGCATCCAAGACAGACCCACACGTGTGGCAGCTGGCATTTGACAAACTTGCCTGAGTAGTTCAGTGGGGCAAGGGAAGGTGGGTTTTTGTGGTTTGTTTTTTCCACAAATGGTGCCAGAATAGCTGGACACCTATTTGGGAAAGGATGAATCTCAGCTGATACTTCATGCAGTTTAAACCTGAACGTCAAAGTTTGAGCCTTCAAAGCCCCAGGAGGAAGCACAGGGGGTCGTTGTGATTTGGGGGCAGTGGAGACCTTTCAGCGTAGACACACAAGGCACCAGCAGTGGGGACAAAGCTGATGAGTTGGTCTTCGCCACCACTTAAAGCTTGGCCTCTGAAAGGATCAGGAAGTCCAAGGGGTTAAATGTGTGCTCAGAGAGAGAGGTACCTCCGCTACACCTGTGTGCCTCTGACCGCACCCAAGGGGGACTCGGGCCAATTCCTGGTACTCAGCCCCGCCAGCGCTGGGAAAGGCCAGACAGACCCTCCACCTGAGAGACAGTGGGGTGGCCAATCAGCCTGTGCCTAGAAGACGTTCCTCATGGCCGGTTTTGAGGAGATGCAGGTTAGGACCTCAGGCCGTGACATGCACACTGAAATGGCTCAGACTACAGAGACTTGAGATGACTGGTGTTGGGCGGGACCTGGAGCACTGGATCTCGGGACATGGCTGGGAGCACAGCCACGGCAGAGCCTCGCGTGGCCAGCTCTTCAGAGCTCCCTGCGTCACCAGAGCCTCGACAGCCCCGACTGTTAGCGGGTGGTGTCCCTTGTGTCCCATGGGCAGGGAAAGGGGGCCCTGCCGCTACGTGCAGCCACCCACCTGGGTCAGAACGCTCACCCAGAGCAGTCCCAGTGGCTGGTGTGTTGTGTGTCCTGCTTTGGGTGGTGGCCACAGGGTGCCCACTCTTGTCAAAACTCAACTGCACATGTGAAGTGGGCAATCATACGAAAAATAAGCTTCCAGTTAAGTCAGTGGAGAGAAACTCTGCTGCCAGACCCCACCCAGGTCGTTCCGTGACCCTTGGGGGTTTAGAAATCCCTCACAAGCTGGGCTGGGCCTCCTCCTCCACCCTGTGGCTGCGTGCTGTGGTTGGGGTCACAGGACTGCTCCCTGTGCAGTGAGTGTCGCCAGGACGGACACCACCAGCTCAGCGGGGTGGGAGCAGTGCCCGCAGCCCAGCCAGCTGACACCCCAGCAGGAGGTGTGAGGGTTGGGCCATGAGGGCAGGGCTGCCCCACTTGGCTCCACTGTCAGCCCACTTGCTGTAGAGTCGCCGGGCACACGGCATCGACCTGAAGGGGACGGTCGTGATCTTTGATGAAGCTCACAACGTGGTGAGTGTTGGGGTGCTGTTCCCGATGCCCCCTTCTGCCCGCCTGCTTTCCTGTGCAGAAAAGTGCAGGCTTTTCTGTCCACCTGGCACCTGCTGTCAGGGCCGAGCACACCTGGGCCAGGTGGGCTGGCTGGCCTGTGCCCACATCTCGCAGGACCCCTGGGCCCCTCCTGCCTGCCACTCCTCTTCCCTTTGTCCCTGGTGGCCTCCTCCCCGCCCCCCTCTCCACCTGCTCCCTGCAGCCTCTGTCAGGCCCAGGAGCTCCATCTGCGGGAATGCTTGGCCTTGACCAGGGCACTGGAGGGAGGCCCCTTGGGGAGCCTGCGTCCTGGGACAGAGGTGGCCACCCTCAGCGCCCTTGGTTCCAGGCTCTTTTGTTGCCCCGGGGGCCAGATCTGACCTTCGAGAGGCGCTAAAAGCCAGGGTTTCGCGGGAAATTTCCTAGTTGTAAAACGTTGCAGCTGAAGGAAAACTGTCTTCAAACACTGGACGAGACATCCGTCTCTGGAGCAGTGTGAGACCAGGGCTCGGGGGCTCCCTGCACCCCACCCCACATCTGCCTCCCAGGCCCTGACCCCACCCTGTGCTGCCATGACGCGGCGTGCTTGGGGTCGCAGGAGAAGATGTGCGAGGAGGCCGCATCGTTTGACCTGACGCCCCATGACTTGGCCTCGGGACTGGACGTTATAGACCAGGTGTTGGAGGAGCAGACCCGGGTGGCGCAGCAGGGCGAGCTGCACCTGGAGTTCAGTGCCAGCTCCACCAGCACAGGTAAGCTCGCCGGGGCTGCAGACGGGCGGGCGGGGCCCGGGCCCTTCTTTCACGTTGGTTTTCGGGGACAGTGTCAGCTTCTGTGAGAGGCTTCTTGGCCTCATGCACCAGGGGGTGGGCTCCGCCCAGCTGTTCAGCGTTTTCTCCTGTCCTTTCCACTGTTTCCCTGCTGGTTGGACTTGGCATCTACTGTGTGAGGGTGAAAACCAAGCGTATTAGCTGTAAAGACATCTTATAACCTGTGAGCATCATCCACACAAAACTTGCTCCTGTCAGAGTCCTGGCCAGCATGTTCCTCACGCGGCGGTGACCGCAGTGTGGGTGGCACTCCAATGGACGTGGCTAGTTAGTCTGGACGCTCCGTGCAGCCGGCATCGGTGGCTGACGAGGAGTCCAGGCTACTCTGTAGCAAGTGTTTCCGCTGCTTGGCTGCTGCAGGCTTTTAGCATTTGTGTCTTGCCCTGCAAGCGGCTCATGTGAGCGCGCAGCCAGGCGTGAGCGGCCGCCTGGCGCCCCCAGCCCCACTCCTGGCCGGGCTGCAGGGAGCAGAGGCCCCCTCACTGGGCGCCTGCTCCCGCCCGCTCTGCGAGGCGCTTGTGGGCTGCCCTGGTGGAAGGAGGTCAGGACCTCCATGTTCTTAAACTTTACGTTCTTAAAACTTACTGAACTTTGTCTATGTGAGTCGTATCTGTCGAGAATTACTGTGTTAGAAATGAGAACTGAGAAACTTCTGAAGCTTTATTCACTCACTTAAGTAACAAACTGTTACATGTTATGTTTGCAAGAAGGTACCCTGGACAGGGAGGCTTCAAACAGGCAGAAATGCATCCTCCCCACCGCGGGGCCAGGCGCCCACGTGTGGTGTCGAGGTCCGCAGGGCGGCTCCCGCGGCAGCTCTGCGGGCTCTTCCCCTGCTGTGCCCTGGCTTGTCAGCACGTCACCCCAGCCTCTGCCCCCTCGTCGCAGGGCATCCTCCCCGGGGGCCGGGGCCCAGACGCCCTGTTCTCGTGGGGACACCTGTGACTGGATCAGGGCCCAGCCCAGTTCACGGGGCCTCGTCCTAACTGATCACCCTGCTTCCAAATGAGGTCACATTCACAGGGATCAGGGTTTAGGATTTGAGCGTGTCTTTCAGGAGGACCCAACTCAATCCATAATGTATTAGCATAAACAACGTTTTTGTTGAAAAGAACTGTTTCAAAAGTTGTAAGCGTGGCGCTGCTTCGGTTGTGTGAGTTTCTTTACCATCTGGCCCAGTGACAGGCGGTCGGGTCTTGTAACTGCTTTCTGCGTTTGTGCCGACACGATTCCGCGCGGCATGTGCGTGTGCACGTCGTGCGGCTGCTGAGAGAAGGGACACGGGTGAGCGTTTAAGGCAGCACAGGTGTCTCCTCTCTCAGTCCTCAGCCATCCAGGCAGGCCAGCGGTGCTGGGCCCTTTGGAGGCTCCGGGGTCTCTTCCCTGGCCTTCCTCTGCTTCTTCCTCACGTCTCCTCTGACTCTGACCTGCCACCCCCTGGTAAGGGCCCTGCTGTTCCGTTATCCGGGGCCACCTCCCCAGCTCAGGGTCCTTAACATCGTCACGCCTGCAAAGTCTGTTTTGCTGTGAAGGCGACATATTTGCAGGTTCCGGGGATTGGGACATGGGTGCGTTTGGGGGCTGTTGTCAGCCTGTGGGAAACTGCACCGTGTGTGTGTTCACGGGGCGGGGGAGGAGGCACGCGGTCTGTTGGTGGCGGCGGCAGCACAGCGAGGACTGGTTGGCCGCAGCCCTCCTGACCAGCTCTCGGGCTTGAGCCCCGGGGCCATGCCTGACGCACTGCCGGCCAGGCGGGAGCCTGCCTGTCCCTGGCGGGGCTTGGCCGCTGCACCCTGCTGCTCGGGAGTCCTTGTCTGGACGAGAGCTCTGTACTTTACTGTGTTGACCTGTGACACGAATTTCTAAATCTCTGTTTTCACCTCCGAATGTGTGTGTCTGAGTCACAGGTGAGTGTTTCTGCAGGGAGGTGTCTAGAAGTAGATTACCTGGTTGATTCCTTTTTCTCTTTCTGAAGCCCGGTCGTCTTGCTGCAGTTTGTCAGCGCTGAGTTTCTGGATCGATGCTGCCCAGGGCGTGCTGAGCCCTTTCAGTTGCAGTTCGAGTCTCTCTGCTGGGACGCTGTCCTGCAGGTGGAGCCCAGGGCCGGCCCGCTTGTCTCTTCCGCCTGAGGCCACAGCCAGCCCCTCCCTGGAACCCTTCTGTCTCCAGTTTTCTTTGACTTACAATTCCCGCCTTCCCTCTTGTTTCTCTGAAGACAGTGTGGCATGTGTCTATTTCTGTGTTCCTTTTAATTGAAGCTTCATTTCTGAAGTAAGTGTATGTTTTTCTCCTAATTGTGTTTGGGTTCTGTACTTCACTGCTGACCTTGAGAAAACTTGACTTGTTTCTTGTCTCACGTCTTGTCAGACGTCAGCGTTTTCTGTTTCAGATAATTTGCGGGAACTCCTGCTCCTCTTCCCCCCAGACCCATTTGACCAGCGTCCTGAGTAGAAGGGTTTCCTCTCTGTCTTGAGGGCGGTGCAGACCTGGCACCTTTACTTTGTCTTAGTGTGCGTTTCCCGAGAACAAGGATGTCCTCGTGTGACCGTAGTGCAGTCATCCGATCAAGAAACCAGCGTCCATAATTTTCCCCACTGTCCTCAGGTGGAGCCGAAGCAGCACACTGGACGCTGTGGTCCAGGCTGCGTGGCCACATCCTGGGGTCTCCGGCCTTCACCTGTCAGTGTCTCAGCTGCCGTCTCCTGGCCCACACATTTGCGAAGAGGAGGGTCAGTTACTTTGTTGACCGTCCTGCAGCGTGTCCTTGTGGCTCTACTCAGGTTATGCATTTTTGGGGGGTCCCGCCGAAGCCCCTGGTCTCGCAGGCACCGCGGGGCCCGTCCTCACGTTTCTGGTGGCGCTGATTTCGATCGCTGGCTTCAGGGCAGCTGGGGTGTTTGCGCAGTGAAGTTGCAGTTTTTCCATTCGTCACTCAGAAGTAACCTGCGGCACGATTCGTGGTCCGTCCCGGAATTAAGGATGTCTGCGAGGTCTGCGGACACGCGCGTCCCACCCGCGTGCTGGCCGTCAGAGCCGGGATCCTGCCGTGCAGAGGCCTTGACTCACCAGCGTCACAGCCATGGCCCGGTCTGGCCCAGAGCCAGCAGTTCTTCCTCCTGTTCTCTCTTCCGTACTTGTGGCCTGTGTGTGGTGGTGAGGGAAGCAGCTTCCCTCCCTCGGGACTTTGCTCGCCCGTTGGACCCCAGTGCTGTGGACGCTGCTCAGCCCGCCCGGCCGCCCCGGTGGAGGCCTGCTTGCTGGGCTCGGTGGTCTGGGAGCGCGGAGTCTGGGGCTGTGTCCTGCTGCCTGGCCTTGGTTATGCCACGCATCGCGTGCCGTGTGTTCACGTTCATCTTTCATTTCTTGTTCCATCTGTCTCCATTTGTGTTGACCTTTTGATTACTTATTTGTTTATTTTTTTGAGTATTTGAAACACGAGCATGGTCTCTAGTCCAAGTCACGGTTTACTCAACAGAAATGTTTTGTTCGTTTCTGGTTTATCCTTTCTTTGATTTTTTTTTTTTTTTTTTTTTGGTTTTTGCAAGAAGCAGCAGATGTAGGTGTATTTCCTTCGTTTGTCTTTCTCCCGCATAAAGGACCTACTGTGTTTGGTGGACACTTCACTTTACAGAGACTTGCCGACTCCCTCCTGCAGGTCTCCATGTCTGTTCGGCCATCGGTGTGGCCTTTAGGTTGTTTCCAGTACTTTGCAGATACAGACAGTGCTGTTTTGTGTCCTTTTGTCTTGTTCAGAGGTTCCTTCAGGGTCAGTTCCAGGAGGCAGGATGCTGGGTCCAGTCAAGCCTCCCGGGCTCTGTGCGCAGGCAGCTCGGGAACCAGTGTGCCTGCTCCGTGACAGTGGGCATGCTGTCCGTCATGATGGCCTCACCAGCAGAGCGTGGCGTCAGGCTCTTCCATTTTTCCAGCTTAATAGATGGAAACAGCCTTGGCGCGGTTCTGGGGTGCTTTTCTCTGGGGAGTGACTGACACTGACCACTTCCTTGGGTGCTTCAGGACCACGTGTGTTGCAGCGGTGTCCCCGAGGGGCGCAGAGTGGTCCGTGTCCTGAGCGTCCCCCTGCTGCCCTTGCTTTGGCCTCCAGGTCCCCACGGCCGCTCTTGCCCCTGACAGTGTCTCAGACTTCCCTTGTTTTTGGCGACCTTGACCCTTTGGAGGAGGAGTGGTCAGACATTTTGTAGAACGTCCTTTCCTTGGGATTTGTGTGGCGTTTTTCTCAGGATTTACTGAGGTTTGGGGATCTGGAGAGGAAGAGCTTGATGTCAAGTGCCCTCTTCATCCCGTCCTGTCGAGTGTCCCTGCTGCCGGCTCGGCATGGTGCTGGACCGTGCTCGCTGGCTGAGGTCAGCTGTGGCAGGGCCCCTTCCCCACACCGCCCCTCTGGGGGAGGCCTCTGCATGGCCCACACCTAGGGAGCAAGGTTATGCACTGGGGTGTTGCCCTCCATGGCTCCGAGTGGGGCACTGGTTTCTTAGAAGTGACACCAAGGGCAAAGATGTCAAGGGCGAAAATAGATAAACTGAACTTAACAAAATCAGGCACTTCCGTGCTTCTGAGGATACCATCAAGAAAGCAAAGACAGCCCACAGGATGGGAGACGGTTTTTGCAAATAATATGTCTGATGAGGGATCTGTAGGTAAAATACAGAGGAATTTCTTACAACTCGACAAAAAGACAGCCCAACCCAATTTAAAAATGGGCAAAGGGTAGAGACAGACCAACCTTCAAGGATGTACGAGGTGGCCAGTGTGCACAGGAAGAAAGGACCCGTTGGTCCTAAGGAAAATGCAGTCAGAACCAGTTCATGTGCGTGTCCTCAGGGTCTCTCTGAAGGTGACTGCCACAAGCTCCTGCCGCTTCCAGCTCAGCCCAGGCTGCTAGGATTTTAGAGCCCCTTCCCTTGTCAGAGTCCTGGTGCCTAAGGACGCGGAGGTGGGTCAGAACATGCAGAGCTGTTGAGCTTTTCCCTCCTCCAGGGCTGAACATGGAGCTGGAAGACTTGGCAAAGCTGAAGAGTAAGTGCCTGGTCCTGCTGAAGCCCCTCCCCACCCGCCCCGCCCCGCCCCACCGGCCCCGCCCCCTGACAGCCCCGCCCCCACAGTGATCCTGCTGCGCCTGGAGGGGGCCATTGATGCTGTGGAGCTGCCTGGAGGCGACAGCGGCATCACCAAGCCTGGGAGGTGAGGGCCCCTGTCCCTGCAGCGTTAGTCCAGCCCTTCGTTCGAGGTGCGGTTGCCTCTAGAACAAGGCGCCTACTCCCATGCCACCTTCTGCCAGGACAGAAAGTGTGGTCACACCGTCACCTCCTTAGGCCGGTAGTTGGCTGGAATGTTCTGAACATCCTACAGGCCTCCAGGCCACAGGATTTGTTTCCCGTAGCAGTGCTGGGACCCAGGCCCAGGTTTGTCCAGGCGAGGAACGTTCTGGGATGTTCTGGTGCGCTGGGCTGCCTGCCCTCTGTCTCCCTGAGCTCTGTCTGCTCTGCTGTGCTCAGACCCTTGTGGGACCCAGAGGAACCAGGAGCCTCCGCCCACCTTCCCCATGGCCTCTGCAGCAGCCCGTGCCCCTCCTCCCAGCTCTTCCCAAAACGGCTCTTTGGGTGCATTGCTAAGAGCCCCTGCCTCAGGGAGGCCCTGATGGCCACCTCCCAGCCCCCACCCCTGGCCCTAGCCCAATCCTTTCTCTGCACCCAGGTCTTGTACGGGCTGCTGTCCTACCCACCGGGGCTCCTGCCAGCAGAGGCCTCTCACCTTCATGCCTGGCCCTCCTTGAGGCTCAGAGCTTGTTTCTGAGTGAAGGAAATTTAAACCGCTGTTGCCTGACTAGGGTGCAGTCTAGTCTCCCGCAGAACCTGAGCTGCCTCTTTCTCTGCAGCTACATCTTTGAGCTGTTTGCGGAAGCCCAGATAACGTTTCAGTCCAAGGGCTGCATCCTGGACTTCCTGGACCAGATCATCCAGCACCTGGCAGGACGTGAGTCCCGGGCCACATGCACCCTGTGGCTGCCCCCACCGGGTGGGGACGTGGCCCTCGGAACTGCATTTCTGACCTTTCCGAGGCCTTGGCACATTTGGCAGTGAGTGTTCTGTAAAGCACAGTCTTCCCCGGCAGCTCCTTTTTGGAAAGAGCAGTGGGGGACCTTGGTGAGCTGGGGGTCCCACCAGCCTCCCCCACAAACCTCCTGCACCCCGCTTCCACTCAGAGGGTTTCCACCGGGCAGCTTGTGCCGGCGGGGCCTTGATGTGCTCCTGGGCTCTGTGGGGGCGGCCGGGCGGCCCCAGCCTGGTTTGGCTGGAGCCTCTTTTCTGGTCCTGAGGGGTGTGGGGTCGTCAGCACGCTGCTTCTACAGGTGCAGGGCTGTTCACCAACACGGCAGGATTGCAGAAGCTCGTGGACATCATCCAGGTGGGGAACGGCGTGTGACCAGGATGGAGGAGTCTCCCTCTCTTTCCTGATGGAAGCTGGGGGGCACCTCCTTCCACTGGAGCAGTTATTGATCCCACACCTGGGGGCAGGACAAGGCGCCCACAGCACACACTTCAAGTCAGCACCCTCGGTACTAGCTTCCTGCCACCCTGAGCGCACGCCGCAGGCCTGGGGAGGGGGCTGCACGTGGTGGCTTCAGCCAGTTACACCAGGGCCCGGTGGGCAGCGGGAGCTGCATAGGCTGAGCGCCTGGTGGGTCCCTGGGTCTTCAGACTGGCCCAGCTGCTCCTGCCCAGCCAGCTGCCCTCACCTTCTCTCCAGTTTCTTACTGACACAGCTTCTCCGGGCAAAGTCAGAGCAGAAGCCTGTCTCGGAGTTAGGAGCATGGACTCTGTCCCCCAGCCCCGTGTTGCTTTGCTGGGCCATCCTCGCCCAGAGAACATTCAGACACGAGGCGATTGCGTCTCGCTACACTCATGCTCTTCGGTGGCCTGTAGGGCTGTTGTTTGGAGTCAGCAGGTGGTCTGCATGTCCCTGGGCCAGGCGGGCCTCACGCTGGGCTTTGGGATTTGCTTAAGGGTCCGGGGGCCTGTCTGGCTGTGTGCAGGCTCAGTGGGCTCGAGGCCCTGGGTGACCTGCTGGGCAGTGCCTGCCACTCAGTGGCCCCACCCCATCTCCCCACTCTTCACTGTGCTTCTAAGGCTCCACCCACACCCCCCCCAGTCCACACTTGGCACAATCGGGCCGTGCAGGGCAGCGTCTCTGCCCCCCCAGTAACAGGGACCACCAGCCCCTGTCTGGGCCATGCAGCAGGTGAGTGGGCCTCACGCCATCTCGGGCATTTGTGCCCCCTCCGTCACCGCCTGCTCTGTCTTCCTGAGGCCGCCGCTTCCAGTCTCTGGTCTGGGTCAGCTTTCACCCTCTGTCGTATACAAACCATGTCTCAAGATCCAGCCCTGAGCTCTTCATGGATTCACCACAGGCTGCCTGTCCGAGCAGCCCGATGCTGCACCAAGGCCAGCAGCCTGCCCCGTGGCCCTGCCCACACCTGCCCAGCACACCCACATTCCCTAGGGGCCCCTCGCTGGTGCCCATAGGTGCTCAGGAACCAGCTTTGGAACAGGCAGCTGCCAGCCACACGTAAGCGGGCTGGAGAGACACCCAGAGAGAGTAGGCCTGTGGGCAGCCCAGGGCAGGCCAAGGCGCCAAGTCAGTCCCCGGGGCCGCTTAGAGCAGCTGCCAAAGGAGATTCCAGACTCCTAGGTTCAGTGGTGTTTGAGTTCCAGAGTCCGGAGTTGGGAGGAACCTGTCCACGAAGGGGCATTCCAGGGAGTGGGCCTGCAAAGGCCTGGGATGAGGGTGCCCTGGGCTGGGCCCCTTGGGAGAGGAGAGTGCCCTGCATACTGACCTGTTTATCTGCAGGGACCCGAGGGGATGAGCAGAGGGCCTGCCTGGCAGGGGTGGGGCCTCCAGGGCGGGGCCGCAGATGGGGTCAGTACTCCCCTAGATCCAGCAGTCCCGCTGCATTATGGTCAGAGAAGTGCCAGGAGGAAGTGTAGCAGAGCCCGGCCTGCAGGAAACCTTCCTGCTCCTTGACACGGCTGCACGTCCAGGGGATGGGGCTCCCAGGGGAACTTGCAGAGCTGGCTGTGGGTGGGTACTGGCACTTAGCCCGCGAGGAGATGCTACATCAGGCTCTCCCGTGGGCCCTGGCTTCTCCCCGCCCGCTCACCCCGGTGTCTGGCGCTCAGACAGAGCAGCCACGCCAGTGTCTGAAATTATCCCTTCCCTGGAGGCATGAGGGCCACTCCTGGGTCTGAGATGCAGGGGTTTGCAGGGAAAGCCAAGGCCTCAGAGTGGCCTCACCTGCTGGTGTGGCCTCCGCCCTGTGGTCAAGGCTAGCACGTGGCTCTGCACCTGCAGGCGGACACTGAGGCAAATCTCAAGGCCAGGTGTCTGCCGTCTGGACGGTGGAGGGGAAGGTGCCTCCTGAGGGTCCTCCTGCTGGTGCTCGCTCAGGCTGTGTCCCGGGGCGCGGTGCCCCCCAGTCCCCCGGAGCCCACCGAGGACAGAGCGTCGTTCCACACTCCCCCCAGCCTCTTCCCAGCCCTTCCTGTTTGCAGGAAGATTCGGGGGTGAGGCGTCCTCTCCTGCGTGCTGGCGGCGCCTGGTCTCTGTTTCACAGACACCGAGCAGGAGGCGAGGCTTCATCTCTGGTGTCTGGCCCAGCAGAAGCTCCCGGGCATGGTGCAGGGCGGGAATTACACCCCCTTTCCTGCGCACTCGCTGCGCGGCCTTGTCCGCTGGGGTTGGGGGTGTGCTCCCCCCACTGCTCCTTTACGTGGGTCTCCTTGGCCTTTTTTCCACCTGGCGAGTTTGGGAGGCAGTCTTTTCACTTCCTGTGAGGCTCCGGTTGGGCTTTTGGCCAGGCTGCCCTTCGACTTGCAGTTTCCTGTGGGGGAGCCAGCGGCTTCATGGTGTTAAGAATGGGCAGAAGATTCAGTGCTCTGCTCTGCAGGGAAGTTTTAAATTCTGTGTTGGGAGGAAGTGACCCTCTTTCTTGGTTTACTTCTGGTGTTCTTTGTACTTGCTGTTGCCGTCGTAAAGGGGGCTTGTGTGAGGAACCTGCTGGCTTTTGTCTGTCGGCCTCGTGTGGAGGTATCTGAGAAAGGCATCTTTGTAGTTCTGAGCGTCTGTCATTTTGTTTTCCTGGATGTTCTGAGTAGACAGTCATGTCGTTTGTAACATCCAGTGTTTCGCACCTTCTGCCCCACTGTTTACCTCTTGTAGTTCTCTCTTGGCTTGTTGCATTGGCTGAAAGCGCACTTCTTGTTTTACTCCTCCTGTCCCTTCTGGGAGTCAACTAGGTTCCTTGCCGCTGGCCCAGTCCTGGGTGAGAGGGGAGGGGTTGGGCTGCTGACTTGGGCCTAGTCCCTGTGGGAGCACATGGACTGGCTGCCAGGGGGTCGGGGGGCGCTGCAGGGTGACTGTGTCTCCAGTGCAGTGGGGTCCTTGAGGCGAGGGGACAGGCAGTTCCCACTTCTCGGCCTGGGGTCCTGCCCTGGAGTTGCTGCTGACTTGGAGGCAGGGGCAGGTTATGCTGCTGCTTTGAGCATGTCTGTCCTGTGTGGGTGCAACTCAGCAGGAGTGGCAGCCTCTGGTGTGTCCTGAGTGTCCAGTGTGTCCTGCCAACTTTGTCCCCCATCTCTTCCTTCTAGAGCGTGTTTAGCGTGGACCCTGCTGAAGGCAGCCCTGGTTCCATGGTGGGGCCTGGGGCCTCTCAGTCCTACAAGGTGGGGGCTCCCTCCAGGATGCAGGGCTCCCGGGCGGGGGTCTCAGTCCTACAAGGTGGGGGCTCCCTCCAGGATGCAGGGCCCCCGGGCGGGGGTCTCAGAACACCCGTCCATTCCGCCTCTCCAGGTGCACATTCACCCAGATGTTGGTCACCGGAGGGTGGCCCAGCGGTCAGATGCCTGGAACATCACAGCGGCCAGAAAGCAAGGTACATAGAGCACTTCAAGGGGCCGGGACAGGCTCCCCTGCCCAGTCTGGTGGCCCCTCTTCCAGCTGTTGGCTCCCAGCTGCCTGTTGGTCTGTTCTCCCCATGAAGTCCCTACCTGCTCTCTGAAAGTCAGAGAGATCAGAGTGAGAAAGACCTCAGGGGAGGCCCGGTGGCACGGGGACTGCCTGGAGTCACCTGGTGGGGGTCCCACCTGACATGTTTCTACAAGGGGTCTGTCAGCCCACAGACTCCGCAGAGCACACAGGGGGCCTGGGGCCTGGGGCTGGTACTGGGTCCCCAAGGTCTCCTGTGGTGACTCCTGCCATCGCTGGTGCAGGGCTGGCCCCGACAACGTGGGCCTGCGCCCACCGCCTTCTCGTCACAGGGCAGACCCCGTACCGAAGGCTGGGAAGGGCTTCTCTAGTCCCAGAAAGTGGTTGGTTCTTTTGTGGGAGTGTCCCTGCTGACCTTGGCATGGCCTTGACTTTAGAGTCATCCTTAAAGCATCCGCTTGTGCTGTTTCCATTTGCTGAGCTCTGCAGGGAAGGTGGGCGTGTCTGAGTGTGTAGGCACAGCTGGTTTCCTGCCTCCAGGGGAACGTGGGCCTGCGCCCCTCCCTCCTTTGCCATCCCGCCCCGGAGTCTGGTGGATGGCTCCCCATGCCCTGAGCCACGTGGACGTCTAGGGTAGGGGTAGGCTGATCTCTCTGGAAGTGACCTCGGCATCCCCCGCCCACCTTGGGGGTCCTGGGGAAGCTCCTCTGGGTCTGCGTCCTGCTCCTGGGACCCCCGAGGGAGGGCCCCAGCCGTGCGCTCAGCTTCCTACTCAGGCAGGCCCCGGGATCAGACCGTGGGAGAGACGCACCAGAGCTGCTGGGGGTCCCGGGGGCCCCGGCCTCACTCTCTCGGCCCCCGCAGGGAAGGTGTTGAGCTACTGGTGCTTCAGCCCCGGCCACAGCATGCGTGAGCTGGTCCGCCAGGGCGTGCGCAGCCTTGTCCTCACCAGCGGCACACTGGCCCCTGTGTCCTCCTTCGCCCTGGAGATGCAGATGTAAGGGCTGCCCCGCTGCCCTGGGCTGCTGGGGTGCTGGGGGATCAGGGTCTCTCAGTGCCACACCCGCCTCCCTCTAGTCCTTTCCCCGTCTGCCTGGAGAACCCCCACGTCATCGACAAGCACCAGATCTGGGTGGGGATCGTCCCCAAAGGCCCTGATGGAGCCCAGCTGAGCTCTGCCTTTGACAAACGGTAGGGGGCCCGGCGGGCGAGGAGGTGGACGGGCCAAGTGCTGGGGACCCTCATGGCAACGGCTTCCTGGTTCCGCAGGTTCTCTGAGGAGTGCTTGTCCTCCCTGGGGAAGGCGCTGGGTGAGTGCCCATCCAGTCCCAGGGCCCTGCCCCATTCTGAGCCCACCCCCCACCCTGCTCCCTGTCCTGCCTGGTCGCCCTCGGGGAGCCAGTGGGAGCCTCTGCGGTCACCCTCTCCTGCTGACCAAGGCTGCGGCACCTGCAGGCAACATCGCACGCGTGGTCCCCCATGGGCTCCTCGTCTTCTTCCCTTCCTACCCTGTCATGGAGAAAAGCCTGGAGTTCTGGCGGGTGCGTCTCTCCTCTGAGTGTCTGCCTGGTGGGGGAGGGGAGCCCCAATGGCCAAGGGTCTGGTGGGGCCAGAGGGAGGGCCCTCATCTGAGAGGGTGTTTCAGGAGTCCCCTTCCCCGCCTCTTCCCACAGGCCCGCGACTTCGCCAGGAAGCTGGAGGTCCTGAAGCCCCTGTTCGTGGAGCCCAGGAGCAAAGGAGGCTTCTCGGAGGTCTGGTCGCTGGGCTCCACTGCCCTGCTGGGCTGGCCGCTGTCCCTGACCAGGGGCTCAGGCCAGCTCCAGGCTGTGTGGCACTTAGGTCCTGCTGGCCTTTGAGAAAGTTTGGGCACAGGGACAGCGGCAGGAGACACTGTGTCTGCGGGGCTGGCAGCGAAGCAGGGCTCCCCTACCCACCCAGCCCTGGGGCCCCTGTGTTTTCTGGGAACGGAGAGGGTGCCTGTGCCATGGAGAAGGTTCTGGAACCCTCCTGCCTCAGTCCCTGCTGGGACTGCTTCACCTCAGAGGAGGATACCTGCGGCCTTGCTCGTGGAGGTGGAGGGGCCCCGGGCCGGGGCCAGACTGACCAGCCAGTCCTTCCAGGTCATGGATGCTTACTACGCGAGAGTGGCTGCCCCTGGGTCCAGTGGGGCTACCTTCCTGGCCGTGTGCCGGGGGAAGGTGAGAGCTCCAGGGTCTGGGTCCGACACTGGTTGGCCCTTCCTCCCCGTCTGGTGCCGGTGCCTGAGGGGGCTCAGGGCTTCTGGCCTGGGGGCTGCACTGTGGGCAATAAGGGCCCACCAGCCACTCAGGCCCCATGAGCAGCAAACTACAGGAGGTTGTGGGCCTGCTGGTCTGGGCTGGGGTAGGCCCTGGGCAGGGAGGACGGAGGCGGTTCTGAGGACGAGGAGCTGGTAGTGGGGCTCTGGGGGCGGTGGACCCCAGGCGCGGCCTGGCTCAGGGTCAGAGGTTTCTCCCACCCTGCCCATCCCTTGGGGGGGATGGCTGTGAGAGTCTGGGCATGGGTAGACCCTTTGGGAAGGTGGGGGGTATACATGGAGGCAGACGGGAAAATAGAGTGGCCACTGCCCCCCCAGGCCAGTGAGGGGCTGGACTTCGCAGACGTGAATGGCCGGGGAGTGATCGTCACAGGCCTCCCGTATCCCCCACGCATGGACCCCCGGGTTGTCCTCAAGATGCAGTTCCTGGATGAGATGAAAGGCCAGGGTGGGGCCGTGGGCCAGGTAAGATGCGTGGGCCGGGCGTGGGGGTGGGGTGCTCTAGCCCCTGTGACCGGGCCTCCCGCAGTTCCTCTCCGGGCACGACTGGTACCGGCAGCAGGCGTCCAGGGCCGTGAACCAGGCCATCGGGCGGGTCATCCGGCATCGCCACGACTACGGGGCCGTCTTCCTCTGTGACCACAGGTGCAGCCCTCCTCTGCCCGCCTCCAGGACACGGTTCTTCCCTCTGGCGAGTTTGTGCGGGAGGTGGGCGGTGGGGCTCCTGGGGCTGATGGCCCTGCCTCCCTGCCAGGTTCACCTGTGCGGACACCAGAGCCCAGCTGCCCTCCTGGGTGCGCCCCCACGTCAAGGTGTACCACAACTTTGGCCACGTCATCCGAGACGTGGCCCAGTTCTTCCGCGTGGCTCAGAAGACTGTGAGTCCCCAGTGCTGGCTGGCTGTGCCCTCGGCCCTAACCGGGGAGGGGCCAGGTCAGACCCCAGCCATTTTACGACTGTCTAGATGCCGGTGCCCACCATCCCAGCTGCTGCCCCGAGTCTGGGCGAAGAAGGTGCCGTCTCAGCGGCCGTGCCGCCCAGCTCCCTCCCCACCAGGAAAGCCATGAGTCTGGATGTGCATGTGCCTAGCCTGAGGCACAGATGCACGGGTGTGTGTGGCTGGGGGACCTGCTGGGTGGGGGCCTTGGGGTGGAGGGCAGGGCTGGTGGCACACTGGGCCCATGGCAGGCCCAGCAGGCCTGACTTGCTGCTCTCCCTGGGGACGGTGCTGCCCACACACGTGCTCCTGCAGGGTCCCCAGTCGCTGAGGATGCGGAGGGCAGCCTGTGTGTGGAGTATGAGCAGAGGCCTGTCCAGGCCCAGCGGCGGGCCCGGGGGCTGCTGGCTGCCCTGGAACACAGTGAACAGCTGGCCGAGGGGCCTGGGGATGAGGCCCTCTCCGGGGAGGAGGTATGCGTGCCGAGGTCCCTGGAGGTGGATACCAGGGGCTTTCTGCCCGTTTGCTCTTGGATATCTCCACATCAGCCCTGCCCCACCCCTTTGTCAGGAGGGCGGTTGGGGTCTTCCAGCACCTGCCTGGAGAGCTGTGAGCCACCCCCCCCACCAGCACAGCCCTGACCCTCTGCTGGTTCCCCCACATGCCCTGGGGTTCTCTCTGGGGCATCAGCTGGGCAGTCTGCTCTGGTTCCAGCTCCTACTATAGACAAGGCAGGTCCTTTCTGGGACCTTCTGCCCTGGGACCTTTGTCCAGAGCCCGTAATCTCCCGCCTGACCTGCAGCTCCGTGCCCCTGTCCCGCCCTGCCCTCTGGGCCCTGGGGTGAGCTGGTTACTGTAAAATTGCCGCCCAGAGCCTGCTCTCACACTTGGTTCCCGAGGGGTGCTTCTCCCTGCCCTGCGGGCTTTGGAGCCCTGAGGGTGTGGGCTGAACCACACCCGTGTCTCCCTCAGGCACGCCTCCGCTCCACCTTGTCAGTCCTGCGTGAGAAGAGACCAGCAGATGAACAGAGAGGCAGGAGGAGGAAGGTCAGGCTGGTCGGTGCCCCGGTACGTGAGGCGCCCGCAGATGCGTCCGGAGGTCCGATGGGAGCCTCCAGCTGGTGCGGCTCTGAGTGGCCCCCGGCCAAGCAGTGGGAGGTGTGAGTGGGCCAAACCTCCCCACTGGCCCAACTCGGCTGTCCCCACCAGGTGGACAGGTTCTGGAGGCCTGTTGGAGCCGGGCCAGGGAAGGGAGCCTGCTGGCCTGTGGGCAGGGGCGGGGCTCTGTGCGCCTCCCCCCCCCCCCCCCGGGTCCAGGAGCAGGTGCAGGAGGGGAGCGAGCGGCAGACCCACGGCCTGCATGCCTCCCCCAAGGAGCTGGCTCTGCAGCCCACTGCTGCCTTCCGCCCCCAGGGCCCTATTCCCACCCGTTGTCTGTCCTCACTTTTTTGCTGAGACACCTCAGAGCCCATGATGCCCTCAGGAGCAGCATGGAGCCCCTGCGTGCAATGCCACTTCCCGTTCTTGGGGCCTACAGCAGCGCCCCGCTTGGGGCAGTACTTTTGAGTTCTACAGAGCTGGGGTCAGATTCGGGCCTTTTGTTTTACTTTCTGGTGGGGTCCACACAGGCCCATGGGCTCCTTCCACGCAAGGCTCTGCCTACCAGCCTGGCGGGAGCCAGGCCCCAGCCCTTTAGGCAGGTTTGGTGTGGGGCCTGCTGCCGGGCTGGCTCCCCTGGGTGGGGTGGGGCTCTTGGCACGAGTGAGGATGCTGATGTGCCTGAGTGGGGAGCGTGGTGTTCCCAGCCTCGGATGAAAGCAGTTAAGGGCAACGGAGTTACATTCCAGAAGCCTGTGGAACACCCCAGATGCCACTGCCTTTGTCCACTTCCCTTGGCTTCTGGAAAGAAGCGGGCGGTGCTGTGGGGTCTGACACTGAGGAAGTGGCCTCTGAAGGCCAAGCTAGATGGCAGCTTGGGAACCTGGGCCCTCCTATTTGGTTTCCACACTTCCTTGCGGCAGGCCTGGGGCCAGGGCTGGGGTGTGCCCCAGAAGTGGGGCAGAGGGAAATTTGAAGTCCCTGAGACATTGTGAAGTGTCCCGTGCTGTGAGCTGACCGTCCTCCAAGCCAGGTGCGGCCACCTCAGCTGCCCCTGCCTTGGGCATGGGGAACTTGGCAGAGGAGCCAAAGCCCCCAGTCCAGTGAGAGCGAGTCTGCACTTGGTCCCTTTGCTGCTCTTGGAGGGGCATGGCCATCTGAAGCTGAAGCTGGCTCCCCCTGGCTGCCTGCATCCTCCCTGGCAGCACCTGGCCACAGCTCGCTGTCCCTGCGGACCAGGAAGGGTCAGCACCACCTGACAGGGCCTGGGTGTGTGTCAGCAGGAGGTGCCGGCAGCCGGGACGGAGGTGGGCAGGGCCAAGCTGTTTATGGTGGCTGTGAAGCGGGCACTGAGCCAGGCCAGCTTCGACGCCTTCACCCGGGCTCTGTGGGACTACAAAGGCTCTGACGACCTTGCGGCCCTGACGGCGCGCCTCGGCCCTCTCTTTGCCGAGGACCCCAGGAAGCACGGCCTGCTCCGAGGTGCGCTGGCTGCAGAGGCTGCCTGCTTGAGGGGCCGTGCTGCAGCTGTGGGCGGGGGCCCCCGGGGGCCGTGGTTGACTTGCTCCCTAGAAGAGGTGCGAGTGGGGACCCCAGTCCCAGAGCCTGCAGCCCCCAGAACCCCAGGCCCAGACCCCTCCCCCCCACAGGCTTTTATCAGTTTGTGCGGCCCCACCACAAGCGGCAGTTCGAGGAGGTCTGCCTCCAGCTGACGGGCCAAGGCTGCAGCTACCCGCCCGAGTGCAGCCTTCCCCGGAGACTGGGGGCACAGCTGGCCCTGGACCCCAGCGGTGAGTGGCGCCCTCCAACTTGGACCCTGAGGGTGGGGTGATGCCTGGCTCTTGGGGTGGGTCCTCACGTGGCGCATTTCCCAGTTCCTGAGGCTGGTGGGTTCTGGCAGGGTGACACCAGAACATGCACAGCCAGGGCCCAGACCTCCCAGAAGGGCCTGCACTTGGGGAGTCATTCACCTCGTCTCTTCCTGGCATGGGCCCTGCGCTTCCAGAGCTGCCCCTGTTAAGGAAGAGACCACAACTGGGCAGGGGCCCCCAGAATTGTCACCCTTCTGCCCTCTTGGGGACTTGGTGCCCACGGAGCATCCTCCTTCCTATCACGCCCCCCAGTCGTCGGGGACAGGAGTCAGGGTCCTCCTGCGGCAGTCTGTGGAGAGTTGTGTGGCCCGGTGTCCCCTCGGACAGACCAGACCTGCCCCCTCCCCAGGGGACACTTAGGATCCTCAGGAGCCAATTGGGTGGCTCATGGTGTCTCCACGTTACTTTAGGAAGGAGGGAGCCTGACCCCAAGCTGACCCTGTCCCAGGATGCAGCCGGGCAGCTGGACCCCAGCGAGCACCTGAACCAGGGCCGGCCGCACCTGGCTTCCAGGCCACCCTCTACAGGTACCTGGTCCCTGAAGAGGCTTCAGACCAGAGCCTGAGCAGCACTGAGGACTCCTGGGGGGAGGAGGCTCCCAAGGGCCACTCCGGCTCTGCACCCTCAGAATAAGGGAGGCCAGCGCATGTTCCCAGGAAGCCAAGTGGACCGAGAACTGTGGCCTTCCCGCCAGGAGACCCCGGCAGCCGTCCACAGGATGGGTCTGGAGCCTCTGGAACAAAGCAGCAGAGCCCGCCTGCCGTGAGCGCCTACCTGGCTGACGCCCGCAGGGCTCTGGGGGCCACGGGCCACAGCCAGCTCCTGGCAGCACTGACCGCCTACAAGCGGGACGACGACTTCGAGCAGGCGGCGGCTGTGGTGGCCGCCCTCACCACCGCGAAGACTGAGGACCTGCCCCTGCTGCAGAGCAAGTGGCCCGGGCGGCCGGGCGGCCGGGCGGCCGGGCAGGCGGGCAGGCGGGCAGGCGGCGTAGCTGGGTTGGGCGGAGCCAGGCCTGAGCTGCGCTCCCTGCAGGGTTCGGCATGTTTGTGCGTCCGCACCACAAGCCGCGCTTCCGGCAGATGTGTGCAGACCTTAGCGGCCTGCCTGCCCTGGGCACCGGCACTGAGACCCCAGGACCCCAGGATGGGAGCCCTGCCGTGCCTCCTGACCTCGCCCATGGGGCTCCCAGTCCAGGTAAGGTGGCCAGCCTGGCTCTGCTGCCCTGTACCACCACCCCCACCCCTGTACCACTCAGCCCTGGCAGGGTGGGTAGCGGGCAGCAGAGAAGTGCCAGGCACCCCTCAGACTTCTTCCCATCTCCAGGCCCCTCGCAGCCAGAGAGACCGGGGAAGACCCAGAGCAAGATCTCCTCCTTCCTTAGACAGAGGCCGGTGGGGGATGCAGGGGCTCCCAGCCAGCCCCCCAGTCCCCCCCACGGGCAGCCACAGTCTGAGTGGGGTAGGTCTCGCGGGAGGCGCTGCGGGGAGTGTCGGGAGTAGGGGGCCGGCCAGAGCAGGCTGTTGGTGCTCACGTCGGCCCCCTTGCAGCGGGCTTGGCGTGTCCGGGCTGCAGGGTGGAGGACGTGGTCCCCTTCCAGTGCTCCTCCTGTGACTTCCACTGCTGCCGGGCCTGCTGGCGACGGCACCTCCAGGTCTGCAGCCAGACCCCAAGGACCTGGCCCTGTTCCCTGTGGACATGGCCTGCTGGGCGTTGCTCCACGCAGTGGGCTGAGGGGGTGGGTTGGGCACTGGGCACTGGTGTCTGGCAGGTTGTGTCCAGCGCTACGTCTCCACAGGTCTCTAGGACGTGCCCAGCCTGCCACACTGCCACCAGAAAGCAGAGCCTCAAGCAGATCTTCTGGCTGGAGCCCCAGTGAACGTGGAGACCCTCTGGGCGCAGCAGGGTCTGCAGAAGCTGCGGCTACCCCTGCCTTGGGCACAGCTTGGACACTTGTCTGTTGGCTAGGGGTGGGCCAGGCTTGACAGCACAAACCCCTTGGCCAAGAGCCCACCTGACAGGCCAGTCCAGTGTCTGTGGGGACCCCAGAGACGGCCCCAGGGTCTGGGCCCCGGGTGAGAAGCCTTGAAGCCACCTTGCTTTCTGGGGAGGGTCCACTAGAAGGTGCTTCCTCAGAACCTCCCAGGCTGCCCTGCTGGCTTGTGGGTGGAGCCCCAGGAGCTTTGCTGCTGAGCTAAAGAGGAGGAAGGAGGGGAGCCCTGCCCCTCCTCTCTGGGGGACCTTCTAGGGACCTGCTGTTAGTCAGGGGCAGGGCTAATAAAGCTGCTGCCACTACTGGGATGGGGTCTGCGTGGCCTGGGCAGGGTGGTGGGTTTGAGGGTGCCGGGAAGGATGGGATGGATGTCTCGGCAGTCTCCCTTCCACCTGGTTTCAGCGGCAGGTGTCTCCAGGGACTTTGTCCCAGTTTGTCTGTAGGAGGGGTGCTGCTCCCCCCTTCCACCCTCCCACTGCCAGGCCTGGGAAGGGGGCCATGAGCTGCCCATGGTGCTTAGGGGCCCTCACGGGACCACCCTTCCCCTGGGCTCTGGGGAGGCGGGGGCCAGAAGTGGGTCAAAGCCTAGGCCCCTGGTCGCCGACGTCTCCCCCGGTGGGGAGGGGAGGGGCTCCCGCGGAGGCGCAGCCAGGCCGGCCCTTATATGACCTGGAGGCCCCCGTTGCTCCAGCGAGACCATGAGGGCCCCTCCTTGGTCGCTGCCATCTCTGCCGCTGGCTCTCGCGGCCCACGGGGCGGCGGTGGACGCGCCCACCTACCCGTGGCGAGACGCGGAGGCGGGGGGGGTGGCTGGTGTGCAGCCAGTGATCCCTGGGCACCTTCGAGCAGCGGCCTGGAGGCCGGGACAGCCCCACGACGTGCGGTACGTACCCGCCCCGCCACTACACATAATTTTGGAACTACGGGGAGCGCTGCCACTACTGCAACGTCATCTGCGCGGAGCGCAAGGAGGAGGCGCGGCCGTGCAGGGCCACCCATAACCGCGCCTGCCGCTGTCGCCCCAGCTTCTTCGCACACGGCGGCTTCTGCCTGGAGCACACACCCTGCCCGCCCGGCGCCGGCATGGCTGCCCCCAGTGGGTGCGGGTGCGGGGGGCCGCCGTGCCAAGACCTCAGCTGAGCGAGGACGACCCCGGCTCTCCTGACCCCGTAATCTGTCCTCGTTCTCAAACACCCGCAGCCAGAGCACGCAGTGCCAGCCGTGTTCCTAGGCACCTTTTCAGCCAGTAGCTCGAGCTCGGAGCAGTGCCAGCTGCACCGCAACTGCACAGCCCTGGGTCCGGCCTTCAACGTGCCGGACTCCCTTCCACGACACCCTGTGCACCAACTGCATGAGCTTCCCACTCGGCTCCAGCGAGCTGGGGGCACTGGGTGAGCCGGAATGGGGCGCGGAGCCCCAGCTGTCGGGTCCGAGGCCAGCCCTGGAGCGTGAGGCTTTGGCTGGCTCCCAGAAGTTGTGTGGGTTCGAAGGGCACCGGAGCCCCACAGAGCCAACTTTGGAGAGCTCGGGTGGTGGGGGTGGCCCAGGGAATGCACCACGCGGAGGGTTTTAGCGCTGGTGGGTGATGCCATTTCCCGCCAACGTCGGGAAACAGGCTCAGAGGGTTTAAAGGCCTCCCATGGGGTCAGGGTGGTGAAAGGGGCTGAGCCCCTTAGCGTCCCATCTCATCCCTGGAGTTGACCCACGAACCCCGCCCCCAACCCGCCTCCCTGCTGCCGCAAGTCCCACAGCTGCGGTCGACCCGCCACCACAGCTCAAGCCTAGCCCACTTGTTAGCCCGCAGGGGTTCGTTCCTCCTTTGTTCTGTCCTCACCACCCCCTGCCCACAGAGCCTAGCGAGGACCTGACTGAGCCCCCACCTCGCCACACCCTCCTGCAGGGACCAGGGAGTGCGAGCGCGCCCTTGTCGACTTCGTGGCTTTCCAGGATCTCTCCGCCCAGAGGCTCCTGTGGCTGCAGCAGGCCCTGACCAGCCTAGGGGCATGGAGCCTGCCAACGCCGCTGCCGGCGGCAAGGGCGGGCCGCACGGCCCTGTGGCTGAGACTGGCGGCAGCTCACGGAGCTCCGTGAGGCGCCGGACAGGCTGCCCGGGCTGGAGCGCAGCATCCACGGGCGCTTCCTCCAGGCGCCCTGAGCGCCCTCCCATCATTTATTCACTCCCGGCCTGAGCCCCCCGCGTGGGCGGCCCCCTAGCCGTACCAAAGGAGGCTTCTGACCTGGTTCCTGGGTCACTTTATTTTTTATAAAGCGGATTTGTCAGTGTGGCGTCTGACCGGCCACAGTGGGCACACCTGGTGGGGAAAGACCTGGGCAGCCGACCTGAGTGTCCAGCACTCTCAGGCTGGCCCCACCCCCATCTGACAGACCTCAATGGACAGTGGGTGGCAGCTGTGGGGCGCGGTGGGGTCCGTGAGGCCCGCTCTGCAATCCCCCATTGCCTGCTCAGTAGGTAGAGCCTTATGGAGGGTGGGCGGCCAAGCCCAGGGGCTCTCACTGCAGAACAGATGGCAACCCAGGGCAGTGGGCACCAGCCAGCAGGCCCTGGGCACCAGGACTCCCACTCAACCTGACACTCCCGTGGACTCTGCCCACTTCAAACAGCAGGGATTTCCTAGGAAGGGACAGCCAAGGCCTCCTGGGAGGCCTAGGGTGTCCCACTGGCTTTCTGGGAAATGAGGCTTTTCTCCTCTGGGGCAGGTTCAGAAAACGGCTTGACTCACCCACCCAGGGGGACTCTCAGCCTTACCCTTGTTCTGGGAGCCCTCCCTCCACCAGCCCTGGAGCCCCCTGCCTGACCCCCAAGGAAGGGCCCCAGTGAGAGGCAGGGTCACAGCCTTCCCATGAGTCATCCCACCTGCAGCAGGCCTCCACCCCTAGCCCTGACTCATCCCTTCCTCAGCAACTCCCACGCCCCACCAGGGAGAACAGTCTGGGGGGCCTGACCTTCAGACACAAAGCTGCCAGGTCTCCAGAGGAACAATGGATAGGAGCCATTCCAGCTGTCTATTTTGTCCATGGCTCGGCTCACTGGGTGTTGCCAGCCCCCATGGGGGCTGTGGGGAGGGTCCTCACCTGGGGGGCCCCTGCTCCTGGGCATAGGCCTGGAAAGGGATTTCTAGATGCCTTACACCAGACCCGAGGGGCACACCACCCCTCACCCCCAGCTAGGAATGCACCCGAGCTGGTGACCACAGTCATCCTAGACTGGTGGCAGGCTCAGAGGGGGCACCCACTCCCACCATGACCCCATAGCTTCCCCTCCTGGCTTGGGATCAGAACGAGGTGGCTGGGCCAGTGCAGGGGGCACACGGCCTCCCAGGCAGATCTCCCCTGCCCTGTCCTGAGGCTGCGTCACAACCCACAGCCCTACTGGCTTGCAGGGACTAGGGCCACGTCTCCCTCGAGGCCTCCAGCCCACCGCCAGGATCAGAGATGAAAGAGGCTGAAGACAGTCATGACCCCACCAGCTTCCTCCACAGGCACGATACCCAGAGCCGCCCTGCAAGCCACAGAGGACCCCACCACCCTGGAAAACCCTATTTCCAAGCAGGGTCCCCTAAGGCCCCACTGGGTGCCAGGCATGCTGGCCTGCTGGGGCAGCAGCTCCAAAAGGAGAGTTGGCCTGCCAAGGCCTTACCCCAGGGCCTGCAACCTGGGCCTTGGTTGGGGGGGGGGGGGGTTGGTGGTGTCCAGGCCTGATGTGGCCCTGGGCCCTGGGCCCCAGTAGGAGTCAGGTGAGGGTCCTGTGTGGCACTGGCCTGGCTTACTGCCCCGGCCCCCCTGGCAGAAGCCCTTGGATGCCTACACTTATCTGGACACAGAGAAAAGTTTGTCTTAGAGAAAAAACAAAGCAAATGAAAACCAAAGGGCACAGCAAACCCAGCCCCAGGATCAGCGGTGCAGAGCCAGCAGAACTCCTCTAGCACGCAGGGATGCACGGTGGGCACCAGGGGTCGCCGGCTGTCCTTACGTGATGTCCCGCTGCCGCGGCGGCCGGTGCAGATTCCGCACAACGCACTTCACCATCCACTCAATGCCCTCGCGTACGCCCTTGCTGTGGAGACAGTGGGCATGAGACAGGGCCGGCCTGGGCCCCAGCCCACAGGATGAGGGTCCCACTCACCCCGTGAGGGCTGAGCAGGCCTGGGTCAGGCAGTCGCGCCTGCCGATCTTGGAGGTGCAGTCGCTGAACGCAGTCTTGATGTCAGGAATGGAGAGGCAAGCCTGGAGGAGGCAAAGCCGTGAAGAGCAGGGCCCTGCAGCCAGGACCCAGCCCCAGGACAGCGCCTAGAGCTGCCTGGCTGGACATGGGGGCTGAGGAAGGATGCGAAGCAGTGGGGGCCCTGGGGCTACTCCACCTAGGAGGGGTCTGAGGGAAATGAGGGATGGACAAGATGCACGTGGTCTGAGGTGCACCCCAGCTGTCACGCCACAGGAGCTCCAGGAACCAGCTGCCCAGTGGTCCCAGGGGTGACGCTGGCACAGCTGCTGTCTCAAGGGCGCAGACAGGTCAGGGTCAGTGCCGGCTCCCACCCTGGGTCCTTTGGCGTTTCCTTCCCAGAGCTTGCAGCTGGGTCCACCGCTGAAGGCGGACAGAGCACGGCTATCTCCAGCGGATGGAAGGCGCAGGGCAGACGGGCTTGGGGCGTCTGAGGGAGACAGCAGCCCTCCCTGAACAGACCCCCATCCCCCAGGGGCACTCACCTCAACGTCCTGCTTGTTGGCCAGCACGAGGATGGGGACGCCGTCCAGTGCCTCACTCGTGACCATCTTCTCTGGGGCGGGCAGACAGGCGGCAGTGAGCACCCACTGTCCACCTCTGCCCAGAGGTCCCCACCTCCCTGCCAACCTGTCTACAGCACAGACATGCTCTCAGCCACAGCTCTCCTGACCTGCATCTGGCCAGCCTCCCCTTACACCCAGCTCTGAACATGTGGGATGTGCAGCCTGGACCCAACCACTCCACTCCCCCACTGCCTGGCTGGCCGCACCCACCAAACGCGTGCTTGGACTCCGACAGTCTCTCCTCGTCCGTGGAGTCAATGACGTAGATGACGCCGTGGCACTCCGCGTAGTACTGGGCAGGAGCAGAAGCGGGTGCTGAGCCACAGGCAGGGCAGCCCCTGACTGGAAGACCCTGCTGGGGTGCTTCCTGGGGGTGGGGAGGTAGGCAGAGTGGTGACGTGGCCCCAGACCCCTTGGACTTGGGGAGCCCCCCCCTTCCTAGGTGCTGTGGCCAAAGCCCACTTCAGTGTCTGCTCCTGACAACCATTCACAACCGCTGGCCTGACGGGGCCCAGACCAGGGAGTCTCTGCAGACCCGGGGGTGGGGGGAGTACACGAACAGGGCCTCGTGCCTGCTCGGATGGCAAGCCTGACCGGCATCCACTGGTGAGCCAGAGAGAGGCCATCGAGGGGCAAGGCTAGATACTCAAAGCAGCTCTGCCCTCTGCACAGGAGGCAGCATCAGCAAACTCCGAGGCTTGCAGGCTGGACTGGAGCCAGGGTCTGGGGGGGTGGAGGGTGCTGGGCCTCCTGACAGCAAGGGCGACAGAGGGGACCCCACCAGAACCACCAGAGCCCACCTTGTGGGGAGAGTTACAGGGGGTGGCATGGAGCAAGGGCACAGGGACAGGGAGTCTGCCTTCTGTCCTGATCGGAAATAGCACGGAGTGGGGGAGAGTATAGCTCAGTGGTAGAGAGCGTACTTCGCATGCACGAGGTTCTGGGTTCAATTCCCAGCACCTCCATTAAAAAAATAAATAAGCCTAATCCCCCGCCTCAACCAAAAGAAAAGAGCGCTGCGTCGTGTCTCGTGGAGCGTGTAACTGCATCCTTGCGGCTCTGCCCCGGCTCCCTGCCCACTGTGAGCCCTGGGACCCGAACACCCGTATGCGCCACAGGACACGACACTGTGTTGGGCACCCCGACTCCAGGATGAGACAAGCTTCTGTTCTCCGGCCAGCCTGCTGGGTGATGTGAGGGCCGCAGGCTGGCCTTGCTGCTGAGATCCGGGAGTGGCAGCCCGACAGCCGAGGCCTCGGTGCAGGAAGGGACAGCGTGGGAATCACCGTGTGGCTCTGGGGGCGGCAGAGGACACCAACCCGTGTGCAACGGGGCCCTGGCAGACAGGCGTTGGATCCACCGCCACAACCGCTGGACACTAGGTGACAGCCCAGCTGTGGCGGCAATGACAGGAGCCACACACCTGGGGCTGATGTGAGCAGAACCAGGAGCGCAAGGGGCTGCCCCAATCCCACGGCACCTGCTCCACCCAGACCCCAGTGGTGACATCACCTGAGACTGCACGGGGTCCCACACAACCGGTGGAAAAAGACGAGCCCAGGCGTGGCCTCTGGGTGGGCACGCGCTGGAGGTCACCCAGGTGTGGCCTGAGGCTGGCGCACATACAGACCCGTAAGTGGTAGCACACAGGATGGGGCTGTGGGGTGGATGCGAGGAAGTGGGCTCGGGGAGTGAAGGTCCAGCACATGTCTGCCTGGGACAAAGCGACTCAGCTGGCCCATACGGTGGCATGGTGGATGGCGCGGGGCCAGGGACGGCCTCAGGACACAGCATCTGGGAACCAGGCAGGGAGCAGGAGCTCCCCTCTCCACCCCTCCTGGGGACTCACAGGGGACTCTTGCCGCATGTCCCTATAGCTCTAGGCTCTGCAGTATTGGGGTTGGGGTGTGGTCACCCCATCACACCCACTCACCAGGGGTACTACAGGAGACCTGCTAAGTCGCAAACCCTGGCTGCCTCCTGAGCAGGTCAGGCAACTCTCGCCCAGGGGCCAGTGGAGCTTCCATCCTGGCACAGGTATCTGACCCCACTGGCAGAGCACCCACTGCGCTCCACGGCCGGGGAGCATATGAGAAACCCAGGAACCCCCAGTGAAGGCAAGCTCAGTGACCAGGGCTCAGCTCCTCGAGATGAGGTCATGCCACCTGCAGAAGTGAAAGCTGAGGACTCGACCAGGCACCAGGCTTGGGAAGAGCCAATCCCCAACGCAGAGCCTGAGTGCAGCGGGGACCTGTTACCTCGCTGCCTAGCAGGGCCCACTCTGACCCACAAAGAACCACCTTTCCACACCACAGCTGCTTAGGGCAGCCCACCGTGGTGACTTGCCCAGAGGATGGGAGTCTCGGCCAGCTCGGCCTGACAGGAGGCAGCCACCTGAGATGACCGCGGCCCGCCCCGTCCCGCATCCTCCCCACACACTTCCTGGTGCTGACCTCAACACATCCTACACCCTGATCTCTGTCACCGTATCTGCTCCTGGGACCCTGGCCTGTGACAGGACGTCAGGACCTCTCTGCCTCCCCACCTGGGTATATGGTTTGAACAAGCAGTCCCTGGCTTGGCTCTGCCTTGGTCCGACTAAAATGGCCACAGAGAGCCTGTCAGTGACTCTGGCCACAGGACAGAACCTGTTCTCGTGACCGAAAAGTCAGGGCAGGAGGGGACAGTTTGGGGGGAATGAGGAAAAAGTGACTGGGTGCTACTGCTGGGGTCAAACCAGAAAACAGGGCCTGGGCACCAGGCCCCAACAAGTGTTGGGGCGGGCACATCCGTGCCCCCAGCCCTGGGCTGCACCAAACCCACCACGCCAACCCACTGGGAAGGGGCGGGGGAGAGGCTGGCTCTCCTCTCACTACTGGACCCCACTGCCTGGCACAGGCTGAGCTGAAGACGGACTCCAGTCTTGGGGTGTGTGGGGAAGAGCCCCATGCTGAGGTCTCAGAAATGCCTGTGTCCAAAGAGAAGGCAGCTGCTGTGGGCCTTGGAAGACATCCTCCCCTGAGAGAAAGAGGCGACCCACAAGGACAGGCCCTAAGCCAGGACTGAGGGAAGAGGACCCAGTGGGAGAGACTCAGGCCCGCTGCTGAAGCTGAGCGCCAAGGAGGCGTGTGTCTCCCGCATGTCTGCTCCCTGGCTGTCCTTTAGCCTCGTCCCGTGCTAAGCAGCAACAAAACCTCCAAGCCAAAAGGAACCAAGTGTGTCCCGCTCCTAGGGGAGCAACTCAAGAGCTGGAACAGCCCCGGGGAGGGGAAAGGGCGGCTCAGGAACCAAGTCGGTGACGGAAGTTGCTGACAGGAAGGAAAGAAGGTAAGTCCAAGGTCTTCTGAGGAAAGGGAGAAGGAGACCCAGGTGCCACCTGGAGAGAAATGGTGCAAGGGGTGGGCTGGGAGCCCACGGGGCATCGCCCCAGTTACCTTGTCCCACAAAGACTGCAGCTCCTCCTGCCCTCCTAAGTCCCAGAACATGAGGCGAGCCTTTCCCACGTCCACAGTGCCGACTAGGGAAGAGAGAAAAACAGGTGAGGCTGTGGCCCTGGTCCCTGCACGCCACCTCCCAGCTCTCCTGGGGAGAAGCAGGCCACTTCAGCACCCCTCCACACTGGGGCCAAGGGGAGCCAGAGCAGTGCGTCACACACAGGGTTCTGGCCGCCTGTCTGCTGGCCTGCAGGCTTCACAGCACTCTCAGGGGCCTGTCCCCCAAACCCACAGCCCTAAGACCCTCCCTTACTGTTCAGACCCACGGTGGTGGTGATTTTGGACAGACTCATCCCCTTGTAATTCTTGTTAAACCGGGTTTTTGACTGCTCCAGGAAGGTCTGAGGGGAGAAGGAGAGAGAGGCATGAGGCAGGAACCGGAATAGTTTGCAAGACTGTTTCTCAAATATCCCTCCTTGGGGCTATTCCTTTAAAACAAAGCAAAACAGGACAACATTTTGCTTTTACAGCAGCTGGTGGTAACTGTCCCATGGTCTTATATGGGGTTTAGGTCCTGTCTGGGTGGAGAACGTGCAGCTAAAGGTGTAAAGCCAAAACGACCACTGCGGGGAGGGGGTGCTGGCGGGAACAGGCACCTACCGTCTTGCCGGCATTGTCCAGGCCCAGGATCAGGATGCAGTACTCGTCCTTCTGGAACATGTACTTGTACAGGCCTGACAGCAGCGTGTACATCCTGCCTGGGCACCCGACACCAGGAGTGGGCGATCCGGCCCGCACCCGCCTCCCAGCTTCCCCCAGGTGGCCAGCGGGGCCGTCTAGAGCCCGGCTTGGCCCGCCGCCCCTCCGCCGCCGCCGCCGCCGCCGCCGCCGTAACTGCTCCCGGCGCCCGCGACCCCGCTCCCCGACCCGGGGCTGCGGCCGGGCTTCGCTCCGCTCGGGTCTCCCCGCGCGCCGCCGCCAGCAGGCGCCTTTCCGAGGCGGGGCGCGTGGGTGCGGGCGGCGGCGCTGAGGGACTGCGGACCGGCCGCCGGGCCCAGCCCAGCTCTGCCCGCCCGCTCCGGCCTACCTCGCCCGCCCGGCCGAGCCGCCGAGCCGCCGAGCCGCCGCGGGTCTAACTCGCCGACCCCACGCCGACCCCGCGCTGACCTCGCGCGCCGCCCGACGGGACGCGGGCCGGCCGCCCGGGAAGGGGCGGGGCCGTCCCGGCGGCCCCCGCGCCGGGCACTTCCGCCGGCGGCGGCGGCGCTCGGGCGGAAGTGCTTGTGGGCTGCGAGGGCGGAAGCGGGGCGCTGGGCCTCTGCGGCCGGTGACGCCGCCGGGCGGTGTGTGGCGGCGGCCGCGAGACCACGCGGAGGAGGACCCGGCCGGGGACGCGACGGGGCCCGGGTCCGAGGTGACCGGCGGAGCGGGGACGGGCGGCGCGGGTCGCGGAGGGTGGGCCGGGCCCGGGGCCCCGGGCCGAGACTCGGAGAATCCGGAGGAGCCTGACAGCAGCTCCCGGGACGCCCGAGAAGGGAGCCGCGGCCGTGGGGCAGTGGCCAGGGGCCGGCTCTGGCTCCTCCACTCGGAGCTGGAGACCCCTCCGGCCCAAACCGGGAGAGCGGGCCCTTCGCGGCTCCGCAGGCTGTCCGCCGAGGGCGGCAGTCGGCGCAGCGCTCGGTGCCGGCCTTGCGGGGTGGCCGGTCCTGAGCTCATCTGGCTTCTTTCCCCCGCAGCGCTGGTCCTCACCCAGGGACCCGCCCCTGCCCGCCGCGAGAAAGCAGCCCCCTCCTTGCAGGATGGACGAGGAGAGCCTGCAGACCGCCCTCCGCACCTACGACGCGCAGCTACAGCAGGTGGAGCTGGCCCTGGGCGCCGGCCTGGATCCCTCCGAGCTGGCGGACCTGCGCCAGCTGCAGGGGGACCTGAAGGAGCTGATCCAGCTCACCGAGGCCAGCCTGGTGTCTGTCAGGAAGAGCAAGCTGCTGGCCACACTGGATGGAGAGCGCCCAGCCCGGGAAGATGCTGATTGCTTGGCTTTCCAGAAGGCCGTTGCTGAGGGAGCCGAGGTGCCAGGAGCCCCTGGGGCAGAGCTGGAGACTGTTCCTAAGGCAGAGACAGGGCCTGGACCCACCGAGCCTGAGCAGGAGGAGGAAGAGGGGGAGGACGAGGAGGACGGGGCAGAGCTGAGCGGGAGGAAGGTGAACGCCCCCTACTACAGTTCATGGGGCACCCTGGAGTATCACAACGCTATGATCGTGGGCACCGAAGAGGCAGACGACGGCTCCCCTGGCGTCCGGGTGCTCTATCTCTACCCCACGCACAAGTCCCTGAAGCCCTGCCCCTTCTTCCTGGAGGGGAAGTGCCGCTTCAAGGAGAACTGCAGGTAAAGCCTGGGGTCCTGGGCCCCTGTGGGGGGTGGGGGGCTTACAGATGAGACCAGGGCACGGCTGGCCCTCTGTGCTGTGTGTCGTCCGTCTCTGCCCAGCAGGGTACTGACAAGAAGAGAGTTTTGGCGGCCAGGGGATTCCTACAGCAGTGTCCTTGTTGAGAGGTTTACTCGGATTTTCCCAGGTAGAGCACGTGTAGAAAGGCTTGCTGAAAAGAATGGACGCTACCCACCCTACCATCATCAGTTGCACTGTTCAGATTGAAGCAGCTACAACTTACTTTTATTATAGAAACTTTGTTATAGAAATTGCTGAACAGACAGGACGTTACAGAGTTGCATGCTGACTTCCCACCATCCCATCCAGCTTCATTGTTTGTTAACAATTTGCAGGTCTTGTGTCATCTTCCTGCCCCTGGATGGTTTTAAAGCAAGTTTTAGAAATTACTGGGGTTTTCACCTATAAATACTTCAGGGTGCACAAGTAATCTAACTGATCAAAAAAGTCATTGCCACACGTAGCAAATTTAACGATAACACCTTGTTCATATTCAGGTTTTCACAGTGGTTGTGATGATGTTTTCCTTGAGCACATAACTTTAATTTTGTTTCTTTTTACTTTATCTTTGCAAGGAATATCTATGAAGATTTGTAAAATTTTTCTTTTCTAGCCAGTAGTCCAGGGTAACTGTTTTGAGTTCTTTGGTTGTCTTATTTTTTTGTTTTGTTTTGTTTTGTTTTTTGACAACCAGGAAGTTTGTCTTATTTCTTTATAGGTTCTTGCAGGGCCCAGAGTCTTACTTGGCGCATTTCTCCCTTTCTCCTTTTTTTGTAAGTTTTGAAGAAATGCAGCGCACCTGCAGAAAAGTCCGTAGTTCATAAGCCTGCTTGAGTTCCCACAGAGTGGATGTACCTGTGTCACCAGCAAACATCAAGGAACAGAGGCGTAGGCCCTTCCATCTTTTCTGCCACTGGTCCCTCTGGAGGGTCCCCCTGCGTCCCTGCACAGGGTCCCATATGAGGGTGAGCGCTGCCGTGTCCATGTGCTGCTTCCTCTGGGCAGGCGCTGTTCCGAGAGTTTCCTACACACTAACTCAGGTGAGCAGCAGCCCTGCCAGGCAGGTCCTGCAACCCTCGGTTGCCCAGGTCACAGGGTCAGCCAGGCTCTGCAGTGCTCCCAGCCACTACGCTCAGGGGCTGCTTGCTCTGTCCACCTTAGGCTGGACCAGTGCCGCCTGCAGACCCCCACATCACCACACCCCAGTCTCATAACTGTTTTCTTCATTTGCTTTGGGTTTTTAGAAGTGAAGTAACACAGATAATGTTGAAGCACACTGTGACCCACCGCTGTCCCCTCCCCTGCCGGGAGGCTCGGCATCACAGCGTTGGTGCCTCTCTCTAGTGCACGTTAGCTCTGTGGGAACATGTGTGTCTGTAAATAGTACACGGTTGTGCTTCATTTTCTAAATAAACAGTATCACCCTAGGCTTCATTTTGCAACTTGCGTGTCTCACTAAGCGTGTTGGTGGGAGAAGGCCCCGCTGGTGTCTGTGGAACTGTTTATTGTAACTACTGTGTGATTTTCTCCACGTGAGTACACCACGTTCTATTTATCCTGTCTCCTGACGTTGTCCAGTTTTTATTACAGACAATGTGCTATGAACACTGTACTACATGTCTTTTTTCATACGCAGTGGGGTGAGAGCTTCCCTGAGGTGTGAGGCGTGGAGGGCACGTGCCTCTCTGTTCCTGCCCGGCAGGCAGTTTCCAGGCCCTGGTCTTCGCCAGGACCACCCGCGCTCGCCTTCTGTGACTCACGGCTTCCTGCCCATTGAAAGCTGGGGAAGTGGTCTTGATTCAACTTGTATTTTGTCAGTCATTACTGAGACTGGGAATTCTCTCATGCACTGGCTCTAACTTAATCTCCATGTATCAGTATCCATATAAAACAGATGTAAAACAGAGATGACCATCATCTTTCGCAGCTGTTAGGAGAATGGAATGCATTAACATGCATTAATTAAAAATTTTTGAACAGTACCTAATATGTAGTAAGGACACAGGAGACTTAAAATTTTTATCTTGTTGTTGTAAATTAAAATCACATGCAGGAAGTACAGGTGTATCATGGGAATCATTGTAACACCCTAGTACTCACCGCTCAGATCAGAACTACAAATTTGCCAGTTACCCCGGAAGTTCTCCCTGTGCCTCAGCCTACATGCAGCTTTCCCCTCCTCGTCTCCCTCCTCCAGAAACCACCACTGTCCGGACTTTTCTGATGGTCGCCTCCTTATGTTCTGTATGGTCTGTCACTGGGGCCACAGGCATGAGCGTTGTAGTCTAACTCGCTCACGTTCTAAGCCTGCTGTGCCTGCATCTGGCTGTGCGCACCCTTTGCCCGCCGCCCTTGGACCCCAGTCTCACCGTTGAAGACCAGACCCTTTGACCATCAGCAAACACCCTGCAGCCGGCAGTGGGATCCAGGGACTCGAGGCGCTGTTCTTTACTAAGGAAGCACCTGATGTCTCCTTGTTCTTCTGTGGTGTTGGCTGCCAGTGATGCCCAACGCCTACATCCAGTGATTCGGTGCAGGTTGCCAAAAGAGATCTTTTAATTCTGTCAGTTGGGTTTAATTTACTTGCTGGAATGTTGTAGAGAGATACCTCTCCTCACCTCCGACCTGGCTACTTAGTGGTACGGCTCACATAGGGAAGGCAGGATCATGCCGAGCTCTTCTGTCTTGTTCACTTGGCCTCCCAGATAATGAATTGGTTCTCTTTAATCCTGAGAAGGTGATGAATTCGCTTTTAAAACAATGTTCAATGGCCTTATGGACTCATGGATTTAAGTATATTTGATTTTCAGTCACTGAGATTCTGATCTTTGTTGAAATTCAAATTGTCCCACCCTTGGCTCCTTTTGGCCCAGGAGTCAGGACTCCACACTCATCCCTGCTCTTCCTACTCCAAGCCCAAATGTGGCCAAGTCTCCCAGAGGCCCTTGCTTCTTCCAACAGGAGGCGGTATTTCAAGACCCACGACAGGGGCCCTGGGACGCACTCTTGCTGGGCAGCCCCCGTTCTGGGTCTTTGCAGCAGATAGAGCCAGGAGATGGAGGTGGACACACGGATTTACACTGACTGTATCTGTACACATACTAGGTACTTGTTATTAAGGACGGAATACCTTGTGAATTCATCATCTTTTCTGAGCCACACCTGTGTTTCCTTCTCTACCTCAAGGACACAAGAGGGTGGGCTCCAAACATCCCATAATTAATTTGTTTTACCCCATTTTACGTACATGATGCGCTCAGAATCACAACACTCTGTGATTTTTTATCTGTGATGACTGAAAACTGTTGAAAATGTTTTTACACACGCTACCCGCGTGCTTCCTGCTGTCTGCACTAGACCCGCACCATCTCCCTTTTACTCTCAGCCTTCGTCCCAGAAGAAACCTTGCTCTGTGTGCTCGACCTCGCTCCATCTGTCAGGGTCTTTCTGGTCGTTGTGGGCGTCTGAGGCCCACAGGAGGCCTGGCACGTTGCTTACCTTCTGTTTGTCTTTGCTTGAAGAGCAGTTTCACAGAATATGAGAGTCTTGGCTCATGTTCTTTCTTTGAACATTTTATATAACTTACTCCATTCTGACATAAAGTATTGTTGAAAAGTTTAATTTTTCCCACATAAATCGGGGCTCTGATAAGGGTCTAGCTTCCAGCAGGGCTGATTGGCCAGGGCCCCGTGTTGAGACGTGACTGGTCACGTGTGTGGGCTGAGTTCCGGCTCTCATCTCGTCCGTGGGGCCACACGGTCGATTTATCCTGGGACGCACTATTTTGATGCCTGGCTCTGTGGTGAGTCTCGAGGTCAGGACGTGCATAGTCTTTTAACGCTTTCCCTTCCTCTCAAGGTGGTTTTGGGTATTCGGGACCCTTTGTAATTCTGTATCAGTTTTAAAAGCAGTTTGTTTCTGTGTAAAAGATGGCAGGAATCACACTGGGTCTGCAGATACAATGCCAATTCTAATTCACGAGCCCAGGGTGTCCTTCCAGTCACGCTGGTCGTCTTCAGCTTCTCAGCGACGCTCTGCAGCCTCACCCTTGGGTGGGGGAGTTTGTGGGGCTCTTCCTCGCTTTGATGCTGTTGTGAACGAAGCTGTCAGTTTCACTCCTAGCGTGGTCCTTGGTGATGTGTTGCAGCAGAGCTGATTTTTGCATGTCAGTCTTGTATCCTGCAATGTTGCCAGATTCATTTGTTAGCTCTGATGGGACTTTCTGTGGGTCATTTAGGGTTTTCTATATACACAGCCATGTCACTGGCAGATAGAGGTTATTTTGCTGCTCCCTCTCCTGTTTGGCTGCTTTTGTTTCTTTCTCATGCTTGATTGCTCTGCCCAGAACTCCCAGTACCATGTCACGCAGAAGTGGAGAGCGGGCATCCTCGCCTGCCCCTCATCGTGGGGAAGCACCCCGTCTTTCACTGCTGAGTAGGAGGCGAGCTGTGGGCTTCCCAGACGTGCTGCTTATCCAGTTGAGGAAGTTCCCTTCTCCCCCTGGTTGGCTGAGTGTTTTTATCATGAAAGGGTGTTGGGTTTTTCCAAATGTCTTTCCCTCATCAGTCGACACGCCCCTAGGTTTTCCCTTCGTTCTGTTTATGTGCTTTATTTCGTTGAGTGAAGGTCACGTGTTGAACCACCCTTGCATTCCTGGGATAAACCACTCTTAGCTGTGCTAAATGCTTGTTCTCAGGTTCAAGTTTTTACTTAATCCTGGAGTGGATTTTTGTGAACGTTGTGAGGTAGATGACTGAGTGGTGTGTTTTGGGGTGGGTTTTTTTTTGGTATGGGAAACCAGTTTAGTTTTTTCGTGATGAAATCTGCAGCCCATCCCTTCCTGCCTCATTTGTGACGCTCGCTCTGTCCTGAGTGAGGTTGGCTGTGTGCAGAGAGCTCTCCAGGGTGTGCCTGTCATTCCGTTGGTCAGTCTCCCCCTCTCCTGGATTCACGTTCATTTTATGGGTGTGCCATTCACTGCTCCCCACAGTTGGGAATCTAGGTTATTTCCAAGTATCTCACATTTGGTTAACGTCCTTGTGGCTAAATCTGTGAGTAGTTTAGTTACTATTTGTTTAGAAGCATCTCTTGGAAGCCCTTCTGGGTTGAGGAAGGTACAAACTGTAGGGCCCTCATCTTACTGAGGACTCATGCAGGCATTTGGCTGGTGGTGTCTCAGGGTTATGTGTGTGTCAAGGGCGTATTTGACCAATGCACCCGGCGGGTAGGCCTCTGCTCCTTGGTTGAGCAGGGCTTTTCAACTGCAGTGTCCACCACAGTCCAGGTGGGGCCCGGTCTGGCAGCTGCTGGTGCCACTCAGTCATTGGCAGTGCCCTGGCCGCCTGAGGACAGGCAGATGTGGGAAGGAGCTGCCCAGAGTCCGGCCCCGGCAGGCCTCCGAGGCTGTCTTTGTCCGACCCGGGACATGATGGAGGTACCTTCTGTTTTCCCTCTTGTCACTGCGAGGACAACCATGGCCCCGCTGGCTCTGGGCGGGGGGCCATGCTGTCCTGGCTGCTCCTGTGGGGTCAGAGCGGTTTCCTCTCTGCAGCAGCGGCACTCAGGGGCTGTGGGTGGCTTTTCATGTCTTTATTTGGCAGAGTTAAGGCTGCAGCCCTCTGTCCCCGCCCCTCCTCCTCCCCTCCTTCCTCCTCTCTCCCAATTTGCGTGTTGATTTCACCGTTTCACTGATGTCTAGACATCAGGGCCGCGCTGGTACAGCCAGGTCCTCCTGGTCAGCTGGGGAGGACCGAGTCCTGTGAGCACATGCCCCGCCTTGCTCACTCATGGTGTCCAGGCCCTGTGTCTGGCGGAGAAACAAGGGGTGCTCTCCTCACGGGGGGGATGCTGCCAGCCACGCTCTCCCAGGCAGTCACGCAAAGGAGCTTGTCCTGGGGGCGCCCAGTCCATCCTGAGAGTGAGAGCTCGAGCACAGGGAGGATATACGCATACGCACGTGTGCGTGCCTGTGGTGTGCACACATGTATGTATGTGCAGTGTGAGCAAATGTACGTGTGCGCGTGTGTGTGCAAGCACGTGTGTGTGTGTCCCTGTCCTTCCTCCAGGGCAGCGCCCAGGCAGGTAGACTTGATTCTCCTGGGCCCGCGCGGCCCTGGTGGGCCATGTCTGAGTCTGCACCCTGCGGCCCTCTCCGCAGGTTCTCCCATGGGCAGG
The DNA here is from genome assembly GCF_048773025.1 of Camelus bactrianus. Lineage (NCBI taxonomy): Eukaryota > Metazoa > Chordata > Mammalia > Artiodactyla > Camelidae > Camelus > Camelus bactrianus. The sequence goes on from NC_133557.1 coordinate 32,891,484, forward strand.
TGGTCTCTGTGGAGGAGCTGCGCCCCTTCCAAGACCCAGACCTGAGCTCTCTGCAGGCCGGCTCTGCCTGTCTGGCCAAGCAGCAGGACGGCCTCTGGTACCCAGCGCGGATCACTGGTGAGGCTGCCCAGGGCCTCCCTGACAGGGCCCTTCCTGGGAAGCCCTCTCCATGCATCACACGCATTGGTCCTGTGTGACCACCCCTTTGGTTGGGCATTGGGACCCCACGCCTTGGCCAGGAGGAGTGAGGCCACCCTTGGCCTCAGCCCCACCCTATTCCTGGCACCCGTTGTGGCTCTTGTCATGTGTTGAGGCCACTGAGCCAGCTGTCTTGGTGCCCCTCCAGATGTGGATAGCGGCTACTACACAGTCAAGTTTGACTCTCTGCTGTTGAAGGAGACCGTGGTGGAGGGGGACAGCATCCTGCCCCCACTGCGCACGGAGTCCACAGGGTCCTCTGACTCAGACAGCAGCGATGCAGACGACCCCAGCTATGCTAGAGGTATGGCTGCGGCTCGGCCTGGGAGCAGGACGGCGGGGGCGGGCAGCGTGGGCGGGCAGCGTGGGCAGCAGCCACCCCAAGAGACTCCTCCTGGTCAGGAAGAGGATGCATATCAGAGGGGGTGCTGGGTGTGGAAGCCCCCCAGAGGGGCTGGGGCTGATGAGCAAGTGTAGGACAGGTCTAGGGTAGGTCCAGAGACTCACGGACACAAAAATGCAGCCCTCATCTTCAAGAAGCACGTCAGCAATTACAGTCCCACAGGAGCCACGGGAGGGGCAGGGAAGAGAGGGGCGCCTGGTGCGCAGGAAGGAGCAGCTCCTTCCAGTGGCTCCCTTCAGGGCCCGGGTGCCCGGTGGATGGAGGAGGAGCTGCGTCCAGACAGCCGGAAAGGGAGAATTTCAGGAGGAGGATTGGCTGGCAGTGTCTGGCCCTCCTGAGGGGAGGTCCCTGCGGGACCTGTGATGTAAGCCAACAAGTGGAGGGGAGCGGAGCCCGCTTCCTGGGAAGGTGGGTCAGGAGAAGGGCCGTGCAGGATGGGGCCACCATGTGACCAGGTTGTGGCCCAGAAGCATGGAGAGGGCCAGGCTCTGCCACAAGCCCTGCCCATTGCTGTCACCACCACAGCCCTGGGTCGCCGGCAGGGAGCCGGAGGCACAAGGCATTGCAGCCCTGGCCCAGAGCTGAGCTCTTGGGCTAACCCTGGCCAGAGCCCCGCATGCTTTGGACCTGGCTGGGTCAAGCCACTGCCCTTTGATTGCGTAGTGGTGGAACCCAGCGCTGCTGACCCCGGGACCTGCAGCTCCGCCTTCGCTGGCTGGGAGGTGCACACACGAGGCATTGGCTCCAGACTCCTCGCCAAGATGGGCTATGAGTTTGGCAAGGGTAAGTGTGCCCTGCACCAGGGAGGTGAGGGGGCTCCCGCAGCTCAGCCCAGGGTTCCAGCAACAGTGCCAGCCCCATGTCCCCTCAGGTCTGGGCCGACACTCGGAGGGCCGGGTGGAGCCCATCCATGCCGTGGTGCTGCCGCGAGGGAAGTCGCTGGACCAGTGTGCGGAGATCCTGCAGAGGAGGACCCGGGCCAGCAAGGCCGGCACCAGCAGGCCCCCAAAATGCCGGGGGAGAGGGGTTGGACCTGGGGGCCGCCCACCCCCTCGGAGCGTGTTCGACTTCCTGAATGAGAAGCTGCGGGGCAGGGCCCCCGGGGCCCTGGAGGCGGGGGCCGCGCCCGCAGGGAGGAGGAGCGGCAAAGAGGTGTACCACGCCAGCAAGAGCACCAAGCGGGCCCTGAGCCTGCGGCTCCTCCAGACCGAGGAGAAGATTGAGCAGACCCAGCGAGTCATCCGGGGTATCCAGGAGGCCCTCACCCGCAACACCGGCCGGTACGTGCGGGCCTGGGCTTAGGGCAGGCTGGCCCTGACCAAGGGTGGCCGGTCCGGGGGTGCTGTGGGTTGGAGGATGATGGGAGAGGCCTGGGTGGGGGCTGGGCTGCCACGTGCAGAACCCAGGCGGAATGGCAGGCCCCTCTCTAGGCACAGCGTGACGGCGGCCCAGCTGCAGGAGAAGTTGGCAGGCGCCCAGCGGCAGCTGGGGCAGCTCCAGGCCCAGGAGGCAGGCCTGCAGCGGGAACAGAGGAAGGCAGACACCCACAAGAAGATGACCGAGTTCTAGGGTTCCCATGCGCCACGCGCGCAGAGCCTAGGGGCCCTGGCCCCACTGCCCTCTGCAAGACCAGCCGTCACCCAGCGACTCAGACGCCACCAGCAGAGGGGCCAGTCCAGCCCAGGCTAGACCCCACGGCTGGCCTTCCTGCCAGCCCAGGGCGCATGGACACTGCTGAGGGGCGCTGGGGCTGGGGGCACTTCTCAACACGAGCTTGCCCCTGAGCCCACCTGCCAGTGTCTTCAGGAGTCCGCTCAGGATGGACATTAAAGTGATGTTGTTGCAGTGTCTCACTGGAAGCTTGGCTGGCTGTGGGGTCTTTGTGGAGAGGGAGGGGTCTTTGCACCAGGACTCGGGTCGGGACTGGAGGGGTCCTGAATGAGGCAGAGGGCCCAGGAGGACTGGCATTCTCACTGCCCTCCCAGAAGGGGCTCTGCCAGCAGCTCTGAGGCAGATCAGAGCCTGAGGTGCCCCCCTTGTCGCCTGAACCACAGATGGGTGGAGCCGCTGCTGCCACGGTGGGAGGAGACCGTGCAGGCCCCCAGGGGTGTTGGCAGCCCGAGAGTCTGGGTTCAGCCCCAGGGCTGGGCGGCCACAAGACCACCCAGTTCCCGTGCTGTGCCTGTCTCCTGGCTGGTGTGCCCACCTCGTCGTGGCTGGAGACAACCTACGGCCAGCTCTCAGGACAGTGCTGGCTCACAGTGCACCCCCACCCGGTACCGCCGAGACCCCAGGCGGGGCCGCGGCAGGTGGCTGAGGCTGCAGTGCAGGGTTGAGTGGCTGTGTGGGGAGACGCAGCCTGACGCACAGGCAGGAAGTGAGGTGGGAGCTGGGCTGAGGGCTGCACAAAGGCACCGCGCCTCAAGGTGCCCAGGCTGCCTGCTGCCCCAGACAGCGGAGGAGGCGTGCGCCTCGGCCTTGGTAAGTGTCTGCTCTGGTCTCCAGCCTGGCCAGGGCCCCAGGCCGCTTAGTGCCTTCCTCGGACAGCTGAGGACTGGGGTCTGGGAGGATTGGGCCCTACCAGGTCAGGTCACTGGGGCCTGGGTCCTCCCTGGGTCTGGGCAGACTGGCCTCCACCTCCAAAACACCCCATCCCCTGGCTCTGTGCTGCTGGACTACAAGACCATGCTGGTTGTGGGGTAGACGCCCTCTCCCCTCAAGCAGCTCTGTAAGACGCCAGGAAGCAGACGTCCAGTGGCAGAGACAGTTGGAGCGGTGGATGGAGAGGTGGGGTGGGGCAGGCAATGCCCAGAGCAGCCCTTCCTCCCCCTCCACCGGCTTTCCAGCCCCTCAGGGGCCAGCCTCTGTAGCGGACAGCTAGGGGGCATACCTGAGACAGGAGCCATGCCTGGGCAGGACGTGGCTGCAGGTGAGTGTGGCTCGTGGCTTGCAAGCCTAGGGTGTGACCTCAGGGCCTCCCTGGCTCTCAGGTTTGGGCTGCAGTGACCACAGCAGGGCTTTGGCCAGGTCACAGCTGCCCTGCCCCTCCTCACTGGCCATGCTTGGCCATCACCTGCTCATCCTCACCAACTCAAGTGCCCAGGGGCCAGGCAGAGCACACCTCACACTCACCAGGAGTCCCCAGGCAGAGGTGGGAAGGTAGGCACCTGGGCTGTGTCCCCTCAGCCTCTGTAGGAAGGAGGGGTGCTGAGCCTTGGGGTTTCCTGTGTGCTGAGTCAGCACCCAAGGGGGAGGGAAACGCCCAGCAGCTGGAGTCGCAGGAGTGGGCCTGTCAGGGAGGTGCCCAGTCCCTTAGCCCCCAGCCCTCTGTCTTCTGCCTCCAGGCCTGTCCACGGCTTTGCAGGATGAGGCCACAGGTGCCCTTGGCCCCTCCTGCCCTCTGGGTCCTAGGGTGCCTCACCTTCCTGCTCTGGCTGTGGGTGCTGTGCTCAGCCTGCCACAGGTATGTCCACCCCTGGCCTTGGTGGGGCCTGGCTCAGCTCTGCAGCCAGAAGGGGTGGGGCTCCAGGCTGGCCTAGCACCAGCTCTGTACACATGCCTCCCTGTGGGCCTCAGACCAGGGGCAGATGCCCTTGACCCGCGTGTCTGCCTCACTGGCCTGATGACCCTCTTGCCCCCAGGAAGCGGGTGCCAAGGCAGCTGTCCAGGCTGCAGGACAGTGTGATGCCAGCGGAAGGGGTGAGTGCCAGGCTGTCCCCGGGGCCAGGGTGGGGCCAGCAGGGCACCAGCCAGTCTTCCTCGCCCCCAGTCACTGATGAGACGGCCCTACCACCACTCCCTCAGCAAGTCGGACACCAGACTGCATGAGCTGCACCGCAGCCGGCCCTGCAGCAGAGGTGAGCCAGTGGGAGGGCCGGGCCTGGCAGTGGGCAGGCATCCCCTGACCCTGAGTGATCCCTTCCCTGACCCCAGCCCCAGCCCCACGGCCCGCCAGCGTGGATTTCCTGTGCCCACAATGGCCAGAGGTGTCCAGAGGCACTACCAGGCCCCCAGCAGCCTTCTCACACCTGGAGCTGCCCCTGGCTGCGCCCTCCACCGGCCCCGAGGCCACCTATTCCAACGTGGGGCTGGCTGCAATCCCCCGGGCCAGCCTGGCAGTCAGCCCTGGGGTGTGGACAGGGTCATGGCTGACCAGCAGCTGTGCCAGGCCTGGGCCTGCGGCCAGACCCGTGGTGGCTGAGTATGCTTGCATCCAGAAGTTCAAGGGAACAGATCGGGGTCCCCAAGGCCTGGAGCTGGGGAAGGCTGAGCTGACCCCAGCCACTCAGGTATAGTGAAGGATGTGAGGCAGGGTGGGTTGGACTGAGCAGATCCTTGGCAGAACGGATGGTGCTGACCCCTCTCCGGGTTGGCTTCCTCTCTCCAGGTGGACCTCCTGTACTCCAGGGTCAGCAAGCCTAAAAGGAGGGACCCAGGACCTGCCACATGCCAGCCCAACCCCAATGGAGGGGGAGCAATTCTGGCTCTGAGGGGTGACTCGGCCTACGAGGTCCTTCCACTCAGGGGTCTGGGTGTGGACAAGAGCCTCCTGGAAAACGTGTATGAGAGCATCCAGGAGATGGGGGCTTCTGCGCACCTGGAGCCCCCTAGCTCGAGCTCCTAGCAGGAGAGGATATATGCAGGGCATGGAGCCCCCTGCTTCCTGTCTAAACACCCAAGTACCATGGTCCTTCCTCCAGAGTGGGGTGCCACCCTTCACTTCCCCCACAGTCCCCTCCCACACACAGCTGACAGCAGAAATTCCAGATCGCAGGGCTGCCAGCCTGTGGGGTCCCTGGGGTCCAGGGCAGCCTCTCAATAAATCCCCAGCTCAGGCGCCGAACACAGCCTTGCCTCACCGCCTGCTCTTCTTGAAAGCCTGGGAGGCTGGGCGGGCAGGGAGTGTGGGGAGGTCGGGAAGTAGTTTAAAACCTCCCCTCGGGACGGGCTCCCTTCCGCCTGGGGACACCGGCGGGTCGGGCTCAGAAGACCGAGTAGGGAGGGAGGCAAGCCCTGGGGGGTGGTCCCTAGGCCAGTGGGCCCTCAGGGCAGTGAGCCGGCCCGCCCGGTGGCCGCCCCAGGGTGGGACCTGGACCCAGAATGTCAGGGAGGGCTCCGCCACCAGGCCCCTGGAGTTACATAAGGGGTGGGGGAGGTGGGCGGCCGTGCGTTAAAGAGTAACCTGCTCCCGGGAAGCCCGCCAAGGAGACGCGGCCCCCTCCCAGATCCCGCAGCTCGCGTAGCAGCAACCCGCGAGGAAGCCGGCCCGCCGGACGCCAGGGCCTGCCGGCGCCGAGCTCGGGAGGGGGCGGGGCGTTGAGCGGGCGGGCGCGGGCCGCACCCCTTCCCAGGCCGGCGCGGGAGCGACCAGCGCGGGAGCAGACGGACGGGGCGGGGCCGGGCCGGGCCGCAGGGCAGGCCAATGGGCACGCGGGGGCGGGGCGGGGCGGGGCGGGGCCTCGGGCCTCGGGCCTCGAGGAGGGGGCGGGGCCGGCCGGCAGCCTCCGGGCAGCGAGGCGCGGGCGGCGGCCGATCCAGGGCGGGGGTCGGCGGCCCGGCCAGCCCGGCCCGGCCCGGCCCGGGGCCGCGTCCCGAGTGTCCGCCCTCGCCGCTGCAGCCTTGGCGCCCGGCCGGCCGGCCGGCCATGGAGGCCAAGCGTCCCCCGGCGCCCGGCCCGGGCTGCGGGGGTCCCCCTCCCCGCGCCGCCGGCCGGGACCCCGCGGCCACGCTCGTGTCGGTGCCCGCGCCGCCGCAGGTACCGGGCGTGGGGCACCGGCAAAGTTGCCGCTGCGAAGATGGCGTCGGGCTGCACGAACTTTGGGCCCCCGGGCGGGGCGAGCGAGGGCGGCACGTCTTCGCGCGTGTCCGTGGGGCTGGCGGGGCTGGGCCGGCGCCCGGAGCGCTTCCCGCCGCCGCAGCCGGGGGCGGGGCCGGAGGCGGGGCCGCACCGGCCACAGCCGGTTTGGGGGCGGGCGCCAGCGAGTTGGGGTGGCGGCGGGGTTGGGGACCCGGCCGCTGTCCCGGCTGAGCCGCCCGCGTCCGCAGGGCCCTGCTGTGGAGTTCGCGCTGCCTCAGGAGCCGGAGCCGCGGGCCGCGGACCTCGGGGCCCCGGGGGCGGGGGCGGGGGCTGCGGGGCCCCGGGCGCCTTTGGCGCACGTCCCGGTGCCAGTGCATAGGTGAGCCGGGGCCCGCGAGCCGGGCCGAGGGGGGCGTGTGCACACATGCGCCCGCGTGTGCAGGGGTGGTGGGTGGGGCACGGGCAGGAGCCTTCCCGACCCCACCCCCGTAGAGGGCCTCGGTGGAGGGCAGGTCAGCGTCCTGACCTGGGTTTCTGCTCCCACCTCCCAACTCTTCAGCCTTGGAGGAGTTAATCAGAAATGACCAATGTGTTAGTAGGCCTCGTTCCCCCCAAACCCTGGGGGCGAGTGCGCAGAACTAGGAGGGAGCGGTTGTCTGTCTCTGTGCAGAAGAGGCTGCGGGCCGGTGTGGAAGCGACTATCCAGGAATCCCGGGCCCCTGGTGGTCATCTCCCCAGCTCTGCAAGCTGTGAAACCCTCCAGGGTGCCTGACACCCTCGCTGACTGCGCAGGCAGGGGCGGGCTCTGGTCTGGCCGGCTGGGGCCTGGGGCCCGGCTTGTGCTTGGAGCCCAGTCTCCCCTGGCTGCTGCTGACTGCTGGCTGCTCCCGCCCTCCCAGGCCTGGCACTAGGCCCACAGCTGCTGTTGCACAACCCTGGTTAATGTGTGATTGGGGGAGGGCTGGACCTGGCCTGGGCTGGCCCCACCAGCGGGGCCTCAGACCCCTGTCCAGCACCAGGGTCTGAAGACACCACCTGGAACAAAGCCCAGGCTGCAGAGAAGTCAGGCTGAGGGAGGACCCCTGCCCAGGCCAGTTCTTGGTGGTTCCTGGAGATCTGGGGCTTGGCCACCTGAGCTGGGGGTGGGGCTGGGCCTCCTGCCCAGCTCCTGGAGTGAGGGAGTCTGGTGCACACACGTGCCCAGGCCTGCACGTGTACTGGGCCATGGGAGGGGCCTGAAGTACTTCCTGGGCCCCACCTGCACCCCGCCCCCATCTCCTCCAGAGCCCCCCGAGGAAAGGCCCAGCCCGATGAGGTCATGGCTGCCGCAGCCCTCACAAGCCTGTCCACCAGCCCCCTCCTGCTGGGGGCCCCAGCTGTAGCCTTCAGCACAGGTGAGACTTAGAAGCCTGGCTTGGGGTGGGGGTGGTGGCAGGGCCCAGGACCACTGTCCCTCCAGTACCCTACAAACCTCCAAGCCCCTGTGCAGTAAGCAGAGGCCCCCTGTCCTGGAACACCATCTTCTAAATGCACCTCTTGAGGCCTAAAATGTACCTCAGGACCCCCTCTGCCCCTCACCGAGGCCCAAGCTGCAGTGCCCAGGCCTGCAGGCCTCTGTGACCTGTCCATCTCCTGGCTGGCTAGGCGTCTGCCCACACGGGACTCTTCTGTTTTTCCTTCCATGTGCTGGAGAGGCTAGTCAGCTCCTACTGTAGCCAACTCCTGACCACTGCCTCTTCCAAGAGGTCCTTTCCCACCAAGCTTACCTGAGAACAGGTGAACAGGTGGAGGCTCCGAGTTAAGGGCCTCGAAGCCAGTTTCTGCAAAGCAGCCTGAGCCCACCGAAAGTGCCAACAGTGGCACTGGTATGTCCCCGCAGAGCCCAGCTTGGAGCCCTGGAAGGAGGCCCTGGTGCGGCCACTGAGCAGCTGCAGCAGCGGGGACTGGGGCTGGGACGTGGCCAGTGACCAGTCCTCTCCATCTACACCGTCGCCCCCGCTGCCTCCTGAGGCAGCCCACTTCCTGTTCGGGGAGCCCGCCCTGAGGAAGAGGAAGGTGAGCCTGAGGACAGCCCACTGGGCAGGATGGACACAGGTGGCCGAGCCTGACCCCTGGCCATTGTCACCCAGAGCTCGCTGCAGGTCCTGTTCCAGTGTCTGTGGAAGCGCTGCGGGAAGGTGCTGAGCACAGCCTCTGGGATGCAGAGACACATCCGCCTGGTGCACCTGGGGTGCGGTGGGGCCAGCGGTGGGGGGTGGGGGGGCGGCCAGACTGGGTTCCGCTTCAGCTCCACCCACCGCGCCCCCAGCAGGCGGCAGGCCGAGCCCGAGCAGAGTGATGGCGAGGAGGACTTCTACTACACAGAGCTGGACGTCAGCATGGACTCGCTGACCGAGGGGCTGTTCAGCCTGACCCCCGGGTCCCCCACGGCCTCCGTGCCACCCTCCTTCCCCCGCCTGGAGCTGCTGGAGCCCCCGGAGCCCCCAGCCCTGCCCACTCTGCTGCACCCACTGTCCCTGCCCCCACCCCCAGTGCTGAGCTCCGCAGCGTCCCCCCAGGTGTGCCACCATGACCATGCCTACCAGGTAGGTGAGGCCACTGGCAGCTGCTGGGTCCGGGTCTTGGGGTGCTCCGGAGGGGTGTAAGGCCACAGCTGTGTCTCCTCTCAGGGCTGCCAGGCACCCACCCTCCTGGAGCCACAGCCCACCCCAGCCCTGCCCGCCAAGCTTGGTGCCAGTCTAAGGTGCGTGTGTGTAGAGGGGCTGGGGCAGGCACCAGGCAGGGAGGGTCCCAGCCCAGCAGCACCCATGGCCTCGTGTGTCCCCCCAGGAAGCCCCGAGGTGATGCCAAGAAGTGCCGGAAGGTGTACGGCATGGACCGTCGGGACCTGTGGTGCACAGCCTGCCGCTGGAAGAAGGCCTGCCAGCGCTTCCTGGACTGAGCCCCCCCCCACCGAGGCCTCTCCTAGCCGCAGGGTTTTCTAACTAGGGGGGCCCCCACTGTTCAAAGTGCCTCTGAAGAAACCAGCCTTTTGCACTAAAGCCAAACCTCACAGCTGTCCCCTTGGCCCGGGATCCCCAGGGGTGGCCACCCCTGCCTGTCGGCCCTGGACCTGTCAGGGGTGTGATGAGCCCAGCTTTGTGGCCACATGGGGCCCAGTCCTCAATGCACTTTGAGGGGGTGTTGGGGAGGGGGCTCCCCCACCTGCACTTAACCTGACCATTTGAGGGCCTGGGATGGACATTTGTACCGTGTTTTCAAAGCTCAGGTGTCTCGAGTCTGGGCCAAACCAGGCGAGAAGAAAAATTAAAGATTTGGGGTTTTTCCAAAAGCTGTTTCTGCCTCCTGGGTTGGGGAGGACATGGAACTGGGGTCCTGCCGTGGGCAGGAGCAGTGGGGTGGGCAGGCAGGAGGCCAGCAACCAGGCTGCCTGGGGGTGGGGGTCACTGGCCACCTGGACCCAGGTGAGGCTGGAGGAGGGGACACTGTCTGAAACACACACGAGGCATCTACTCAAGCAGCAATTTCCCAATTTATTGAAAGTGATCGCTTTGCAAGAATGTCTAGCTAATCCCGTCACAGAAAGGCCCAGAGTGCGCCCAGGCAGACAAGAAATCTCAAGACCACTAGGCGAAGTACTGTTTACCTGTCAGCGGCACAGGGAGCAGACAACAGAGCTGTGATATCCCATCGACTGATTACGAAAAACTCCCCCAAGTAATAAACACGTCTCCAGCACAAACACAGGTTTGTAATAATTAATAAAAGTCGGTATAATATAGATTATCCCCAGAAAAAAAGTCAACAGTCTTCAAACACTGCCTGTTTTTTGTCTGTTTTGTCTTTGTTGACAGGTTGAAAGCATGTTGAAAAAATAAATATTTAAGAGAAGCACACAGCGCCCTCACTACAAGTAGTTCTAAAAAGGGCCGCACACGAAAACACAACATAGGGTCTAAAAAACAGAAACACCATTAAGTATGGCTTTCTTAAGAGTTGCACATGTCACAGAATAAGCGAAAATAATATTATCTTTCATAATATTGCAAAAAGTTCCAGTTTTTGCATTTTCTCAGGGTTTTCTTTTTAAAAGGAAGATGTGCAAAGTTGGAAGCAGTAGCTGTGTCTTGAGCAGAGGTCCCTATCGAGTCCTGGCAGTGTTGTGACTGTCCCCCAGACCAGAGTCCAAACCTACAGCCTGGTCAGGATCCGGAGTTTGATACAGAAGTCTTGGTTTCCCGGCCCCCCACCCCACCCGCAAAGACCCTGCCACCTGACGGACTGTGTTCCACGGCGTTGCCAATGCCAAGTACAGACACACACAAACGAAAAAGTACAAAATGTGAAATGTAATCTGCACGTCTTTTTCCTCTTCATAAAAAAATATTTATTAGTTTAAACATTGATTTTGGGGGAAAAAAATCACGTAAAAAAAACCATTACACGTCTTTTCCCTCCATGCCTCCTGAGAGGCTATGTGTTCGTCTCATCTCTGAAATTCAGCACTGAGTTTACCGCACACGAGAATAAACAACACTGGGGGCTCGGGGGCAGGAAGTGGGACCCTCAGTCTTCCTGGAAAGTACTGTTTCAGGGAAGAAAATGCCCTGGTGGCACTGACGGCGACACCCCAGAAAGGGGACAGGGCAGCAAGGGTGGTCCCGCGCGGGTAGCGAGCAGGGCGGAGAGCGGGAGTCCTGAGTGCAGGGCAGAGGTGGCCCGGGTCGTGGGCAGGACGGCCTGAGAGGTGGGCCCGGGACCAAACCCAGAGACACTTTGTAGCAAAGGTCTGGTTTCCAAATGCGTTTTATAAGAAAGGAAGTCTGTTTATAAAAGGGTTAGAAAGTTGGGGAAAGGGACACGGGTGAGCGCCCTGCTGACAGGCTCAGCCAGGCCTCGCTGTGAAAGGCAGAAGGGGACCGGAGCCCCCAGCACCGGACCCCCCGTCCCCCAGCCCCCGCGCCAGCCTTGAGCTCACAGCTTCCCCAGCTGAGGGGGGTGGAGCGCAGCCCTCTTCTACGGACGGTATCTAAAACAAAAACAAAGCTGTGACTTCTCCCCTGGGCAAGACTTCAGGTCAGCACCCTTGGCCAGCCGCCCCCCAACCCCAGCAGGCCGGAGGCTGTGCTCCAGTCGCCACCACTGGCCCCAGACGGTCTGCGGGGTTTTCCTTTCTCCGCCTGGAAAACTGCGGGGCTGACGGCTGTGGGAAACGAGTGGAAAAGCCCAGCGCCGCCTGTGGCGCCCCAGCTCAGCACCCAAGCGGTCCTGCACTGACAGACAGACGCCCGCGACAGGAGGAGCGAGCTGGGAGGCACGGAATGTCTGTGTCGTGGGCCTGGTCAGGACCCGCGGGAAGGAAGACAGACGGGTCTGTGCCCTGCAACCTGGGAGGGAGACGTCCTCACAGCACAACGCAGGGCCTTGGCAGCTCAGAAAAGAGCGCAGACAGGTCACGAGCAAGACCTGGAAACACGCCAAAGGAAAGATAGCCCTCAGGCTTCGTCAGGTGAGAAGGATGATGCTGAACAGAACCATTTCACGCGATTACCTGCTACCTTAGGACTTAGGCAGTCTGGTTACCCACGCGGGGAGGGGCGCGGCAGCGGGACACCCTCCAGTGTTAGCAGCAACGAAGGCAAGCCCGCCGGGAGGGTCAGCAGGACGGGCCTGGGCGGCAGACGGCCCGGGCCCTGAGAAGTGCACGCAGAACGTGGAGCAGGCCCTGCAGCGGGAGCACCCGGCCCCGCCGCCGCCCCGCGGAAGATAGCACCTGGGAGCCCGGCCCGCGGTCAGCAGCTGCCCCGCGTTCAGCACCAGAGCCCGGAGGCAGGGGGGCCGCGGGGCTTTCCGGACACGGGACCTGGACCCGGACCCTGCAGGGTGGCCGCAGAGCCAGTGGCCTGGGGTGCAGCGGCCGCAGGCAGTGACCAGGCTGCAGAGGCGGAGGGGAAGAAGGGGGAGGGTGGACACGGTGCCAGGTCTGCAGCTCCTGGACCTGGGCCCCCGGGGACGCACCTGGGAGCCCAGCGGTGTCCACCCTTTCCTGGCCTCAGGCCACAGTGCGCCGGAGCCCAGACCATGGGCTCCCCCGTTGCCCACCACTCCCACCTGCTGTGGAGACCACACAGCTCCCTGGCTGCCCCCACGCCCCAGCTCCGCGCTCTGCTGGAGCCCCACTCACTTCTGAACCCACGGGCTGGCGTCTGCGCACGTCGGGGGTGGGGCACACACGCCAGCGGCGGAGGCAGACAGGAGGCCCCAGCCCCAGCCTAGGAGATCCAGGTGAAGTCCTTGTCGCCGCCCCCCGCAGGGCTGTGGGGCCCCCGTGGCGAGTCCTCGTCCTCCTTGTCGTCCCCCAACAGTGCGTCCTCGTGGGCCAGGCCCACGTCGTCCTCATCCTCGCCCAGCTCCTCCTCGCCCTCGCCGCGCGGGTCCTCGGGGTCCTCCAGGTACGGCCCATCGCCAGCGAACAGCTCAGGGGAGCCCTCGGCGCCCCTGCCGTCCAGGGGCCCGGCCCCGCTGCGACCCGCGCAGTCTGCGCACACACCGTGGCGCCGCGAGCCATGCTTGATGCCCACGCTGGCGGCCGACATGAACACGCGGCTGCACAGTTTACACACGTACTTCTTGTCCTTGCTGTGGACCTGCGGGGAGAGGATGGTCAGTGCCGGGGGAGGGTGGTCAGTGCAGGCGGACGGCAGGCAACAGGCCTGCTCAGGCCCCTGACTCTGTCTGGGACCACTGCACACACAGAACTGCAGGTGCCACCAACACTCATCCCTGTCCAGAAGGGCGTGGGCAGTCGGCGGGCTGTGTCCCTCCCCTCATCGGGGCTGGTCTGTCCGGAGCTCAGGCCTGCTTGAGAGTCATGCTGTCTCCTCTGCCTCGCTCCCTACACTTCTCTGCAGATGCTGAGCAATGATCTCTGAACTCTGCCCTCTGAGGGGAGGAGCTCCCACAGCTGCTGGCTAGGGCCTGGAGGCCTGAGGGGGCCAGGTGGTTTGGAGGCCGGGTGATGGGAGCCCCAGGACAGCGGTGACCGGCAATGACTCGAGGCACCTGTCTCCTGAGAAATCCAGTCAGGGCGTCTGGGAGCTGGGCCAAGTGCGGACCTGGGCAGGAGGGCCGGGGGCTCGCCAAGGGGGACCCCGACTGCCGCTTCAGTGCTCCTCCTACAGCTGTGAACCCGCTTCCTAGAGTGACCAGTGCTGCCTCCCTCCTCTAGGCCCAGGGCCTGCGAGGACCGCCCTGGACTCGACCCGCCGCCCCGCCGCCCGCTCACCAGCGTGTGCCGCTTCATGTGCTCGCGCCTGGTGAACTTCTTCCCGCAGATCTCGCAGGGGTAGGGCCGCTCGCCGGTGTGGGAGCGCATGTGCCTCTTGAGGATGCACTGGTGCATGGCCGAGAAGCTGCAGTACGGGCACTTGAACTTCTTCCTGATCACCGCAAACTCGTTGACTGGAAGACAACAGATGGTGGTGAGCCCGGCGCCGTGCGCCCGCCGCCCCCCACAACCCACTCGGAACCCTGCCCTGGAGCCCAGTCTCCACTCGGGGCTTGGGCGTCCCTGCAGGGCTGATGTCCGGAGCTGCGGGACAGGCCGGGGCCCCAGGCCAGAGGTGACGGCCCCCACTTTCTAAGAACACTTCTCAGGTCAGCTAGCATCTCCCGCATCAGCCCCCAAAACACAGAGTCCACACACGGAGTCCCGGCAGGAACGCCAGCACGGACGCGGGCAGGAGCCAGCGGGGCCGCCGCCCCATCGACACGTCTCACGCCCGCACGCCCGCATGCCGGGACACCCGCACGCCCTCACGCCCACACGCCCTCACACCCGCACGTCCTCACGTTCACGTCCGCAGGCTGGTGGCTTTACCCAGAGCAGAGCTGCTGCCTGGTGGACACAGCCCAACAAGAGGCCGGCCAGCCCCAAAGGCACAGTGAACCTCTGCCGCAGGGTGTGGGTCATCCCCACTCTCCCTCCCCTCATGAGGGGAGTTAGAAGTCGGGGTCCCCGGTGTCAGTCCTGCCGTGCAAGGCCCCCCACTGGGCACAAAGGCAGCTCACCCTGAGTGACGCCACAGCCACCCCCTCTGGCGTCAGGGGCATCTGCCCTGTGCCCAGGCCCCAGGCCCCCTCACCCCAGGCTCACTGGGGTTGCTGGGAGCAGCCCAAGTGCTGGGCGGCATTTCCTCCCACGGGAGAAGCCTGGGGCAGCCGTCTGGTCTCCGGTGTCTGGGAGCAGCTTCCTGGCGCTCACGCCGCCCACAACCTGGATGGCCACAGCGGACACCCGCCAGCTGTGCAGTGGCACCGGCACCCAGGGGACAGACCCAGGGTCCCGACAGCCGGGCCAAAGGCAGGCTGGTGGAACCAACCCTAACCAGCAGGAGCGGGACCCTGATCAGACCCCTACCGAGCATCCAGGCACAGCAGGCTCCGGCCTCCATCACAGCCACCCCTGCAGATGCCAAGAGGGAAGCAGATGAGAAAACAAAGGCCACAGTGTCACGCTGCCCACAGGAGTGGGGAGAGGCCGGGAAGCTGACCAGAAGCCAGCCCTCCTCGCTGGGGGGAGCCAGCCAGTCTGCTGCAAGAAGACCAGACAGCTTAAGAGCCCTGCACCCCAGACCCCGGGTCACACAGAGGCAGGGACCCTCGCCACCATCTCCCTGAAGTGTGCCGCCTGGGCCCCCACCCATCCTGCTGCTCGGACCCCCAGCCATGGGCACGTCACCACTGAAATGGCACCAACTGGGCGGCCCAGCGCGGTGACCCTGAGCACTGTGGCCTGGACGCCAGGCCCCTGCACACGTGTGGCTGCGCCGGCTCTGCAGCTCCGTTCCTGAAGCACGCCCGCTGGAGTGTGGGAAAACACCGAGCGGAACATTTTCTCTGATTCCTTAAACAAGCTGTGCAGCCTCTCCTGAGACATCGTAAAGGGGGTCCATGCATCAAGCAACCAGATTTCTTTATCTTCCAGAACACAGGTCAGCGAGGCCATCTGTGGGTCTGCCAGGAGCCTGTCCGCTCTCCTGGACCTGAGAGCTCCTTACTCTGGGACCTCCTGCACCCCACAAATGCCAGGCCGTAGCGGGGGGACACCACCCCAGGTGACCCTGTACCTGCTCAGGCCTGACGGCTGCCCCAGCTGAGGCCATCACGGCCCCAGGACAGGGCTGTGTGGACGGCATCATAGCTGATACGTGGCGCTGCCCTGGGCCCAGCCACCCGTCCACCCCCCTCACGGTTTCCGTGCCAAACGCCTGGGAACGGTCACCAGGCACTGTCCTAAGAGGCGAGGCATTTTGGTACATGCAGGAGCGTGTGTGAGCGCGTGTGGCTGGGAGCTGGGGCGGGAGGGCTGGCGCCTCCCGGGGAAGGCACACGAAGCAGGAGACGGGGACAGTCCCCGTGTCCCATCACACACAGTAGCCACGGTCCACCACGTACCATGCTGAGACCACCTTTCACGCCATGATTTTTATCTGTAAGTTCTTAAATGTGTGAGTGTGTCATATTTGATTAGACAGAAATCCTCCTGTAGAACGTGTATGTTGTCTAGGTTTTCTACCCTGTGAATGATGCTCCGTAAGGTCCCCACGGGAGAACATCTGCACTCAGAGATAGACCCTGAGTCGCGCGCCAAGCAGGCCCGTGCGCCGCGCTCTCAGCCTCCTGAGGGCACGGGGGACACAGACCACGGCCACACCGCCAGCAGCACTGCACCCTGCAGACTCAGCCGGCGGGCCGGGGAGGCAAGCAGAGCGTCCAGCAGCTCTGCCGTGGGTGAGGAGCCAGCCCTCCCCAAGCAGGGCTCCCACGCCCCGACGGAGGGCCCCCCCCAGCCAGGGAGTCCCGCAGAGGGTGCCGAGCCGGGAAGGAGGGACAGGCACCCAGCCCGGCATGTCCAGTGCGGGACCCCCTCTGGGAGCTGGGCCGGGCTCACCACGCCCAGCAGCCTGCCTCACGGAGGAGCACCTCCTGCTCTTTGCCTCATCCCTCGGACCACTGGGCCCACCCGGCTGCCCATCAGCGAGGCCGCAGTGGTGCTGCCCGCGTCCCCACGGGTTCCCTCAGCACGAGACCTCGATTTTCGTGTCATCACAGAGTACAGCAATGGTGCCACCCATGCTGGGGTGGAAAAGGAGAGCAGGGAGGTGAGCTTTTAGGTTATTGTATTTAAAACAGTCTTTCTGAGGATACAGTTAGCCACTGCTTCTATTCTGCTTTTATTCACACAGTAATTTAAACTTGAACGATTATTCTAGCCTGTGTTTAATAACTCAGACCTACATGTTTAAGAAAGAACTTATCTCTGTACTAAGGTGCTGGGTTTTCCCCTAGAACAACAATTCAGGGTGCACAGACCAGAGACTGATGCGCCATCAGGGACCCCCCTCCGTCCTGCGCCTCTGCAGGCCACCCCGCTGCAGGCGGCCCGCTTAGGACACGCCTTCTGAACTCGCCCCGTGATGACGCACTTTGCTGTTTCCTTCATGCGTTATGAGTCTCTGTTGCTCCTCTAACAAATACCACAAACTGGGCAGCTTAAAGCAACAGAAACCGATCCTCGTCCAGTCCTGGAGACCAGACGTCTGAGATCAAGCTGTCTCGGGGCCGCACTCCCTCCGGAGGCTCCAGTGGGGGGACCTTCCTGCCTCTTCCAGCTTCTGGGGGCTCCAGGCGTCCCTGGGCTGGTGGCCGCCTCCTTCCCGTCTCTGCCTCCGTCTCCACGTGGCTTCTCCCTGTGTCTGTGTCTCTCCTCTTCTGTCTCTTTTAAGGATATTCATCACTGGATTTAGGGCCAACTTGGATATTTCAAGATGATCTCATCTTGTGGTCCTTAATTTAATTATGTCTGTAATAGGGTCACATTCACAGGTTCCAGAAGTTAAAACATGCGTGTGATCCTTTAGGTGGGAGGCACCGTGCTACCTACCATGAACAGTACCGATTCTCATAAACACTAACAAAGCCTTACAAATTCATAAAGTGAGAGAGCGATCAAAACAAATGAAAAAGCACGAATATTAAATTGAAACACTCCCCAATCTGCCCTAAAAACAGAATCCTTTTTGTCTGGAATCAAGCTTCCAGGGTGAACAGCAACCTTGATCATCAGGAAGCCAGGTGAGAGGCTGGCACCAGTGTATTCAAAACACGAAGCTCAGTCACACTGGGGTACAATTTTACAGAAATGCATCCGCAAGAACACCGCTCAGCAAAGCCGGCCCAGAGGAAGCAGGCCTCCGCCTTGCACTGCGGGGAAGCAGGGCTGTGGTAAACGTCGCTGGCCAGTGACGTTCCAGAGCAACTTCATGATCACACCCAGGACTCCAGAAAAGGCTAGTGGACGAAAGGCGGCTGCAGGGGGCCGGTGAGCACAGGGGGCTCTGCGGGAGGGCGTGCGAGTCTTTCAGCTGGAACAGTCCTGGATTTTTATTCTTCCTCTGATTGTAATTTCTCAAGACGCTGCACTTCAAGTGCATTTCAGAAATGGAGTCAAACACGGACTTTTGTTTTTCCGTTTATAAACTTACGAGGCTACCGCTTTGTTAGAATATAGTAAAGCTACGATGAGTCCTGATTATTTTAAGGAGGTTTTAACCTTACGTGAAGTGCACAAGCTTCAGGCATGCAGCTCAGTGAGTTTTTTCTCTCATACAGACCCAGGGAACCACCATCTGAATGGGACACGTGGCACCCCTTGCGCACCGAGGCTGGTCGATGGCCGCCCTGCCCTCCATCACCAGACGCTGGCTCTGCGGCTCGGCCTGGGGTCCTGACCGCTGGCTGCAGCGTGGCTCACTCAGCACAGAGGCGGCCTGGGCTTGCTGGCTGCCGTGGGGTCTTCCACATGCCCGAGGACCACGTGCCTGTTCTGCAGCCGACGTGCACAGCGGGGCTCAGACGGCTGTCTTGCGTGTCTTTTGGGGGACCATGTTCTCACTTCTGTTGGATGTGTGCCTGAGAAAGGACTCTCTGGGCTCCGCAGACACAGCCAAGGAGGCTTATCATGGTGGCTGCACCAACTTATGTTCCCACTGGCCGTGCACGAGCCTGTTCCCGCCGGTCGTGGGCAGGAGGGCGGAGGGGCTGAGACCTGGCTTTCATCAGTGTCTCCCGGCCCCTAGTGACCCCGAGCCCTGGGTCACTTGGACACCCTCTTCAGTGAAGTGCTCGTCCAAGCTTCTGATCATTGACTGAGCTGCTGAGCCTTTGAACTTTTCAGTTCTATGCATCCTTCTGAATATTCAGATGCGTTTACTGCAGATGCTCCAGGCTGTGAGTGGCCCTTTCACTCTCATAATGGCGTCTCTCAGCGCAGAAACTAAGCACTGTGATGACCTCGTTCGTCAGACTGCTCTCGTCAGTGCTTCTGAGGAGCTGCCTCGGGAATGTCTGCCTGTCCCCACGACTGCAGAGACCTAGGGAGCTTCTGGAAGACGCTTTCCTTCTACATTTAGGGTCATGAGCAACACTGTCTTACTCCCGTCTGTACTCTGGGGCTTAGA
The DNA here is from genome assembly GCF_048773025.1 of Camelus bactrianus. NCBI lineage: Eukaryota > Metazoa > Chordata > Mammalia > Artiodactyla > Camelidae > Camelus > Camelus bactrianus. The sequence goes on from NC_133557.1 coordinate 32,910,403, forward strand.
CAGCGGGGGCCCCGGAGGGGCTGCCCTCCCCGGGGCACTTCCAGGAGACGGTAAATAGACTGCCCCGGGGCATAACATACAGACCAGCCTCCTCCACCTGCTCCCACTCCGGATCACGGCTCCGGCCCGTCTCCCTGAGGCCAGACAAGCATAATGACACCTTCTCATACCTTTTATTGACAATCAGCACTTCCCCCTCTGGCTGCTGGTCACCGTGGCAACAGCTGGCTCTACTGACCGTCCGCCATCGCGGCCACTGCCGCCGGCGACCGGCGGTGTTCATCCTTCCTGCCGCACGTCCACTTCCTGTCTCACTGGTGTTCGCTCCCTCTCTCCTCCTGCTTCCTTGGGGCTAATCTGCTACTCTTCTCCTCACTTCCTGACCATCCCCCAGTTGGAACCTTCCTTCTTTTCTGGAAAGTGCAACTAGGACTGTAGATGTCCCTTAAACACACTGCAGCTGGGTCTTCCGCGTTTTGACGTGTTGTGTTTCTATCATCACCTAGTTCACAGTCTTCTAGTGTCCACTGTGACCTGCTCTGGCGTTGACTGCTGTTGGTTTTTAGAAGTTAATTTCACTGAGGTCGGAGACCACGCTCTGATTTCATCCTTTGGGGTTTGCTGAGACCTGTGTTATATTCCCGTTCAGTCTATCTGGTAAATATTTCATGTGCATTTGGACTATTCGACGCTCGTTTGGTGCAAACTGTTTACTTGTGTTGTGACAGGCAGACACTTCTCCAGAACAGAGACGCAAAACTCCTGAACAAAACAGCAGCGGAGCCGACCACACGGGGAAAGGACAGCCCTCGTGACCCAGTGGGGTTATTCCAGGAATTCAGGGTTAGTATCTGAAAACTGCCCAAACCTCCTGCAGCCGCACTGAGCCTGTCGCGGTTCTGAGCCCGAGTGTCCAGCAGGTGCGTCTCCCGCCGGACTGACCCTCACCACGTGAGGTCCTCGCGACATCAGGGACTCTTTTTAGGCTAGTGTTTCCTTGGTTTCTCTTGTTTATTTTACTTTTGGTGGGGGAGGTAATTAGGGTTACTTTTTGTTTCCTGAAGGAGGCGCTGGGGACTGCACCCTGGGCCTTGTCGTGCTGCGCACGCGCCCCATCACGGAGCTACACCCATCACCTTGGTTTCTCTTCTTCACCTTTTTCCTTTTAACCTTTCTGTGTTCTTATCTATGAAGCATGTTACCTACAAACAACAAATTTTCCTTGAAAAACAAGCTGATAGTCTTTTCTTTTTCGTGCACGTTCAGCAGATTTGTAACAAAGGGGTTGTTGGTGTAGCTGGGCGACCATCTCGCTGTGTGTTTTCTGTTTGTCCTTTTATGGGTTTGGGGCCTTTAACCCTCCTTGCTTGCCTTCTTTCAAATTAATCAAGTATTACTCCATTTTTCTGCTCATAAGCCTTTTTTGAACTGCACATGATTTTTGTTACCATTCATTGTGACTTTGTAAAGAAGCAAGAACCGTCCAACGGCCAGGCTTGCTCACCTCTCCCGTCTCTGAGCTGCAAGTATTGTGCATACGCTCCTGTTTGTGTCAGAGAACCATAAATGTTGCTTTGAACGATCAAGATGTTTCCCAGCGAGGGCTGTGTTTAGTACTTCTTGTCAGCTGGCAATGAACCCCTCAGTTTGCTGGTGTGACGCTGTCTTCTCGCAGCCTTGGTCTGTGCACGCTCCTGGGGGGTGTGGGGCCCGGCGTTTCCACAGCCCCTCGGGGGCGGCCCGCTGCGGCCCAGCTCCCGCGCTTCTGCCGTCAAGTCAGACCTCGATCTCGGTGCTTTTCCTCTTAACGGCCTTTCTCTCCGGCTGCTTCTGCGATTCTTGTTTTTGTCTTTGGTTTTCAGTAGGTCTGGTTTTGGGGCTGCTCTGTCCTGCTCTTCATCCTGCTTTGGGGTCACTGGGCTTCTTGAGCATGTGGATCGACGTCTTCCATCGTTGTGGACAGTTCTCAGCTGCTGTCTCTTCAGATGCTGCTTCTGCTCCAATCTCCCTCTTCTGGACCTGCAGTCACACGCGTATCAGACATTTCCACTGTTCCCACGTGTGTCTTCTTCTCTGAGCTTCAGCCTGGACCCTCTGTCTTCCAGCCGCTCGCCCTCTGCTAGCGGTGCCCAGGCTGCTGCTGAACTGCCTCGTGGGTCCTCAGCTTCACACAGGATATGTTCAGTCCCAGCAGGCTTACTGGGCTCTTTCTTACAGCCCAGTTCTCTTGAAAGCCTCCCCCTTAACCTCTCTTTCACCACCTCCTTGAATGTGGTGTAGACATCTCCCGGCTTGACTCCTGGGAGTGGCCCCTCTGGGGTCTCAGCCGGAGGCCTGGGGTGCATCCCTGGGCCCCTCGGCCAGCCCGGGCTCAAACCCCGCTCAGTGCCCAGTGCTGCACGGTGGCGTTAATCTCTGCTCCCCGGGCTTCTTCCGGCAGGACCCTGGCTCTGTGGGCGTCCCAGGAGTCGAGGGGCTTGTCTGCAGACTTGGGAGCTGCTTCTCTGTGGCTTCTTGCTTTTTGAGATTTTCCCCCTAGGCCCAGACCCCCTGGCTGCCCCAAAGGACACTTCCCACACTGCCCTCTGCTCAGCCTCTGTTCCCTGCACCAGCGTTTGGGGAGTGTGCTGGAGAAAAATCCAGGAGCATGTACAGCTGATCTGTCCTCACCCTGCTCCCAAGGGCTCAGCCTCCAAGTCCCACCTGCACCGCTGTGCGCCAGGATGGGTGTGTGCATGTGTATACATGCGTGAGTGTGCATATGAATGCATGCGTGTATATGCACTGTATGTGTGTGTATATATGTACTGTGTGGGTGTGTGTATGTGTGTCTATGTGTGTGGGGTTGGGGGGGCCAGCTTCTGAAATAGTTTTTGCCTGGAGGGTAAACCCCATACAAGCTAGTCATGGTTGAAACTGGAAACTCACAGGTTTTTTTTTTTCAGGACGTTTTCTTTAAAATAAATTAATGCCCTTCCGTCAGCACCTGAGTTACGTGCAACCACCGCGCTGACAACGGTCCAGACTGGGCTGTTATACACTTACAGCGTGCTCTGCATAGTAAGCCAGCGTCCCCAGGCAAGAAACCCTCACTTCTACACACAATGCCCGACCACATGTGGCTGGAACCCGAGTTTCTGAGGCCACCCACTCACATGCTGAGGATGTGGTAAACACGGCAAGAAGCCTAAACGAATCCGTAGACATGGAGAAAGGTTTGCGGGAGTCAACGGATCTCAATAACCAGCCACTTATTACTGCAGCCCTCTGTGCTCAAGAAAGGGCAATGTTAGGTATGGATGCGTTTTTAAAAACTCTTTGAAATCAATTCCTGAGCCACAATATTTCAGTGAGAAATTCGATTGAACATGAGCAATGCAATACCTCGATGAACTTGCTGAGAACCTTCCGCTGGATGACTGGACACATTTCAGGGAAGTGACATCAGATGTGAGAGTGAGCTCAGGTGGCCGTCCAGGCCGACACGCCTCTCACCTCCCTTCCCCATGGACCACAAACTTCTTTCTTTCTTTTTCAAGGAGCAATTATCTATCTGTCTATTTTAAAAAGAAATTCAACTTGTTTTAAACTAAAAGAACACCAAAACATTTCACTTATTTCCCCCACCTCTGGAAATCACCGAACTCCCTCCGCTGTACCTACGAGCTTGTGTGTGTGTGTTTCAGATTCATGTACAGGTCACATCACGTGGTATTTGTCGTCCTCTGTCTGACTTGTTTCAGTGCGCACGATGCCCCGCGGCCTGCCGTGCACCCGTCTTGTCACACGTGGCAGGATGTCGTTCTTTTTTATGACTGATATTCCACTGCACCTGAATGGTGTGTGTATATAAACGATTTTCTTTATCCATTCATATCTTGGCTTTTGTAAATAATGCTGCGATGAACAAATCTATTTCTTTTAGGCATGATGGAAACTTTCTGAAATTTCTTAATTGTTTTTAAACACTAACATAGCCTTTCTGCACAGCAGTGCAGGGCCTCTCCATGCGCTGGCCTCCTTGTGGGCCCCAGCCGTGCCCCACCCACCCAGGGAAAGCCCCTCAAGGAGCCGAGACAGGGAAGCAGCCCGGGCTCTGCGCCGCCACACTGGACGCGCACTCTCTGAGCCCTAGCAGCCCAACGATCCTGTTGTGACCAGCGAAAGAGAAGAGGAGAGCTCCCTCTCCTCAGGAATGACGTTTATGCACAAACCGGCACTTACTGAAACCCACGAGGAAGCGGGCCCCCTGGACATGGGCCACCCAGCGGTCCTTTAACTCCCAGGGACACCGCTAGGGTGGGGTCACCCTGAGCCTCTCTCAAAACCCAACTTTTCTCCATCCTCAGAACTCGTTTTTTATGACAGTAAACGATGGACAGGGCAGAGGGGCAGCCTGGCTGCATGTGGACCACGGCCCGGCCACGGTCGGGGTGGGGATGGGCCCGCTTGCTGGACCGCAGGGAAGCACCTCTCTCCCACAAACCCATCCGCATGGCTCCGCCTGGGCCCTGAAGCCCACGGGGGCTCAGCTGCCTGCAGACGTGGGCCGTGTCTGGTGCAGGCGGACGGTAGCGAAGACAGGCGCCGTTTCTGGGAAGAAGCCCAGCTTTGGTGACTAAAGGGCAGCACACGCCAAGGACACGGACACTGGGCTTCGTCCCCACATCTTTCCAGAAAGGAACAGGGTCAGAGCTGTCTGGTTCCTCGCCTCCGGGACGGGGGCACAATGTCCTGCCCCTCCTCTCCTGCCCTGCCCCTACAAGTCAGCAACCTTGCACAATGCCGGTGACCCCAAACCTCATCGCCTGGAGGCTGGAGCTGCAGCTGCCCCGCCTGCCCAAGGCTGGGTACTGAGAGGCTTTCGCTGGCCCCGGCTCACGCCGATGCCCGGTCTCGACTGCTGCAGCCCCCCCGGCTCTGCCACCACCCGCTGGCCACCTGGACCTGAACACCAGGCTGCCGCAGCAGACAAGCATGTGCCAATGTCTGCCCCCGTGTGCAGAGCGCCTGTTCCAGCCTGTCTGGCCTCAAAACAACTGTCCACAGCGGAGGCGTCTATCTCCTCGTGGCTCCTTAGCTGACTCCAGAGCGAAGCCCTGGGCAAGTCCATCCAGGCTGTGAGAGGCGCACCAGCCACGCGGTGAGCCAGAAAGACCCCGGGCATCCTGGAAGGGCCGGCCCCTGGGAACCCCAGGCACTGGCTGGAGCCAACTCCAGAGGAGGCCGGTCGCTTGACCCTGGCCTCCAGGTCCGAGGGGCATCGATCTAGAAGGAGAGACAGACGAGTTACAGGCTGTCGGGAGCAAAGGGACCAGGAAGACATCAGCACAGACACACATCACCCCTACTCACCGGGTCCCCGTCCAAGCCACACAAGGATGACCAGTCACGCGTCTGGAAAGAAGCTCACAGTTAACTCTCCAGAGCAGACACGCAAAAAACAGAACTCCAGCTCCTCCCACCAAAACCATCCTGTTCAAAAGGAGTGCGTTTGATCTATTTCTAAATACAATCTCCTGGAAGATTTTTGTTTTCTCCAGGGAAACAATCAAACCTAACAGAACTGCCTTTAAATAAACGCCAGGGACACCGCTAGGGTGGGGTCACCCTGGGCCTCTCTCAAAACCCAACTTTTCTCTGTCCTCAGATCTCGTTTCATGACAGTAAACGATGGACGGGGCAGAGGGGCAGGCTGGCTGCACGTGGACCACGGCCCCAGCCACGGTCGGGATGGGGATGGGCCCACCTGCCAGACCGCAGGGAAGCACCTCTCTGCCACAAGCCCATCCACGCTGACCTCAGACGCAGCAAGTGGACCTCTGCAGCCACAGTCGGCGATGGTCAGAAACTCGCAGTGACCCAGCACCGCGGCAGAACCCCTTCGACACCGGCCAGAACGGCTCCGTCTGAGGAACTAGGTTTTCAACCTGCTGCCGTATGAGGCTTCTCATTAGCGTGGAAATCCCTCAGAAAAATATCTTAATTTAAATACAAAAACCCATTTGACTTTGTGTAACGTGTTGCCGTGAGGGTGAAGCAACTATCACTGCGAAGTGGGCGCCTGGGCCACCATGAGTGACACCGGGCTGGGTGGGTGTGGCTGGGGGGGGACAACTACCACAGAGGCTCCACACAGCCCCCGAGCTCGCTCAGGACACGCGGCGCCCACCGGGACGTATGCAGTGGACGAGTGTCTGGTCCAGGCTGCCCAGCCGGCCGCTCTCACGTCTTACCTGGGCAGGGGGGGCGGGGCCGGCCCCCTGGGCTCCGTCCGGCCCCCTGGGCTCCGTCCGGCCGTGCGCCAGAGCGGGCCTCGTGGGCTCTGAGTGGAGGAGAGTGGAGGGGCTGGAGGGCGGCACCTCTGCTCAGACCAGCGACCCCCCCAGGGTGACTCGGGCTGGCGCCAGGCCCTGGGAACACAGGGAACGAGTCTCACCCATGTGAACGGACACCGGCTGCTGGGCTCTAGAGAGTTCCAGAAGCACTGCCCCTGCCAGGCCTGCAGTGAGCAGAGCTGCTGTGCGATGCAGCCAGGGTCTCGCTGGGTGAGGGTGCTGGGTACTTTTATCAGCTCGCCACTCCCAAATGCAGGGTCTCCGTGCGTGGCTTGCGTGCGTGGGGGTCTCTCTCCCAGAAGCAAAACGATCACAACAGGGCGGGCTGGCACAGAAGGTCAGACCCACGCGAGAGCCAGGCGCACGCACGGCTGCACCTCCCGGGAGCCTCTTCTGGAAGGTGCTTCAGGGTGTGTATGCCTGGCTGTTTACCTGAAGGGCACTAATGTGTCCATCGACGCCCTTTCACAAGAGATGGTCTAAGACTCCAGGATCAAGGTCTTTGATTCATTGCCAAGCACCGTATGGAAACAGTCTTTATACCAAAATCGAAACAAAACTCAGCTGCAGCTGTTCTCCTGAACGTTGGGGTCAGCCCGCAGAGAACCGTTGAGAACAGCGGAAGGACGCAGCTGGCGGCCCCCGGTCCAGCCAAACCCCACCCGCCGCCACCCGAGGCCTGAGTTCTGGCCCCGAGGAGCTGGTGGGAGCCTCGCACATCCTTCCAGCAAGACAGTCAGGAGGAACCTCGGCTCCTCCCGGGCAACACCACCCAGCCGACACGTGCAGGACGTGCGGGGCTTCTGGGAGGCCACGAGGCGGCGCCGCCCTGTGTCCCCACCCCAGTAACCAGAGCGAGCTGGTTCACCTCCAGTTTATTCCCCTGAAATCAAAGTTACCTGTGTTCTCACAGCATTTTTCAAGGTCTCTCCTGGATTAACACACACCCCCAAACACAGCTCAGGGAACAGCCACGCTCTGAGCCACACACGTGCTTGTCAGTTTCTGCTCAGTGACCAGTGACTGTTAGCAGCTGGGAAGCCAGCCTGCTGTTGCAGACATGATACAAGTAAAAGAATCAAGTTAAGCCGAATCAAAATGAAAAGTACAAAAGTCCTCTGATGGAGAAGTCGGTTAAAGAGCAATGGCCCAGGAACAAAGCCGCCTGCGGAACTTAGCTGCCAAGTCCGTGCTGTCAGACCCACAAGAACAGGAAGCTCCAGAAAGGCCCTGTGAGCACCGGCTGTGGGTTTCTGCTTGGCACTGCCTGTGTATTCGACGATGCACTTAATTTAAACACCTGCAACCACCACCTCTTTCTTCTGCAAAATTGCAGGCCGACCATTCTGGTGCATCACAGGCCCCCCTCGAGAAGACCAGGCAGGCCCTTGGGGACCCTGTGCCCAACAGACGTCACACCGGGGACGAGCCCTATCTGCTTCTCCAACCATGAGCCACGGTTGTGCTGTCGGTCCAATGGGCACCCCCAAAATTACAAAATGAAGGGCTTGGCCCTGGAAAAAGCTTGTCAACAATCAGCTCAAGGAGCCTGGGGGTCAGAGTCAGGAAACACCCTCCAACCCCCCTGAACCCAGTGAGGAGAGAGGGTCACCCAACATCACAGCACAGGCCCCCGTCTCCTTCCCAGGGCACTGGGAGGGCTGCCTCCTGGAGCCTGGGCAGCGAGAAGCGGGCAGCAGTATCCTGCTCTGCCGTCAGTGGCACCTGGCCTGAGGCTTTTTTCTTCCTTCGAACCTGCTTTCAGGTCCCCGGCGCACACACCACCCCTGTGCTCCCCAGGCCGCTGGTCGCCTGGGGCTCAGGGGCGCGCATCCCGGCCGGGCAGCACCCAGGAGGGCCCCCCCATCGGGGCGCTCACATCAGGCAGGCCCCTAACAACATCTTCAACTGAATGGACAACTGTGACTCGTCTGGAAACAGTGCCGGCAGTGGGTGGACGTGGGGAACGCTGAGGGGCTGACGTTTGTCGCATCTGTTCGCAGAAGCCGACATCTGGGAACCGAGCCACACGGAGCAGACACTCTCAAAGGCATCTCTGACCCTGGACCTGCCACAGGAATCTGGGCCTTGCAGGGCAAGTGTCTGCGGCAGGTGCCTGGAGCGCTGGCCCCATCCTGGCTCCCCGCGGGCATCTCCCAGCCCCGCCTGCCGCCAGGGACCCACCTGCCACAGGGAGGGTCAACCACGCAATCTTGAAAAATAAGGCTTTTTTCTGGGTGTTTCCACTCCTCATTTTAGTGTAAGCCCCGAACAGGCAGATCTAACTGACGATGTGAGAAGCGCGTGTCCCACAACAGCCCATTCCTCCAGCAAGGCCTGCAGCCTCTCTGCCCCACCCACCAGGCACAGCCCAGGCACCAGCTCCCAGCCACCAGCGAAGGACTCTGCCAACCTCCCAACCCTTTCGCAAGGGTGCAGCTACCAACAACAGCAGCGAAGTGGGAGGTTTAGAGGATCAAAAGCACGGAGGTTAGAACAGATCAGAAACAACAAAATACCAAAACCCAGCAGTCCGCTTCCCCTGGAGTCACAGACGTACTGAAAGCAGACGAGCTCTGGGCTCCCTGCAAACTGTGGAGGGAGGTGTGCGCAGAGCCTCGGCCACGCCCGGGGCAGGTGTGGCTGCCTGACTGCCATGTCAAGAGCGAGGGGACACGCAGCATTCAGTGACCCCCCTCGGAGGGGACCACCCGACGGGGTCACCACCCACTCCCGTGACTGCACCTGGTGCCAGGATGGGATCTGGGCCTCTGCTGGGTGACGGGGGACCCAGAGGAGTGGAGGCCATCTCTCCTGTGCCCCTTGGTGCCACATCCCAGAGCCCCGCGGTCAGACCGCTGGCCCGACCAGGTGAAATCAGTGTTTTCTGGCTAGCTGGACCTTGGCCCCACCCAAAGCGCGGTTCCCACACAGACACAGGCCCACCTGGAAAGCAGAGGCTGCCAGACGCGGGACGGCAGAGGCACCAAGAAATCACCCCCCACAACACAGTGGTTCAGCCACAGAGGAGCCGGTGCCGCCCTCCCGGGGCCTCTGACACACAGCTTCACCCCGAACCGAGGGCAGAGACAGGTGTTCTGCCTGTCCCAGCCCGAGGGGGGGGGGCGCTGGAGGCCCCCAACCTCCCCACCCAAGATCCACAAAGCCTGTCCAGCCAGTGCCTCCCCTGGACAGCCACTGGGTGGACTTGCCTATGCTGAACCCCAGAAGCCGCAAACGCCCCAGAACCAGCGGTCTGACTTTACCAGATCAGCAGCCAGTGGTTTCTGCTGACAAGCAGCGTTCGAGCCAAGAGGGAGTTTATCAGACGCATTTTGCTTACATGTTCCTTGTTCTACAAACACTATTTTGATTTAAATTCACAACCATGTGAGTGACGCTATTCCCATTTCTCAGATGCAAATAGTGAGGCCCAAACACGTCTGTTAAAGGGTGTCCAACACCAAACAGCCTTGAGCCACTCGGCCGCCAAGTCCGACCCAGCCTTGCTGCAGCCGCCCTGGCGCTAGCACTTGGGAATAACGAGAACGGAAACACATTGTCCACTTCCAGTCTTTATTGACCACAAGCAACTTGCATCACAAAACTTCGGATATTTTAGTGGTCGTGAAAACAGAGTCATGAAAATATTGTTTTTAAAATTAGAGTAAAAATGAAAGATACACTTTCCAGACCCCTGACACCAAAGACGGTTGCAGGTTCTCCTTTGCTTCCTTCCAGGAAACCACGCCTGGACCCCCACTGTCACCCAGGCCCCACCAGCCACACGCGCTGGGGCTGCAGGGCCCTGGGGTGGCCCCCCAAGCTCTGCATTGAGCCCCCTGCTTCGGGGGTGCGTCCCCCGGCCCTGAGGAGGGAAACGGCCACGCCTGCGCTCCCTCACATGCACCAACCCAGCAGAGTGCGTCTCTCTGGACAGACAGCCAGACACGGTCAGCACCTCCCCCAGGCGCCCAGAACAGCGGGTCTGCAGAGCCCTGGAGCCAAGCGGGAGAGGCCCCCTCTCAGGCCTGCACCCAGGGGCTCACGGCCTTCCCGTCCCGTCTGAAGGAGGCCTGGGCAGCCTGTCGGAGGCTCAGCCGCTTCTGAGTTAGTCTGTTATTCGCTTCCGGGCAACTGAAACTCAGCTGGAGACGTTTAAGGTGTAAACACAGCACCCAAATCCTTTTTAAAAACTCAGGTGTATCCAGAACTACCTGCTGGAAACGACGACCGTGCACCCTGCCCAACCCCACCACGCGAAGTGAGTCGGGGCAAAGGCTGGGGCCGGGGGCCAGCAGAGGGCGCCCGCGCCTTCCCTCCCGCCGCCCTGACTTGTGAGGCCTGCCCCATCCCGTCCCCGTCCTGTCCCAGTCTCATCCCTGTCCCCAAGCTCTTCCCATCCCAGGCCTGTCACAACCAGGGCACTTCTCAGCTCCACTGGGTCGAGGGTTAGAGGCCTCGATTTCAAGTGTGAAACGTCCCCCTCCCGGTGCCCCGACAGCCCCACACTGGCTGCCTCCTCTTGGAAGGCAACCTTGACCCACCAACCCACAGGCACTCCTCCCAGACGGAGCCCGGCCCTCCTGTCAACAATCAGACAAACCCGAGCGCGAGCGCGAGCGGGGCCTGCACTTACGGGACAGGGAGTGGGCGCCCTTGGGCAGGTACTCCAGTAGCAGGGAGCCGTCCTCCCCCAGCGCGTCGGCCTTGAGGGACAGCAAGCTGTTCTTACTCATGAGCGCTGCCCGCAGGTTGGCCACGGCGGTGGCCTGGTGCAGCGCGTCCTCCTTCTCTGGGGTGAGAGGTGGGCCCAGGTAGCCGGCTTCTCCGCCCAGAAGACCCTCGTCCACGTGCGTGTAGAGCTCCGGCCTCTCCCCGCGGCTGTCCGAGCTGCTGGCTTCGGCGACGGTCAGGTCGGCGCCTGGGGAGGGAGACACACGTCAGAGAACTCGCAGGGCCCTTCAGACTCTCCGACCGGCAAACGGGCAGATCTGGGAGAAGCCAGGCCCAGCTGCTCGTGGTGAAGCCGGACCCCGTCCCACAAGCCGAGGTCCCAGGACAGTGGAGAAGCCGAGCCAAGGCCTCAGGCTTGCCGTCCAGGACAAGGGGCTCGGCTCCAGTATCCACAGTGTTTCCACCCCTCAGAGGAGGGGCTGCACTCAAGGTGGGTCAGTGACCTAAAAGCAAGAGCCAGAAAACCTCCACGGCCTCAGCAGGGCCCCGGGTCCTCAGATGTGACACCAGAAGCACAAGCACTGGCACAGGTCTCTTGGACCTTGTCACAATTAAAGCCTCATTTGCCTCGAGGGACACTGGCGGCAATGTGAGAAAACAGCACGGAGCAGGAGGAACTGTGTGCAAACCACGCGTCTGGTACGAGGCTCTGTCCGGACTAAGGCAAGAGAAAGACAAATGCCCCAATCAAAACGGGCAAAGGACTCGAAGAGATGTCTGTCCAAAGCAGAGACACAAATGGCCAGTGAGTGATGCTCACCATCACTCGCCAGGGCCATGCAACCCAGACCATGCGAGCCCGCCTCCACCCATCCAGACTGCCACCGTCGATGAGCCCCAGTAACCAGCGTGGGCAGGATGCGGAGACGGCGGAGCCTCCTACGTGGCGGGTAGGAACGTGCAGAGGCGCAGCCGCTGTGGAAGAGTCCGGCAGCGCGTCGGAAGGCTGACTGCAGTCACTGCGGCAAGTCCACCTGCAGGAGGACCCTGAGAGCATGTCTGTGCAAGGTCACAGCAGCGTCGTTCCCGACAGCAAGTACAGCAGCCGAACAACGATGGGTAAGAGGGTGGGTCCCTCCAGGCAGAGGAGTGTTCCTCAGCCACAAAAAGGGGTCACACACTGACACTGTGGGTCGCCTTGAAATCGTTATGTTCAGTGGAAGAAGCCAACACAGACGGACAAAAATTATATGATTCCACTCACACCAAATGCCAGAAGAGGCAAATCGAGAAAGGCAGAAGGAGACTGGGAGTGCCAGGGGCTGGAGGAGACAAGGGTCCTGGGGTGAAAGCTGAGGGGTACGAGGTTTCCTTCTGGGCTGACGAAAACGTCCTAAGGTCGACCAGGGTGATGGCCGCACAACTCCGTGAATACACTAAAAGCTAGGGAACAGCATGCTTTAAGTGGGTGGATTGTAGGATGTGTGAATTATATCTCAAATAAGCAGTAAACTAACGAATAAAGTGTAACTGAAGAGCGGTCTGTGACAGCCCTGCACTCAGGTCCACAAGGAGTCTGGGAGGGACCTGGAGCCACCTCTGCCGCCTGGGTCACGGAAGTGCCCCCAGACGGGCTGGTGCAGGCAGACGTGGGGAGCTGCCGCTGGTGAGGGGCCCAGGGACATGCACAAACTCCAGAAATGCGGAAAGCAAGGCCCTTCAGGAGACAGAGGGAGACGGGAGAGGAGGGGCATGGGAGGGCGCCGGCCAGCTCAAAAATAAAGGTGGTCCCGGCACCAACGGGCACACGCCTCAGAGCTCAGGGAAGCAGGAGAAACACAGACCCGTCTCCACATCACGACTTGGGGATGGGGGCGGAGCACGCGCCAGGGAGACCCGGGAGGGGACGCCAGGGAGACCGGGAGGGGGCTGTGAAGCAGAAGAGGTGTGGGCCAGACGCACCGAGTGGAGCACTGGCCATCCCAGCACGCGCGGAGTGGGTCAGGACGAGTGCGGGCTGCACGCCACGAGCATCTGGTCATCACGGGAACACGGGCTCAACGCAGAGTCTCTCTACCTCTATGCAATTTTTCAGAATAAAATGCTGGGGGAGTCTTAAAGATGAGGACTTTTTGGATAATCAGGACGTCTGTTAGGGAAGTTCAAACCCCAGACCTCAGCGAGAATCTGTGAACGGAACAGCAGTTGTGCTTTGGGGAAAACTAGAAGGAAAGGTCCTCAGGGCCTGGCCTCGCTGTGCCGAGAGGACGAGCCGGCAGGGGCTCCCGGTGGCTCAGGAGGCAGCGCACTTTGGGGAGGGCCACACAAACGGGGGACCCACTGCCCCGTGCCGGGTCTCACGCTCGCCAGGCCTCCCTCCATGGGCTCCAAACACCCGGATCCAGTCAGTCAGCACGTTAACAGAACTGCCAGCCCCGTCCCAGCTCCTTTCCCCTTGGGAACCGAACCCCAGAGATGACTCCCTGTTGTCAACACCCGGGAAGAAGAGACAGCGGTCTGAGCTGACTCCTTCGTGAAACTGCCTAGGAGCAGCAGCTTCCTGCGGACGTGGGCGTCCAGGCCTGCCGGCATCCGAGGCCGACAGGAGGGCCTCGGTGCTTCTGCAAAGCCCTGGGCTGCAGGCAGGCCTGGCTCTGGTGGAGGGGCCCCGTGAGGCCGCGACTCGGAAAGAAGTGACCCAGGTGACAGACGCACTCAGTGCTTGGAGGCGAGCGGAAGGCGGCAGGCAGGCCCAGGCTCACAAAGCACAGGACCTGGCACAGCTGAGCCAGGTGTGCACGGCGAGGGTGCGGGGCCCAGGGCACACGAGCTCCCTGCAGAGACCTGAGGCTTCCTTCCAGGTCCCACCTCCAAATACAGCCACACGGGGTCAGGGAGTCGACGTACAAATTTTGGGGGGCCACAAACAGACTTAAAACTCAAAAAACACTGGATTTTAAAACCAAAACTTTAATTAGCTTAGATTAACAATTTATGTTCAAAAGCGTGTAAAGAAATGAAGAATTAGCTGAAAGATTCCCGCCACATGTGAAATGCTGAAAGGACGGTTTTGAAGAAGGATGCCTGGGGCCCATCAACTGAGAACTGCCGTGAAACAGTGAAACGGTTTCCAGCCACAGCGAAACAAGGGGGTCCAGGAGGGGTGCCTGCTAGTGTGAGCACTGACACAAGATCACGGAGCGCAGTCCAAATGCTCACTGCCGACCACCCTAAAAATGCTAGTGGGTGATGGTCCCCCAGTGCAGTGTGACCAGGGGAGGGGCTTCTACAGTTGTCAATGGAAACATTCCCAAATGAGTGTCTGTGCCTCAGAAATGTTACCACCATCACGGGAATCTGAACCAGGCACCCCGTGAAGCTGTCAGACCACCTGCGACCAGGTGATGGCCTAACCAGGAGCTCCCACGGGCTCCAGAGAAGAGACATCCAGCCCAAGGCAGCTGGCGAGAAAACCCACGGAGACGTTCCCAGCACCCGTGGTGCACCTTTTGCGAAGCAAGTGCAGCCAGGTCTGCACCTCTCAAGTCCTGGAGTCTCTCCACTGGGCGTCCTGCTTGAAATTCAAGCCCCATTTCTGGAACTAACACACAGGGCACCTCCTGACACAAGGACGACACCATTCAAAAGAAACCTCAAGGGTAGGGTCCATCCTGAGACGAGACCGGGGTGGCTAAGGGTACTTAACGATCCTGAAATCATCTTGGCAGAAGAGGCATGTGGACACCCGTGCACAGGGCGCCCCTCGCTGGCCCCAGTTTGCTCCTGCATCCACTCTGGTGTCTGCCTTGGAGGTAGGGGGAGCGCCGGCCTCCCCAGAATCTATCGTTCAAATGAGGAAGTGAAGCCAAGTGCCCAGAGGGAGAGTGCCTGAGGCCGACCCCGGACCCTCCCGGGGCGGGACCTTCCTGCCTCGCTGACAGGCGGCGAGCCTGATGAGATGGGCTGGGGTGGAGGCTCCACGCGGGGGTCACGCCCCGGGTACCGTGATGCGGAGGGACAGAGCCAGGCACCAGGAGAGTCAGAGGCCAGGCCTCCCCAGGCCCTTCGAGACCAGAGCTTGACTTGAGAAAGAGGGATTTAAGACGACAAAATTCTTCAAAAACAACAGGAAGTTGAAAGCATATTCACATTGCAGCAAATCCCTGCACAGACAGAGTCTGACGTCGCGTAAAACCACAAAGTATGCTCCTGTCAGGTCAGAAAGCGAAAACCACTCCAAGTCCTGGGGCGGGGACTCGACCCCCCACAGTAGCGACAGGGCTCACGTTTACAGGTCAAATTCAGGATGCGTCTCTGTGCTGCTTGGAGGTGGATCCCAGCTGGCGCTGGGAGAGCTGGGCGCTGAGGCTCGGGCTTGAGCTTCGGGAACCACCTCCGGCCACCATGTGCATGTAGGACAGGTGGGTCCCTGCTGCAGGCTGGGGTGGCACTTCTTGAGTGAAGACCTGGGGACCAAGGGACCCTCTGAAAACATCACATCTCACCTAACACTTTCTATTAACTCTAAACAGTCATTTGTGGCAAACAGACTCAGTGATAGGACAAAAACTTAACTGACCAGGGGCCGGCCGGACGGGATGGGCTGGCAGCTCTCAGCGGCTCAGCAGCGCCTCCCTTAGGCTGCAGGGTGATGCCGCAGGTGGCATCCTGGGGTGGCTGGACAGGGAGGCCGGCCCCCAACAAAAGGGACAAAGTGTGTGCAGGCACTTCATGCCCACGCGACAGCAGGACCCGGCCCCACAGACGCCCTTGGCCATGTCCCCAGGCTGACCTCTGTTTAATAAAGGAAGCAACCAGATTAAAATGTCAGCATGTCAGTCTAAAGGGCCAGGTGCTAAAGGCACAGACTGATTCTAGAGGGGAAGGGGGTCCTCCTTCCTGCAAGAGACATTTTGAAAAGTTGGCTCACTCACAACCCTCAGCTGAAGAGCAGAAAAAAGATTATAATTAACATAAGCAGCATTTCTAAACAATTCAGCTGGGTGACGCAGTGCGAGATGCAAAGTGGGGTAAAAACAGACGATGGAACGGGAGGAGAACGGCACAGCCACGAGCTGCAGGGTCCGGGGGCCTGGCTGTCCCAGGAAGCCCCTGGAGTCCCGGCCTGGTGGACAGCAGGCATGCAGTTTCTAAGATTTCCCCAAATCTCCACTCTCCATTGAGAGCCTTTTTGCAGACGTCACAGCCCTACCAGCCCGGCCTGCCACATCTCATCCACAGGACGGGAGGGCACCCCGTCACACCCATGTGCAAGCAGCAACACAGCGGAACCTTCTGGACAAGCGGGAAGTGGAAACCCGCGGGCCGAGGCCGTCTTCCCGGGAGGCTCCTCCCTCCCGAGTTACAGCTCCAACCAGACCTCAGTCCTCACTCTCAATAGATTTCACAAACAATGCAAAAACCTGTAATTATCCACTTTGTCTAAAATTTACCTTCTTATCTTATGTGCCTGCAATGTGTTCTTAAGTGTCCTGCCTCTTCGTCCAGGTTAAAATCCAGTTTCCTCACTTTCTGTGACCATCAGAAAGTTTTCACATCATGTAAAAAATATGCTTTAATTTAGAAATACATTTAGCAAGGTATGTAGACAAACAATAAATACACAGCAAGGTAATTCAGTGGGCAGATGGTCCTGGAACAACTGGACACCCACGTGCGAAAGGAGACTCTGAGGCTGGCCCCCGCCCCGTGCGAGGCCAGCACGCATCCCAGGCCCGTGTGTCGCACCACGAGCCATCAGACCTCCGGGGAAAGCCGCGGAGAAGCTTCGTGACCTCAGGCAGAGGTGCCTCGGACAAGGCCCAAAAAGCAGGAACCATGAAAGAAAGTTCACAGACTGGACTTTATCAAAATTTATACTCTTCTAAAGACACTGTAGCTTGAAAAAATGAGCCAAAGACAGAAGCTGTTTTCAGAGCGCACACCCCGTGAAAGACTTGCCACCGAGGCAGGCGAAGGATGCGCCCCTCGGCGGAAGACACTCCCCAGGAAGGGGCGTCAACGGCAGTTAGGAGGCGGCCCATCAGAGGCAGGCCCCCAGCCAGCGGGGCCCCAGGAGCACTGGACAGCCAGCCTCTCAGACCTGACACCGCACACAGCCCTGACCCGAGCCCTCTCAGAGGGAGACAAGGGAACCCTGATAAAGCCTGGAGGAGATGGGCATGAGAACCATAAAGAGACACCTCAGACCCTCCGGGATGGCTGAAGACTTGCAGACGAACCGTCTCAGCTGTGTTCACGCTCCGGGGAGGAATCCGACAAATCACGGAAGACGTGTCCTGGGACGTTTATAGCTGTTGGATCACAATAGCCAGAAATAACCCAAATATCCATCAACAGTCTCATGAATAAACCGGCTGTGTCACAGCTGGAGGACAGGTACTGTCTGGGACATGATGGTGTGAGGACACCGAGACCACACGGCGAAAATCACGGCCGCAGACCCCACAGTTGCGGATGCCGGGGACGGCCGGCCCAAGGCCTCTGGTGGCAGCTGCCCCGGCCGTGGCTGTGCCAGGGCCACGTCAGGGGACCGTGCCACAGTGGTTTCCTGGTTGTGGAGTCTGACTGGGGAGAGCGCAGGACCAGCACGTGGGCTCCCGTGTTACTTCTTACGAGTGGCGGGTGGTGCACAATAACCTGAGCACGGACGTCAGCAGACAGGGCGGCACACACCTGTGGCACCCTCACTCCCAGGCTGGCCTGAGGCAGGGCGGCACTGAACAGGGCAGGAGGGGACGCTCCGGGCAGGAACGGTCTCTGTCCTGACGACAGAGGTGTAAGCACTTGTCAGATCTCACCCAACTGCCAGCTGAACGGTCAGAATTCAGATGCGTGTGGAGCCACCAGAACCGTCACGCGGGACCCCTGGGGAGGGCCTGGCAGTTTCTTATAAAACTGAAGTCACCCCTCCCTGTGATCCGGCCCCTCCCAGGTACTCACACAGAAGCAGTGAAAATGTAAATCCACAAAATGGGCCAAAAATGGTCATGGAAATTTTACTCACAAGAGCAAAAACTGGGAACAGCCCAGATGTCAGCAGACCAGAGGCAAGAAACCAACGGGCAGATCCAAGGACGGAGCGCTGCCCACAACCAGCGAGGCGTGAGCACGGGGCTGGGGACCCGGCCTCGAGTGCGGGCGGGCAGCTGTGCTGGGCGGCCGCCCCCGTGTCTGGGGTGAGGTGCTGACATCGGCCGTTCTGACACACTGGAGACGTGGTGGGTTTGGGTGACTCCACGGACACACGTATGACAAAGCAAAACATTAGCAGGTGGGGGATCACTTCCGTTTTTTCAACTTTTCTCTAACTGTGAACGTTCACCCACTAACACGGTAGGGAGAGAGACAAAAGGCATTCAAACCCTACACTCAAAATCTGTGCAGCTTATTGAAGGTATATTATACCTAAAAAACAGAAAAGGGGGTGGTAATTTTCACCAAACACCCCGTAATGGTCCCCAGTGTCCGGGGTCCTGGAGAACACGTCCCGACCGGAACGTGTCGGCAGGTGTGAGGAGGTTGTGGACCTTGAGACGGGAGATCACCCTGACCGTCGGGGTCACTATCCACACCAGGGTCTGTCCAAGGGGAAGAGGGAGGTGGGAGATGGCACCGGAGCTGGGGCCGGAGACGCGGGGCCACCACCTAAGGAAGCAGATTCTGCCCTGGAGTTGCCAGAGGGACCAGTGCCCGGGACCTGGGGTAGCCCCCAGGCTGGAAGAGGACGAGGCTGGGCCGCCTTAAGCCATGGGTCTGTGCTGATTTGCCACAGCAGCAGCAGCGGGAAGGGAGCCCAGCCCTGCAAACACCAAAATCACACGTGCCGTCAGCACGGAAGGCCGGCACGGGGGTCCATGCAGCCAGGCTGCCAGCGTCAGGGGAGGCCCCTGGCCCAGGAGGGGCAGGCACGGCCGGGGCTTGTCCACAGTGGACCACCAAGAGGCCCGCACACAGAGCCCCCAGGAGGCGGCCCCAGCACGGGTCTGGGGGTGTCTGGGGGGTGAGTCACGCTCTCCTCGCCAGCTGAACGGTTGGGATTTGCCTTTTCTGGTCGTATATTCTGTCTCGGTTTTTTAAAAGTTTGAAAAAAACAGTAGCATAAAAGTTTTCAAATGAACAGTTAAAAATTACACTCACTACCCCTTTTTAAATCTGTGTGAGTGTAAGCTTGCAAGCTGTGCCTGTGAGTGTACACGTACACACGTATGTACATCAAGTGCCAAACGTGCACATGTCACCCCGAGCGTCTCGACGTGACTGGGCTCGGCGGCCCCACATGGGGGGCACACGCGCGCTCTCAGGGCTGCACTGCCACTGTGTACACATGGCAGCAGACAAACCTGCTTGGTTACAGAGGACAGAACCCCTCAAGTTCACCTCAAAGCCGGGCTCAGTGAGATGCTGCTACCCTGCCTCCAGGAGGCAGAGGCCGCACTTCCCAGCTGGGCCCTTTACCTTGAGTAAGCGCGGTGGGGCCCGTCCTCCAAACCCGGCTGATCCCAGAGCAGAAAGGGCAAAACACGAGCCAGCGAAGAAACCCCACACAGCAGTGCTGCCCACAAAGCGGGCCCCGGCCAACACCGCCTCCCCCTCTCCCCTCCCCGCCGAGCAGGGAAGGCCCCGCCGCCCTTTGGGGGTCCCAGGCGAGGCTGGGCTCTCTGCGTCGCCTCCAGAGGCATCACTCCTCCTCTCCTGATCCACCCAGACGCCCTCAAGCTCTTCCCCGGTCGTAGGGGCAACGCGGGGTGTGATGGCGGCTTCCCCCAGCTCTGCCGGTCAACCGGCCTCAGCTTCCATCTGGACCAATGAGAGGCCTCAGTCTTCATGAACTCAGTTTTCCAGAAAGTCCAGGTCTGCTGGCCACTCAGCAAGACCAAGGTGGCGAGGATCCTCCGTCCAGGCAGCAATTCAGAAGTGTGGCCTCAAGCTGGGCCTGGGTGGTCACAGGGGCCCAGCGAGGGTCCCAGGGCCGCCCCCCCCCCCACCGTCCGGGATGCACTTCTTGTCCATCGAGGAGATGGGCCTGCCCCTCCTCCCTCTCCCACCAGGACCCCACCAGTGGTCCGCTCTCTCGCTTCAGGACAAGGTCGGCCTCCCCACCTCCCATCCCTGTGAGAGTCTCCCCCACATTCCCAACCAAACTTTGGATGAAGACTACTGCTGTGGTGTCGGGGGCACCAGCCAGCCCCCCACAGATGGCAAGGTGGTCGGCCAGGATGGATTCCAGGCAATTCTGCTGGTTCCTGAAGGAAAACCATCTGGGGGGGTACAGCTGAGCACCCAAACTTTTCAGGAACCTGCTCTGAACCTGAACCTGTGCTGTGGTTCCAACACATTCTTCAAACTCCAGGACATCAGGGTCCAACCTTACCAAGATCCAGGCACAAACATTTACTTTGCAGAACCCACACGTTTTATTCTAGCTCGGGACTTTATTTCTGCAGATCCTTTAAGGAACGTGCGTGGGACGTGGGGACGGGGCACCTGGGCTCTTCCTGGACCAGCCCCTGAACTAGAAGCTACAGATCCACCGCATCAAAGGCTCACAGCCGCCCCAGGGTCCAGGACGTGGGTGTGAGGCCGGAGGGACGCCGCGGGCCTGGCCTGTATCCATAACACGCCTGACATCTTAATGCTGGTTCCCACGGGCGATCACACAAACAGGCTGCAACGTGGAGGTAAATTTCAATGGGTGTTTTCTTGGAAGCTGCTGGGTTAGCCTGCACTTGGCCGTCTGCTTGGAAAAGTCAGTCCAAAACTAACAGGCCCCCCAGCCCCCAAGGCCGAGGTGAGAACACAGGGGGACAAGGCACGGACCTACTGCAGGGCTGGGCATCTGAGCATCTTCCCAAGCACCATGAGTGATCTGCAGGAATTGCCTGACACATTCCTTTGGAAAAGGGCCTTTTGTCCTATAAATGGGATGAGAATGAAAAAATGCTCTTCTCTAAGATGTAATAAATCTTTAATGAAAGCAAACTGACATCCATTGGGGATCACGATTTATGCTTCCAAACCCCAGCCCAGGGCCAGAGCGGAGGAATACATGGCCACCATGACGGGCAGAGACGTCCCACGCGAGCCCACACCTCAAGTCCTTGTCTTAGCAACTCGGGGTAATCTCGCAGTTGCCTTGGTAACCCGAGGGATTTAAGACATTAGCAGAAGTACACACAGCCGAAGTCACTTGTTGGATCCTAAAAACACCTTCTGCTCGACAACTGCATTTAAAACATCAAACCTACGGGCGGGGGAAGCCTCCGCACTCTTCACACGTTGATGGACTCGCAAACCTAACGGCCTCCAGCACCGCGGCAGGTGCAGGTCAGGAGGGGAAGTCTCTGCAGCCCCAGAACGTTCCGTGAGTCATCCTGGTGGACACTGCTCTGCAGGCTTTAGACTAAGCTGGTGAAAGACCATGAACAAGGGGACAGACACAGGCGATCACTGTGGCCAAACTCCAACAGTCCTGGGGGCCGCCCGTCGGGATGCTCACCACGTCCCAACCAGGGGCGGGCAGCTGCGCAGGGCCCAGGGCACTGCCTAGCACACAGTGACTCCACCGAGGCATAGGCCCTGGCTAAACCCACTCGGCTCGAATCCCCGGGAGCCTGGCCCAGTGCTCAGGGCTGGAAACACACAGCAACAACGGGCGTGAGAACGAGTGAGCAAGGCCACAGGGTGTCTGCGGAGCTGCTGTTGAATGGACAGAGTTTCAGCTTGGGGTGACGAGACAGTTCTGGAGAGTGATTGTGGTGACGTACCTAATGCCAGTGCACCTAAAGTCTGCGATACGTGTGCTTCACCACGACAGTAAAGCCAGTGTACCCTCCCCGGCTCAGGACCCCAGCAGCTGGCTAGCGCAGGCCACCCTGGGCCACCCAAGCACAGGCTTAGCGTCTGGGACGTTTTTCGGGGCTTGTGCCCCACACTTTGCCGCCTTCTGCCCACCTCTGTCCACGCACAAGCGCCCACTGATTTCTAACCTTCTTCCTGGAGGGGTGAGCCGGACACCAACCCCTGTTCCACCAACGCAGCCCCCTGGCCCCGTCTGCCCCTCGGACGGAAAAGCTTGGCGTGGAGGCACCAGGAAAAGCGCCTGGCGTTCAGTAAACGTTCGACTTGTTTACTAGTCTGTGAGACACATGAAGCTGTCTGCGGGGGTGAGGACACGCACCATCAAAGCTAAGCTTAGAGCCCTGGCACCTGACAGACTCGGGGTCCGGGAGAGGCTCCCACCGCTGCAAGAAGAAAACCCCTTGTCTCAGCGTCACGCATGGCGAGGGAGCGCCCCCTGCTGGGAGGGGGCGCTGTGGCCACGAGCCCTCGAGCCCCTCAGGATGGGACGGATCACGGGCAGAACGAGGCCCGAGGGACACGCCGCGGCGCCAGCCCAGGGCCGGGCCACACGGCCACCGTCCTGCCTTCACCTAGAGCCCGACACCTGATGGTTGCTCCTTCTTCACATGTTAGCGTCTCAGTCTTTAAAAAGTAAGTTACCCAACCAGCGCTCCCGGGAGCCCCCTGCACGGCGGAAAGCAGACCCCACACCTGCTGGGCTCCTTCCAGGCATCACCCCACTTGTCTGGCTGCAGACCCCACGGCCTCAG
This sequence comes from Camelus bactrianus, assembly GCF_048773025.1. NCBI lineage: Eukaryota > Metazoa > Chordata > Mammalia > Artiodactyla > Camelidae > Camelus > Camelus bactrianus. Next base: position 32,933,051 of record NC_133557.1, read on the forward strand.
AAAAGCCCCACCCAGGCGGCCTCTGTGTGTTGGTGGCACTGTCACTGCACTGACAGGGACACCAGGGAGTCACAACAGCCGCTGGGACACAGTGGCCGCATTCCCTGTGCTCACAGCAATTTACTACAAGAGGAGGTGAGCCCCGGGAAGCCCCCAGTGTGAGCCCGGAGAGGGGCCACTTTATGTACGGAGCGAGAGGCCATGGGGCCACCGACAAACAGTGCCCTACGGCGCCCCAGCCCCGCCAGGGACAAACGAAGGGCTTACTTGAGTCGCGGCTGCTGAACGGCCACCCGGATGTCGGGAGGAAAGACGGCACTGGGGAGCCAGCCCGGCTGTCGGCCTCCACCTGCTGCGTGATGTGCCGAACTGTCTCTTTGTTTTTCCGATTCTTTCTTCGGCCTGTGGGCTGCCAGCCGTCTGCCCCGACCTGCTCTGAGAACGAGTTCTGGACGGCAGCATCCCTGGAGGAGGGCAGCTCACTGCCCCCATAGTGAGATGGTGAGACCTGCTCCTCCTTGATCCGCAGAGGCCCGTAGCCCACGTCGCCAGGCCACAGCGGCTGCAAGGACAGGTCGTCGGGGCCATCGGCCTTGGGCTCCTGGTCCTCCTTCCCATAGCTGCTTCCGCCTTCATGGCAGCTGGCGATGGCCGAGTCTCCAGAAGAATTGGCGGGGCTCGTGCGCCGAGCCAGCCACGGGGAAATGCTCCTCCCGGCCATCACGGCTGAGATCAGCGCGTCCGCACTGCTGCCAGACTGGGCGCCAATCTCGAGCTCCGAGAGCTCGTCTGAGGCGTCCGGCTTGATGCTGATGTCCAGCGCGGCCTTGATGAAGTCGTGGCACGCCTGCACGATGTCCGTCATCTGCAGGAAGCTGGCGGCGGACATCACCTCGATGACGTTGCGGCTGGTGAGGGCCAGGTGGGCGGAGTACATGAAGTCGATGATGGCCTTGAAGCCCTGGGCTGTGACGATGTCCAGGTGCGTGACGGTGGCCTGCTCGGACGTCTTCTGCACCTGGCAGTACAGTGTTTTGAAGTAGCGGCTGCTGCCCAGCAGGACGTTCTTGTGGGCCCTGAAGACCTTGCCCTCGACCACCACGCACACGTCGCACAGGACACCGTGCTGCCTCTGCTCGTTGAGCTCCCGGAGCAGGTGCCGGTAGTGGGACGCGATTTCCATGTCTTCCTTTCGGTTGTTCATTTGGAAGTGCTGGTGCGGCCTCCTCTACGGACTCTGCGGGGGCGAGAACAAAAGAGTTACCCACGCTGTCGACACCCGAGCCAGGCAGAGTTGGGCCACATGTGCGAGGACGGAGGGTGACGGCGGCAGAGTGCCCGGCAGGGCGGGGCAGCCAGCGAGCCGATCGAGGCTCACCTCCATCATAAAGGACACAGGGCCCTGAGCAGAGTCCTGCACACTGCAGCTGACCCTCAGAGCAATAAGCAAATATTCAGAAAGACGGGAAACGCCAACACTTCAAGCACTTGAAGCAAGTTTCTTACCCAAACAGAAAATCTAGGTTAAGTAATCCAAGTGCGCCTTCATCCCTCACCCATGGAGAAGTGTCCTTTAAAAGTGCAGGCAGGGGAGAGTACAGTTCAGTGGTGGAGGGCGTGCTTAGCATGCACGAGGTCCTGGGTTCAATCCCAGCGGCTCCACTAAGCACATACATAAATAAACTTAATTATCCCCCCCCAAAAAAAGACCAACAGAAAGAAAACAAAACAAAAATGCAACAACAAAAAACACAGCGACAACTTCCTACACAAACAAAACCCGCAGAACAGAGCAGTGAGGGCTGAAAGCGGACGCTCACGGCCCCAGCCCCGCAAACTTCCAAACCCAACCAGCCCCAGAGGCAGGAGGCCGGCTCCGCTGCTGACCTGGCCCCTGCGGAGAGGAGGCCCACGACCAGCTCAGCCCCCAGGAGGGCTTCGGGTGCGGGGAAGGTGCCCCAGGAGACCGGAAGCGCCCCAGTCATTTCTGGAGCTGGGGCTCCCCCTGCAGTGCTCTGCCCCGCTCCTCACGTCTCCCTCGTTCCCCAGGGTCTCCTGGGGCTGCTGAACAGAGGGCCACAGTCTGGGGGCTGAAGGGCAGGGCATTTCTACCACCCTGTCTGGGGGCCGGGGCAGGGTGTCAGTGGGGTTCTCTGAAGGCTCCTGGGAGGATGTGTCCTGGGCCCGGATCAGCTTCGGCCGGTGGCCAGCAATCCTCGGTGTCCTTGGTGTGTAGAGACGTCACCCCATCTCTGCCTCAGCTGTCACACGGCCACCACCATCTCCTCCTACTAGGACACCAGTGGTCAGGTTGGACTAGGTCCACCGTATTCTAGTGTAACCTTATCTTAACTAATTACATCAAACTTGGTCACATTCTGAGGCACTGGGGGTTAGGGCTTCAATATACAAATTCTGGGGGAGACACTCACCTGAGAAAGACAGTTGTTAGTCTGACTGTCCTGTTAATAGACCATCTTCCAGTTGATCTGTCAGCGCTCACCCCAGATGCCAAAATGCGTTCAATTCTGAGAAAACTAACCTGGTCCAAGGTGGGGTGTCCATCTGTCTTTCCCTCTGCGGGTGGGGTTGGGGGGGGGCTCTTCATTTGTGCAACACCTTCCCTGATTTTATTTATTTCTTTATTTATTTCTGGGCTGGGGGGATTGGGTTGGTTTGTTTATGTTTTAAGTGGCAGTGCTGGCGACCTCACGCACACCACGCGCACTCCAGCACTGAACTATAACCCCCTTCTGCAACACCCTCCTTTAGACTTTACAACAGGTTCTCAAACGTCACCTGAGATCACCTGAATACACCCAGCGACAGAAGCACTTACTCTGTCCACACTCCACGGGCTGGGAAAAAGAGGCAGGAGAGGGTGGAAGCCTCTGGTCCCCTCGTCTCCCCTGACGGCCCACCCGGCACCGTCCCTGCCATCCCCCCAGAAACCCCCCTTCCTGCGGCCACAGCCGAGAATGGAGACCCTGGCCCCAAGCAGCCACCAGACTCGAAACCCAAAGTAAACACGCTGCTTAGCTCGTGGGTCAGCCTTTCGGTCCCAGCAGTGGGTCCTGACCCCAAGGACGGCCCCTGAGGAGGACAAATATGAAGAACGTTCAGAGCTGCGGCTGCGGGGCTCGGGGGCTGGAGGCTCGCACACACCCAGGGTCTGACTGTGGGCGCCTCCGGGCTCTGCCCCTCCCCCCGGGCGTGGGAGGCGGGCAGGAGGACAGAAGCCCGTCCGGTGCGACGTCACACCTCACGCCTGGCGTTGCAGACTCAGGTTCACCAGACGCTACGGGAGGCACCAAAACAAGTGCCAAATTGCGGAAATCAACCATTTAAACTCAAGGTGTCTGTTTAATGCCCGGCATCCACAAGAAGCTCTCGGTCGTGTGTGTGCAGCCAAGTGTCAGAAGCCTCAGGCAGCCTGTATTCAAACTAGAAGACGCGTGCTTCACTATCTGACTTCCTATATGAGTAATAAGTGTCCTTACTCACCAGTGAAACAGACCCCTAAGAGTTCGGAAGAATACCGAAAAGGGGAAAATGCAAGCTCCGTTTTGGAGAAGCAAGAACTGCCTCCCAGGGCTTGCATTTCTCAGATAATCTCCACCTGTATGGAAAGTTCTAAAACGGTGGGGGGAGGGCACAGACGCAGTTCAGGGGTGGCACGTGCGCTTAGCGTGGCCGCAGCCCTGGTTTCAGTGCCCCGCACCGCCATTAAATATAAATAAATAAGCACAATCGCCTCCCTCTCCCCCCAAAAATGAACCAATGATAATCCAAGATTGGTGGAAATGTTAAAGATACACATAATTTATCCAAGCCCAGGGAAGCTCTAGGAGAATAATAGTCCACAATCTCCCTGCATCAGTAAGAGGGTGAGAGGGTTGCGGGGTCCTGCCCGTCTGACCAGCGGGAGAGCGGCCGGCTGCCCAGTGCTTTTCGGCAGCTGAGCTTTGAAAGTGGAAGCAGTCGCGTCTTAATGGCCTGACAAGGAAGACTAAAGCACGTGCACCACGGTTCTTCTTTGAGAAGATGGCAGAGCATCTGCCCTGCCCTGGTGGAGGTGCCGCCTGACGGAGACGCACCTGGCCGTGGGACCCACGCCTGGGGACCGTCATCTCCGAGCTGCCTGCACTGCCGTGCAGATCACAGGGCACCTTCATGCGCTCACAAGTCCCTTCATGCGCTCACAAGTCACAAGTAAGGGACCCTCAGGGAGCAGCCTGCGATCCTGAAGAGACACAGGTGCCACGTCGCCGTAAGGCGAGGAGTTGAGGCCGGGCCCCCGCGACCCTGGGACACAAGGCGCACAGTTCTGCAGGGTCACCCGGGGGGAGGGCAGGCTCTGCTGTCCCCCTAAAGAAGCCACAGTTAGAGCACGGAACTGCTTGGCAAACCTCCTCTCTGCGGGGCGGCGTGCCCCGAGGACCCCCCCTCGTCCACCACCTCCCACCTGGATGGCAGACACTGAGCAGGCGGCCTGGCTGTGTCCTCAAACGTTGAACAAACCCACACGACCCAACCATTCCAACGTGCCCTGCCTGGGAGGTGAAAACACGGGTCCACCTGAGGACTCATACGGTCACAGCAGCCTCACTCACCACAGTGAAAATTTGGAAACAACCAAATGTGCGTCAGCAGGTGAGCAGATGAACAAAGGAGAATCAATCCCAAAGGAGGGACGGGCTCGCGGGAACCTGGTGCCTCCTCGCCCCCCTGCGCCGCACTCTGCGGGCCTAAACGTCCTTACCACGCAGACACGCAGACACGCAGACATGGGTGAGTCCCAAAATAACCCCTTGGTGGGAACGCAGAGACAAAGGGACCGGGTATGAGTCCCTCCTTATGAAACATTAGAAAATGCCAAGTGCTCAACAGGGACGGGGCAGAGGCAGGCCAGTGGGCGGCCTGGGGACAGCGAGGGGTGGGTCCCCAGGGCTCAGGGAGTCCCCGGGCAGGGACACGTTTCACGGGTGTGTGCAAACCCATCGAATTACACTCCCCTAATGGGAGCAGCTGTTGTGGGTAAATGACACCCAATGACGTGGGTCAGAACTTACGTTTGTGGGAATATTCTTGTTGACTACAGGCCTGTGTGTGTTTGCTGCCATTTGCTGTGGATTGAACCTTGTCCCCAAAATTCACTTGCTGGAGTCAGTCCCCAGGACTTCAGCATGTGACATTATTTGGAAACCAGGTCCGTGCAGACGTCATTAGCTAAGATGAGGTCATTAGTTAGGGTGGGCCCTAATCCAAAGTGACTGGTGTCCTTCTAAGAAGGGGACACTGGGACACAAACACTTCGCAGGGGGGCGGCCGTGTGAAGACGGAGTGATGCAGCCACAGCCAAGCAACCAGCAGAGCTGGAGAGGCATCTGGGACAGACCCTTCCTGCCAAGGGGCCCTCCATCTCGGACTTCTGGCCCCCAGGGCTGGGGGACGTCTCTGCTGTTTAAGACGTCAGCCCGGGGTTCTGTCAGACAGCCCAGGGCGCTCACAACATTCTGCTCCACCACGGAAAGTCCCGAGCCAACGGGGTAGTTCAGAGAACTCCCCTCCTCTGCCTGACCCCATGGGTCCCACAGGCAGAACCCAGGCAGCCCTGAGGGCCCTCACCACGGGGGCACTGGTTCGCATGCTCCGAGGTTTACTATCTTCTGAAAAAAAAGAAGGTTACGACGCCAATTATGCAAGATCATTACATAAACCACACTTCGTAGTCGTTATTTTATCACTGTTCATGGTTGCATTTTAAGATTTAAAAACGAGCCCCTGACTGGAAAGAAACACTCCGCACTTGTTAACAGGAGCCATCCTCAGATGCCAGACAGGATGGAACGGGCACTGCCCGAGGTCTCTGGCTGACGACAACTGACGCCTCGGATGCCGGAGACCAGCCCGACCTCTGAATGCAAACCTGGGGCGCCACAGCTCTCCTCGGGCCACCTGCCGGCCCCCTCCCCGGCCCCCTCCCCGACACCCCACCACAGCTCCCTCCTCCACCCCTCCCCGGGCCCCTCCCTACCCCCACCCCCGTGACCCTCCCTCTTCCCTGCGGCTGCTTCTTTCAGTTCCTTCACCTCCATTGGGCCTGGAGCACCCCCACCTCCTACCCCAGCCTTTCCTACCTGTGTAAATGTCACTTCCTCTCTTGGGCACCCCCCCCACCCCCGACCACACAGAGCCAGGCATGTGCTGTGACCTCAGGGCCCCCCTTCCAAGACGGTCAGGGTGCTGTCCCCTCCCTGCCAGCCCGCCTCACGTCCCTTGGCTCTCACGGCAGAATTCCAAGCCTTAACCCTTACCCATTAGCCCCAGTCAGCTCACCTTAAGCCCCGATGTGTGAGCAGGAGCCTGGAACTGTGCTGGGCACTGGGCCCGGGTCAAAGGGCCCCATTCCATCGCCAGACAGGGCTCCCAGGAGGCCAGAGCCAGAGCCCCACAGGGTGTGGTGAGGGCCTCAGAGGGGGGCTGGGGTGGGGGCACCTTCCCAGAGCAGGGGACGAGCCAGTCAGGCCAAGCAAATGGGGGCTTGGGGGCCAGGAGAGGGCCCTAGGAGGGAGCAGCACGCATTCAGAAGGCGGCACCGGCTTGCAAACAAGGCCCCCTGGAGCCACCGTCTCCGGGCTCAGGGCCCTGGGCAGCCCCCTCCCAAGCTGACCCTGGCCTGGGCGGAGCAAGTCCTGGCCTGAGTGTCAAGGGGGCTGGAGAGAGTTCACCCCTGCACTCCAGGCTCGTGCTGGTGCAGACACAACACAGCCACCCCAGTGAGCCAGCTGAGCCTGGCCCCCTCAGGGTGGCCCTTCCCGACATCACACAGACAGAGGAACCATGAGCACCTCGGCCACAGCATCTCGGGGGATGAGGAACCCCTGTGTTTCAGAATGGTTCAATGAGAAGCAACGGCCACAACACAGACCAGAGATGGCATAGCACCCTGCGGGTCTGGTGGGAGAGAGAATGGAACAAGGAGATGGGTCCGGGCCAGCCAGAGACCCCCAACCAGCCAACGGCAGGGCCGGTGCAGGCCTCAGGCCAAGACGGGGAACCCAGAGGCCAGCACTTCGAAGGGAGATGCAGACTCTCAGGGGACAGCAGCCCCCCAGTGGGGGTCCCAAGTGCCCTGATTCAGGTTCTGGCACAGGGAGAGTGACTGGGGCCCTGGGGACAAGTGTGGGGACAGGGAGGGAACAGAAGAGGACCAGGCAGTGTCAGGAAGGCCTCCGATGAAGACTAAGTCAGAGCCAGCCAGGGGTCCAGGTACGTCCCCCTGCCGGTTGGAAGCTGGTCTGGGGAACTTGCATTTTGGGGTTGGGGCGAGAAAGGGGAAGAGGTCCCCTCTTACGCCTGTGCTCCCAGGCACCTCCCACTAGACTCCAGTCTCATTCTGGACCTTTCTTCCCTAAACCACACTTGATCGTAATGAGCAGCTAAACTCCTCTCAGCTCACTCAGGCTGTGTGCCGGGCCCCCGGCCATACAAATCTGCTTGTTTTAACAGGTGGATCTACAAAGGCAAATCCTGCCGTGACACAGAGGGATGCAACCCCACCAACCACCACCACCACTCAGCTACTGACACTTCCTCCTCCTCCAGGAAGCCTCCAAGGGCTCCTCCCCTGACAGCACACATGAGGCCTCTGTCACCTGACGCTGCCACACTGTCCCTCCAAGTCTGGGAGCCTCTCGGCAGAAGGTCCACATCCCAGCGCTGATCAAGCTCAGTGCACACCCTTGGGGCCAACAAAGCCACAGGACCTTTTTACATGGAACCTGGGATTTTGAAATCTTACATTTTAAAATAAATATGGCTTAAATGTCCCATCTTAACCGTTGGTAGAAGTGGAGCGAGATGGCAGCTTCCTGGTCCTGGCTGGGGCTGAAGGTGGGCAGTGAGGCTGTGCCACTGACTGGCCACACACCCCATGACAGCCCAGTGCCAAGTGCTCTGGGTCTCACAATTCAGAGCAGACACCACAGGTGTGGCTGACGTGTGGGCTCTGAAGCTCTGGGTTAGTCACAGCTCATAGCAAAGTTGGGGGATGGGTACTGAGTTACCAGCTGTTGTGGGGTGAACCGTGTCCCCAAAAGACAGTGCCTGTGAATGTCAACTTGTTTGGAAATAGGGTCTTTGCAGATTTTACCAAGTTCAGATGTGGCCATAACACAGTGGGACTGGGGATGTGGCCACCAGCCCAGGGACGCCCTCAGCCACAGAGCTGAAGAGGCAGGAAGGACCCTCCCCTGGAGCCCGAGGAGGGAGCTCGGCCCTGCGACACCGCGACTGCATGTCTGGCCTCTGAACTGAAAAGGAACACGTCTCTGTTGTGTTAGCTATACCAGTTTGTGGCACTTTGTGACAAAAGCCCGAGAAAAAGCCACACATCAATGTAAATGTTTTTTTTTAAGTTTTCTTAAAAAGAAAGCTGACAAGGCTTAACAAGGCAGAAGACTATTTCCTTGGATTTTAAGTCTGCGATGCGCTGTAACTTGAAGTGTCACCTCTAACGCTCGTGCTCTCCGCCACCAAGAAAAACAGTCTGCGTGGGAAGTAAGTGGGAGCAAGGCCTGCTCTCCAGCAGCGCGACCGTCTCTGGTTGTCTTTCTGCCTTGTTGCTTTGAAACACTTTCCAACCTCAGGAAAAGTTACAGTAGTAATTCAGAGAACTCTCATCCACCCCTTAAACCAGATACGGGATTTTTTTTAACACTTTGCAACATTCTTTTACATCCAGTAACTGCTGGAATCAGTCTCTGTGAAAACAAGAGAAGGCACCCCACTTAAGATGCTGCCTGAGAATCGCTGGTGATGCAGAACCTGGGCCTGGACCCCACGCAGCGGCAGAAACACGTGTCCATAACCTCTTAGACTGGCGGCAGGCAGGGAGCACCACGGACGGACGACGGACGCAGGGGCCTGCACTAATGTTTGCCCGGCACCAGCAGAATCTCAGCCAGCCAATCGGATGTCTCCAAGGCCCCGCTCTCATTTCTGCAAAGGCCTTTCAGACGGTGAACACTCGTTAGATGCCAAGTAAGTGAGGGCTGGTGGCCGGCTGCTGAGAGAATGAAGAGAGCTGTCCGAGCAGGAGGCAGACAGGGCGGCTCCTCTGACACAGGCGAGTCCTGCCTCCACCACTCGGCAACCCCCCGCCTCGGGATCATCCAGTCCTGGGCTTCCCCGTGGCATCGGTGGCATCGACGACACGGCAGTCCCAGGACTGACCAGGCTTCAGCAGTGAACAGGCCACACTGCCCCTGACACCCCCACAGGGGCCAGCGGGCCCCTGACTGAGGGGCCGATGCAGCACCAGCTGGGGGCACAGGCCAGCCCAAAGGGCCAGAGATGGGGGTGGAGGACGGACACAGGAGACCAAGGTGGGGCAGACCTGGCCAGGGGCCCCGGCATGGGGGTCACGTGGACCACTCGGAATCAGCTGGGCGCTAGCTCAGCGGGTGCTGTAGGTCCCAGGGGACAGGGGAGAATCCCGGGGAGGGGGCCCTGAGGGAGGGTCCTGGGGGAGAGGCTTGGGGGAGGGCTTCTGGGTCAGAGGCCTTGAAGAAGGGGCCCTGGGGGAGAGTCCTGGGAGGCCAGGCTTGGGGCACCCTGTCCCGCTCCCGCGTCTGCCTGGGGAAGCCCCTTCTGCCAAGTGCGGGCTGGGACAGCTCCCAGGTGCTGTAAGAAATGAAAGGACAGACCTGGGAGCTGCCACTGACTTGCGGACTTGTGGGGAGATGTACCAGGGAGGGCTGGGGGGCACACAGGGGCTCCCCAAACCTACCCTATTGACAAATGGCCACGGCCCACGGGGAGGGCCCCCCCCACCCAGACCCCTCCTGGAGGCTTCACCGCCCCTGGCACAGAACGGGGCGGCACAGGGCTGAGGGGTGGGCACCTCTGTGTGAGGACAAAGCCCTGCAGGGTCTTGGCCAGGAAGCAAGCATCCTTCTGGAGTGCATCTTGTGTGCCTGAGTCACAGGTGTGCTCCAGCTTTACCCCAGTTCTGCTCTGGGGCCCCTACCCCAAGGAGACAACCCCGACACACTGAGAATAAACAAGTCCCAACTCAGAGGAGCAGAAGTGTCGCTGACATGGGCACTGGGACGTTTATGAGAAACAAGGGGGAAATCAGAGCAGAGAGCAGGACCGGGCGTGTGCTCAGACCCCTTCCCCTCCCAGCAAGCCCCTCATTCACAAAACTCACAGGTGAGAGGCGTGTCCACCACACACTGGCACGGGGCAGAAGGACACCAGGGAACCAGCGCCCAGGAGGCAGAATCCAGCATCACACGAGAGACCCCACACTTCCTCTCCTTCTGGGCCCCTAACGCAGGTGGTAGGGATCACACGGTGTCTGTGCTTGACCTTCACCAACTTGAAAAGGATGTTTCAACTGAAAGGATGGCAGATCGTCCACCCCCTCAGGCCCCAGACCCCGCATGGACGCTGGCTGCGTGGATGTGAACACAGTCTCACGCAGAAAACCTCAGGCTGTCATGGGGCCGGGTACCCCCCCCGGGGGGGGGGGCACAGGCGGCTCCTTCCTGCCCCCTCCCCTGCCCTGGGCCCACCAGCACCGAGGCTCTGGCTCTGACTTCTAACAAGAAAAAGGACAGTCCCCATGGGCCCTGGGCACAAGCAGCACTCTCTCCACAGGTGTTTCCCGGGGCCCTGGCGGAAGGCGTGGTGCGCGGGGAGGGGACGGCCAAGCTGTGCCGCCTAGCAGGTTCCCTTAAATATGGTGTCGTCGTTGACTGGTGTCCAGGAAAGCCGGCAGCAGCTTCCCGTCCCACCGTGACGTCCGGCTCTGCCAGAGCCCGTCTTTTCCTCAAGGGACGGGGAAATTCTAGGATCAGACCCTACGTCACTTAGCCATGCATATATTTCATCAGCTGCCACTGGCACAGCGGCGGCCAGCTCAGCGTCTCAGCCCGAGTGTCGGCTGTGCATGAAAATGACTTACGTGGGGGGTGACGGTTCAGGGGCAGAGCACACGCCTCGCGTGCCCGAGGTCCTTGGATCAGTCCCCGTTGCCTCAACTAAAAATAGGTAAATAAATAAATAAGCCTAATCTCCCCCCCAAAAAATAAAAACTTAAAAAAAAAAAGACTTACCTGGGGGAAAAAAAATCTGAGGTAAATTAGTTCACATTAAAATATTTAAAAGGAATGATTGCAAAAAAAGTTACTTTAAAAAGACAGAATTATGTTAAAAAAGATGTTCCTCCACTTTATTAACGGATGGCAAACCTAAAATTTTTAAATAAAACTTACACAGGTGATGATTATTTTCTAAACTCCATGTACATCTCCTTAACAAAAGGTGCACATACCTGTAAGAGCAGGCGCCAAACAGAAAACCACGCCACCGCCACACTCTGGGTGCCGAGCACGCGGCACTCGGGTCCCCGAGACGCGGGAGGGGCCGCGCCCGCCCTCACCTGGCCCTCCCAGCCCCTCGCAGGAGGACAGGCCAGGGCTGCTTCTGGGCCCTGGACGCCACCAGGCAGACCAGCACGTGGGACCAGCAGCTCCGACTCTTCAACACAGCACAGAACTGAGTGAAGGGAGATTTCAGAGGCGTCTGTGGACTCAGCCAGATCCAACTCAAGGCAGCCGGCAGTAAAGACACGGGCAGTCTCCCACCCCAAGTCCACACCGGGGACCCTACGGAGGGACTCCCAGGCTCTCGGCTGCGTGTCGGCCGTGCCAGTGAAGCCGAGGAGGGCGAGACGGAGTGTCTGTGATCTGCTTTAAAATCGTCCAGAGGGAAAAACAGAAGGAGACGAGTGAACGGGAAGAGAGCCGCTGGGGGTGACTGCTGCTAGTGAAGGAAACACCCTCCCAATTCTGGGTCTGCCCGAAAACTTCCAAAGTAAGATCCGAAAATACAAGCAGGTCACCAAAGAACAACACGCCTTTCACAGACTGGGGAGCACGTGTAACTGAGCGAGGCAGGGGCTGGAGGAGGTGTCCGGTCCCGCAGCCCTCGCCTCCCGGGCTGCGCGGGCCCGCGGCAGGGGGAGGCACAGCCCTACGGTCTGCAGAGGGCCCGCCTCCTCCCACAACATCAGGCAACAGCCGTTGTTTGCGGGCTGACCTCGGCGTGATCGGAGTGACAGCAGCAACCCTGGCCTCCCGAGGGTGCGGGCTCCTGGCAACCCCGGGACCCACGGGGAGGGACCACACCTGTGACTGCGGACGACACGCTGGGGACCGCAGCCACACCCCCACCCCCAGCCCCGCAGGGACCAAGGACCCCCCCGCAGTCATCACGGCCTCAGACTCGGACTTTCAGACCAGCTGCTTCAGGACACTATCTGGTGTGAGGGGAAGTTCCCTGTGTCGCTGTAGTGTGAGAGCTCTAAATTGGAAGACTGCGTCTCAACAGCTGATACCCTTCGTGTTCCTGAGTGTCCTGGCATTAAAAACGCCACCCTGAAAGGGGCCTCAGGTCTCACCAGCTGCCTGAGGGGGAGGAGGGTCCGGGTCCGATGGGGGTGGGGCAGGTGGGCACACGTGCACACAGCAGTGCAGGGGGCAGTAACCACTCGCCCCACCGCCCCTGGACCCCTGGGGCTCAGCCCCCCTCCCCACCACGCCTCCCTCCAGGCCCCCCGTGTCCCCCTCCCAGGCAGGGGCTGACTTCTGTCTTTGCTCTGTCGCTTCCCCTCTGGGGACATGCGACCCGGCAGAGCAGGACCTCGTGGGCTGCCGTGTCCCCAGGCCGACAGCCCTGCTTCCCGCAGGTCTGCCGGGTGCTTGCTGATACGGCGGTCACCGGCCACATCTGCTATGCCATCCAGGGAAAGGCGGGCGTGAGGCGACAGCTGGTGATGGATGGAGAGCCTCAATAAATGCTGGGACTGAGAAATAAAGGTGGAAATCTGTCCAGCAAACCCCAGCTCTACTGGTGCTGTGGGTGGAACCATGTTCCCCCAGAAGATACGACCAAGTCCTCACCACGGGTGCCTGGGAACGTGACCTCACCCGGAAATGGAGTCTTTGCAGATATAATCACGTTAAGATAGAGTCGCTCTGGTGGACCTGATTCAGTATGACCGGTGTCCTTATAAGAAGAGGGAAACCTGGACACCAGGGGCCAAGGCCATGGGAATGGACAGGAGACTGAGGGATGTGTCTTGGCCAACAACACCCAGGATGGCCGGCAGCTCAGAAACTGGAAGAGGCATGAGAGGTCCTCCCCGGAGCCTCCAGGCAGGGGGCCCACACCTTGAGCAGGCCTTCCGGCCTCCAGAATAAATCCCTGTTGTTTTAAGGGGGCAGGTTTGTCGTACTTCGTTATGACAGCCCCGGGAACCTCTTAAAACAGCAACCTAACTCACAGTGACTGCAGGAAGGGCCCCAGATCTGCGTGGTCCTGTGCACCAGGCCCACCCTCGTCCGATTCAGGAGTGTGGGCGAGGTTGGAAGATGCATCTTTATGAAGCTCTCAAGGGCTTCCGAGATGAGCGCCACTGACGTGGTCCACCCGCCACCCAAGAGACATGTGGCGAAGCCACTCGTGTCCGGACCCTGGAGGGCTTCACAGCACAGCGGCTCCACCTCACCTCCGCACCTGCGCCAGGGCACGCATCCCCACCCACCGCGGGCGACGTAGGGGAACGTGGGAGTGCACGTCCCATGCCAGCGAAAGAGCTGATGCCGGGCACCCGGGCGGCTCTGCAGGGAAGCATGGACCCGGCACGCCCACTCGCCCAGCTGCACCCTGGGCGGCTTCCGGACAACGGATGGACAAACCATTATCTGTGCTAACAGCTACACGTCCGTCTCAGTGTCTACCAAGAAAACTACAACCACGGCACCAAACTCATGATTTCACGACTATTCTTGCTTCTCAAGACCAAGCGAAAGAAATTTACGAGTGAGGTCGGTGGGATCCCCAGTGTCCAATCTGGGCAGAGCTCGGGGAAACTGAAGAGATGGTGCCTGCCCTGCTGGCTTCTCCAGGCGCCACGCGTCTGCCGACCTCAGAGGAAGACACCTCGTGTTTGAACCACCTCCCGACCCTCTGCTGGAGAGGATTTGCCAGACGCAGCGAAGGCGCATCTCCTGGGCTGACCCTCCCGATCTGCTTCTCCCTGGAAGTACTCCCGGCTCGGCGCATCCTGAGCTCCCAGCTGGCCGCACAGGAACCACCGTCGCCGCGGTACTGCCGCTGTCAGAAACGTGTAGCCACCTCTGCTCAGGGGTCCTGGCATGTGGGGTTTCCACCTGGTGCAGAATGTGAAGCAGCAGGCGACTGAGAAGCCAGACCAGGGAGGAGAAGGAAGGAAGCTGCAAGAGTGCCTTTCCACAGCCTAGTGCTTCCCACACTGTCCAGTCCAGCTCAGTGACTGGGCGGAGAGGGACATCCAAGGACAGTGTTGTCTGGTCCCTCTTTGTTCTACCCATAACGTAAGGAAAAACAAGAAAAGTCAGTGTCTCCAGTGTTAAAGGCCCCTTTCCTCAGGCCCCAGTGGGCCCATCACTGACCCCATGGAGGCCCATCACTACCCACTTCTGAAAAGTTCTTCAAAACACTCTGAGGTTGAGGGGAAGATCTTCCCACAAAATCAAAGTGATGAAGTCCCAGTGCTCCTATACCATCATAGGCCATGGAAGACCACCACATCCTTGTGGAGCAAACGTGAACTTCCTGCTTATGGAGCGACCCACGCACAACCAGAAGCGAAAGCAAAAGTGACAGCAGGTGGCAGCGGGCGCAGGGAAACAGCACGGCCATGAACGGGACTGTTCAGAGAGCAAGGCGCAGGCTGCCCCCCAGGGGCTCTGCCTGCCTGGCGGAAGCTCGGCTCTTTCGAAGTTAGTGCCCACGTGGCTTTGTGTCCAGACTCCTTTGGTTTCCCTTCAGAAACTAAAAACTAGAAATGTACACACCGTCGGGAACAGTCACCTCAAACCACAGGGATGATTTGGGAAACCTTCAGGATGTACGGAGACCCCGGGCTCTCCCAGGATGGCAGGAACTCATTTCCTTAGCTCTCTCTCCTCCGAGAATCTTTATTCAGGGAAATGCCTGCCTTTAATGTTTAGTCGGTAGTGAAATCTTATTACTAACATTTTTAGAAGCCGGTGGAAGAAGCACTGATCTGTAGGCTCTGAAACAGGCAGCAGAGAACACGCACTCAGGCCACCAGCCAACAGAAGCCGCGCTGAGGTGGTTTTCACGGGATGCGGCAGGGAACCAAAGAGCAGAGAGCTTCTGTCCCACCTCTCTGAGTCTGAGTGCCCTGAAACAACCCCAGACCCCTGCCGGGGGGGCTCCACCCTGTTTGAGGGACAGGCCCCAAATGAGAATGTGTCAAAAGCTCTGGGACCTCTCCCCAACCCTGGGGTCTGGGGGCTCTCGGGCCCCAAGAGAAGAATGCAGAAAGGCCCTTGGTGCTTTAACCCCAGGAGCTCCCTGGCCAGCCAACGCAGGGCTCAGTCCCACGTGGCCCAGCAGTGTCCCCCACCTGGTCTCTGGATCTGAAGACCCACTGTAAAGTCAATGGCTGCTGTTTGGGAAGAAGCTGAGCAGCACAGATCTGAGGGCACAGACCTGACGGCACGTGGGACCTGCCCATCAGTGGGGGTGGGGCGGGAGGAGGTGGGCCGCATCCTGGGCTCCAGGCCCCAGCCCTGCAGCTCTGCCCCATGAGGCCACTTGCTGCCACCCCCGAAACAAGCGTCAATCCTGTCCCTGCGTCCCGCTTCCCGTCATGACCTCTCCTCCTCTCGGGACCAGAGCGCGTGCACCGGCAGGCCTGCTCCACTTTCTGTTCAGAAGGGCGGATGTGGGCCACGGAGCCAGCCGCGGGGCTGGTGGGAACAGCTGGATCACGCTGGAAAAGCAAGCGGGGTTTTAAGCACAGACGGGAGGGTGCAGGTGACACAAAGCCGCCTTGTGAGAGACCAGGGGTCGGGCGTGTCTCAGGCCAGCGTGCCCACTTCCCTGCAACGGGCGCAGGAGCCTGGGCCTCAGAACCACCTTGGGAGTCGAGTCTCTGACTCGACCTTACCGGAAGCATAGGGGACACCGCTGGTCCGGGCACTGCAGCGAGGACCTGGGCCTAGGAGCCGGGCGCCCCGTGATCCTGGGCCACTGCCTGCGCAGGCAGCTTGCTTCCCGCCTCTGCGGGAACTACTGCTTCTGTCGACATTTTCTGAGCTGTCTTTGAACTTCCCAAGTAAAAGGAAACTGTTGCTCAAAAGCTTCATTCCTTCGAATGGGATGAGATGAGAAAACAAAATACACCCGTTTAAGGTGCGAACAGACCGCACCAGACACAAAGGCCCACAGAGGGCAGCGTCTCCAAGGCCTGTCCGAGGCGCCTGCCCGACACGCTTCCACCGAGGCGCCGCCATTCCATTCGTCCACCCGAGTTCCTCCACTCGACCTCCCTCCGCCTCTGGGGCCTGCAGCACAACCGGAACCGCACCCCACACACACTCGTCTCCTCCGGTCCTCCGGGGCCACCCTCACAGTGGCACCCCCATTGCCCCATCCACCCTCTCACTGTGACCGCCTCCTCGAGCACACACAGTGGGCCGACTGGTGGGTTACAAGAGTGTGTTTCCAGAAAGCCCGTCTGTCTGCATCACCCCACGCCATTCCTGTGTAACTCAGGGCAGCCAACCTTTGTATGTGGGGGATCACTCCTGGGACGTCAGTCTGGAGAGCAGCAAGTCCACACTGCAGACAGGTAAGCGGCTGACGGGGGGGATTCTCGCTGGGCTCTCCGGGCCCTGGGCATGGCCGGATGACTGCGTCAGAGTGGAGCCGCGGAAGCTCACAGGTCACACCCTCCGTGCTCTGAGAGGGCGACCTGCCCAAAGCAAGTGTCCCCCTTCCATGAGGCAGCCGTGGCTGCTGCAGATTCTCAGCCCAAGAGGGCTGCTCCACGGAGGAGGATGACCCCCGGCCTTGGGCCTTCTCGCAGCAGACCATGTAACCAGAGGGAGATGAAGCAGCGATGCAAGCAAAACCTTACAAAGAAGTGCCTCGACCCGCAAGTAGCAGTGCTGCCTGCCTTATGTAAATAAGGACATCTGAGAATCAGTCACAAATGCGGATCTTTCCAGAGGAGGACTGCACACCTGTCCCACAAGGTGATGCAGTGATGAGGTGCCCCTCGGGGACCAGGAACAGGACTGCTTCACTGAGACTTCCCCCAAAAGACGAAGCGTGCTCTGTGACCCTGGATGTTCAGGATGGAATTTGTGTGCTGAATCAAGACCTGAATCAAACCATCACTTGAAACTAAATCACTTCTCACACCCACCCCCCACAGCCAGTCAGCCCCCCGAAAGCTGCCTGGCCCCAAGGGTCCTGCCCTCTCACTTGCTATCCACTCTCTGCAAAGCAGAAGTTAGGACAGAATTCGCTCCCCAAGTGCCAGGACAAGGAGCTGGTACTGTGGGTCCAACGCTGGACTGGGGAGGGGTCTGCAAGGACACCCTTTCCCTCCAATAGTTCTTAGAGACTCAGACGTGCCCCACCACCACCACCATCCTGCTCCGAGATCTCACTAGCATTTGTCACCCACATTGGGTCACATCAGTGGTTCCTGTATGCCCCCCACCCTGGCCCATCCTGGGAGGTCACCGGCCCCTCTGCAAGAACTCTGTCCCCAGTCTGGCCCGCAGGCTGGTCTACAGCAGGGCTTCAAATACGCAGTCTCTGTCAGGAATAGAAACTCCGCGAGTATCTGCCCAGCACGACTAGAAAGACACAACAGCTCTGTAAATGCTGCTGAAAATACGCTAACATCATTTTCCGACTTTCTAAAGAGCCTAGGTCACTGACTTTTTAAGGCCAAACAGTGATGTTTTAAAATACTTAGTCATTTAAAATCTAAATAAGAGTTAAGCAGCATGGCTAATACAGAACGGAACACTGCGTAAATCACACTGACATCAAATCTGACAGGTCTGGCTTGTTTTCATCCTTTACTAGAACAACTTTCTAGTTTGTTAGGAACTTTTCCATGATGCCCCCACCTGTGGACAGTACCACCATACATATTCTGCCATCACCCGCACATCGGAACACTAAGCCCCAACTCATGTGTCAGGTGCATAAAGGCAGAGAAGAGAGCAAGCCTGGACACCCCTGCGGTCCAAGACCCCAGCTGTACTGGCCGCACCAGAGCCAGAGCCAAGAGCGGAGGACATGTGCCAAGATTAAGACAAGACAACTGTGTATCAAAGACTTAACTGAGTCTTGCGGCCTCAAGAGAGATTTTCAATCATCCATTTATTCTGACGAGTTAGGCCCTTCAAGCAAACTTGTGGTGACAGAAGAATCTTTCTTGCTCAGGGGACGGGGCAGATTCACAAGGGAATTCTTGACAACCTACCATCACTCAACAGACTTTAAAATCTGCTAAATCAGAGAGAAGAGGGGGCAGGGTACAGCTCAGTGGTAAAGTGCACACCTAGCACGCATGAGGTCCTGGATTCAATCCCCAGTACCTCCACTAAGTAAATAAATAAATTAATTAAATTACCTCCCCCATCAAAAACAGAGAGAGAGAAAGCCTACATTTTTATGAGAACACGAAGCCCCCAGAGCAGGGGCCAAGAGCAGTGGTTTCTAGAATTCTCCATCCACTTCAACGCAGCAGCCAAGAGGGCACCTGAACACCTAAGACATTGGCAGAGCGAGGAATTAAGTTCACGGCTCGCCGGGCCCGCTGCAGACCTGCACAGACAGTTGTGCGGGTGCTCTCAGCTGGTCGAAGGCCTCTGGTAGAGAGCAGAACAGACTGCACGGCTGCCCCAGAAACACAGACCCCCGGGACACCGTGGCCCACTTTCCCTTAATTTGAAAAACCCCACGTAAGGACAATGTTGGAAAGTTGTTAATACTTGGTTCAACATGTTTGCAAATAACACATCGTCTGACTGCAGAAGTCCTGGGAGCTGCCTCACCCATTCTCAGTGCTGACCACACCTTCCAGTGCGAATGTGTGACCTACGGCAGCAAGGCGTCACCCTGACCTGGATAACTGAGTCGGGACTTGGAGCATCCCAGAGGGTTGGTGCCCCTGCAGCCAACAGTCTGCCAATCCTGAACGTCAGATACAGGATGTGGACAAACAGCTCATTTTCAAACACAAAACAGCTAAACCCGAACAGCAATTATCTCACCTAATCGAAACCAAATTCTTACACCCAGGATGATGTCAGTGAGGCCCACTTACATGTCATCCGGAGACTGGCTTCCAGGAAAGGATGAATTTTTGGTTTATCCTAAGGTAAGTACTTTCCACCACTTCCTAAAGAGAACTCTCGCAACAACACGCCCCCAAACATGCACACCTTCTTCCCTTCAGTAAAGGGAATGAAAATAATTATCAAGAGGGCACACTGTCTAAGTTCCTACTTAAATCCAGTAACTTCTGCTTCAGATCACTCACTCCTTTCCGGAATAGCAAGGTGTCCAAAGTTTTCAATTCAAAATGTACCAAGTGGAAGGGTTCTACTATGAGAGAATTCTGTTGTCTACTTCATTATTCATGCGAAAAACCCTTCTAAAAATGTCCCTTTCGGGGAACAAACTATTTCCCACTCTCGGAGAGAGTGCCTTGCACAGACAGCACACGGGCCAGCAACAGAGTGAATCCAGTCTGTTACCCAAAGGGGAAGTTAGCTTTGATAAGAAATCCAGTATGAAAGATTCTACAACAGATACAATTAAAGCGCACACTAGGGCTCCGCACAGGTGTCTGCGCCCAGCCGTTTCGCTAAACGTGTGGCCTAATTAGCATTTCTGTACACAATGCTGATAACGATCTTGCCTCTGTAATCCGCGACAAATACGTCGCTGAGATTGTAGCTCGGAAAGCGTGAAGAAATTCGCTGAGAATCTCAGTCAAACTTTCTTTTGTTTGTATTTCCTCGGTGTCAGAAAATACCAGCCCTTCACCCATTTGGTTTGCACCCAGGCTCCTCGGTCCAGCCCTATTGTGCGTGGTCCGTTAAGCCCGTAAGTCATAAATTTGTTAGCAGAGCTGGAGGGACCCCAACTAGCCAGAATCCTCGTCCTGGTGCAGAAATCCCCCATTTGCCATCGGGATTGAGTTGTCAGACAGGGACTCGCGCTACCCTGTGAAACTGACATGTCTATTTACAGAGAAACAAAGACGCGGCTCGCGGCGGACCCTGCTCTCTCCGCGCGCCCCGTCCGCTCCGCGCGCCCCTCGCCGCTCCGCGCGCCCCGTCCCCTCCGCGCTCCTCTAGCCGCCCGGCCTTGAGGACCCCGCGCCCGGTTCAACCAGTAATTAAAATGGAGACGAGGCTGGTGCCTGGCTTTAGGGGTAGACAATGACCCCCAAGGCCCGGCGGGGCGCGGGGACCCGCCGCGCCCACCTCCCGCAGTTCCGACTCTTGGCAAACTCGGCGCGGGCGGCTCCGGGTGCGGCTCGGCGGCGCGGGAGGGGGGCAAGCAGGGCGGCGCGGGCGGGGGGCGCCAGGACGCCCCCGGGCTGCCTCCTGGGGACGGCGTTGACGCAGCAGAAATTACCAGCTGGAAAATTCCCCTTTCGGAGGTGACGGGGGAGGAACCGCGGCGGCGGCGGCGGCAGGAGGCGCCGAGGGATAGGGGGCGCGGGGCAGCCCCGTCGCCGCCTCCGCCTCCGCGCTCAGCCCCGCGGGGACCCCGCGTCTCCCTCGCCCGCCCCGCCCAGCCGCGCCACCCAAGCACGGGTACCGACGGGGGCCAGGCCGGGGTCGCTATCGCCACCCCGGGAGCCGCAGCCGGACGCGCCGATCGCCGCCGGGAGGGCGCCCCCGCGGGGCGGGGCGCGGCGGGGCGCGCGGGGCGGGCGGCGGGGGCGCGCCCCGGCTCGGAGTGGCCCCGGCCAGGAGCGGCCCGGCCGGCTCGAGCCCCGGCCCCACTGCGATGCGCCAGCCCGGCCGCGGACAATGAGCCGGCGCCGCTTACCTGTGACCCCATGGGGCGCGGGCGCGGGCGGGCGCCGCGGCCGCCAGACCAGCGCCGGTGATCGCCGCGGCCGCAGGGCGAGCGCTGCGTCCGGGCGGGTCCGAGCTGCGCGCTCGCCTCGGTTGCTGTGTCCGTCTGTCCGTCCGTCCGTCCGTCCGTCAGGCCGGCGCGCGCCCCCGCGCCGCTCCAACCCCCCGGCCCCCGCCGCCCGCGCGCGCGCCCCGCCGGCGGACCCTGACCCCGCCCCCCGGCGCGCGCCCGGCCGCTGCTGATTGGCCCGCGCACTGGCCCCGGCCCCCGGCCACCGCCCCGGGCCCCGCCCCGCCGGCCCGGCCGCTGCCCCGCCCCTCGGTCTGCCGGCTCCGCTCGCGGGGTGGAGGGGGCCGCGGCGGGGGTCGGTTCGCCTCCGCCCCCCCGTGGGCGGCCGGACAGCGGAAGTGCGGGCTAGAGCTCGCTGGGCATTGTGGGAAGCCCCTCCGCGGGGCTGGCGGGGGGCGGGGGCGGCGCGGCGTGGGGTCTCTGGGCGCCGGTGCCCCTTCCCACCGGGACCCAGCCCCCGGGAGACCACCCGATGGGAGATGCGGGTCGAGGCGAGGGCACCGCAACGCCTGCCTGGACTGCGCACCCTGGCTTGCCAGCGCGGCTGTTCCTCTGGGACGCGAGGGTCCCGGGACCACAGGCCGTCCCCGCACCCCGACGCGCAGTCGCGCCGCGTGCCTCTCGCAAACTTCGCGCCTTCCCCGCCGGTTATGCAGGCAGCGCGCTGTGCAACCAACAAGCGCTCCCACGGCGCCCAGGGGCCCGGGGCCGCGCTGTCGAGGGACCTCAGCGCGCCCAGGGAGAAGTGCACCTCGGGGCGCGGGCCACGGGATAGTGCCTGGCACTGGGCTTGGGTTTGGCCAACTTAGGAGAACCGGCGGCAGCGCTCGTCGGTCCTTCCCGCAGCATCGTTTGTCCGCTGTGGGTGAGGGTTCCCGCTAAGGAGCGGGAAGCTAGCGGTCTGGGCCTTGCCCCGCTTCTCCCGCAAGCGATCTCGAATCCTGCTGCCCGAGATGGGCCCTGCCCGTCCCTTCTTGCCCCTGCTTTCCTCGAGTCCTCGGGGCGGGCAGAATAGGAAGATGGGAAGCTGGCCCCGCATTCCTGGCTGGCCTGTGCGGGGGCAAAGGCCACCTCGCTTCCTCTCCCGGGCGCGACGGTGGGAAGGGAGGTGAGCCTGTGGCTGGCTAGCCGCGCAGGGGAGTCGAGCACGAGCGGGCCATCCAATGGGGAGGCGCCGCGGACCGTCTGCGCCCTACCTCCCTGCGGGCCCAGCGCCGCGGAATTCCTCGGGAGGTGGGAGGCGGCGGGCATTACGGACGCTTTCTCAGGATGTGTGAGGAGGCATTCACTGGGCTGCAGTGGGAGTGCAGGCTAGGGGGGTGGGGGAATTCTCCTTGAGTGAACGAGGGCGGCCGCGGTCTGGCAGCCAGCGATGAAAGGCTGGGACACTCCCTCACTGCAGCCGGCGCCTAGAAATGGCTGTGCAGACACCCTCACCCTACTCCCTTACCGCTGCCTGGGCCAGCATCGCCGGCTCAGGAGCCCCCTCCCAAGCCTTTCCTCTGGAGGACCCTCTCTGTCACACCTCCCTGGTCTGGAACCACAGGCCCCATTCTCCTTGGCCCTGGCAGGTGGGGGCTGGGCACAGCCACCCTCAGTAGTGGCTGCCTCTAGCCCTCCAGGAGGGTTTTACAGGTCACTCTGTTTTCCCTTGAAGGGGACAGAGGATGCTCCCTACAGGAGTCCCCCCACACACAGACCTAGGCAGACCACTCCTCTGATGGCTACCCTCCCCCCTCAGAGACTGCCCCCATCTCCCCCAAGGTGGTTCAACCCCAGACACTCTCCAAGGAGAACAGCACTGCTAGGAAGCCATGTCCATCGTCTGTGCGGGAACAGAGATCTGCTAAGACTGCCTTGGTGGAGTACCCAGTGGTGCTCACTCGTTGCTCATGAGGCCTGCCCATGAGAACATAGCCTTCGTTTCACCGGTACCAGGGCCCACCCCACCTGCTAGCCTCAGGCTTCTGGTCTTGGTAGAAAGCCTTGCTGAGGTCTGGGGTGAGTCCCTGGGGCCCTGGGACTCTCCCCACATTCCCCCACCCTGCATGATGATGAATCCAACACCTGCTTCCCCAGCAGCCCTGCCAGTGACCGGGGACTGAGACGCCCATCTTTTCTGTTGGGCAAGCAGAAGGGCAAGCAGCCTGAAGATGAAGCTGATTGACCAGAAGGGCAGAACCAAGAACCATCTCAGAGAGCCCTGATCAAGCCGAGCCTGAAACTGAAGGCCACCCACCTCCAGAGAGTGATGGTTCTGGGAGCTAATAGTCCCCTGTCAGAAAGAAAGAAAAGGAAGAAGGAAGGAAGAAAGAGAACAGAAGGAAAGAAAAGAAGAAAGAAAGGAGCCAGCAGCAGCAGCAGCAGCTGTGGCCTCTCAGCAGAGCCCAGAGAAGAGGAGGATCATGCAGCTGGACTCCCTGGAGCCAGCTCGGGGCGTCTGCTGTGATGGGGAGATGTTGGCCGCACAGACCCAGGGGCCCCACGTTCATCGGTGCCCAGGGTTGGACTCACAGCGGGCAGACGCCAGGCTAGGTCAAAAGCCTCCACTGTTGCTGGGGTCTTCCGGACCCTGGTGCTGGGACATGCCCTGCACCTCAGCCCTGAGGCCTGGCACAGACGCCAGGAGGGATCTGCCGCCTGACAACCTTTAGCGGGTCCTTCACTGTCTATAGAAGGGTGGCCTCCGTGTGGACAGCTCTGCCCCAGAGGTGGCTCTGGGAATAGGTGAGGACCAACAGTATGGGGTCGGCCTCAGTGATACTCTGACCAGGGCACCCAGTGTCCAGAGCCAGTGAAGCCAGCAGAGGGATGTCTGGGAGGGCCTGGGGAGTAAGGTACCTGAGATGGCCCATGAACCAGCTGTGGTCCCTGCCCTTGCTGCGCTGGTGGACAAGACAGGTGAACCACGAATGGTCAGGGTTCTGCGCTGGTCCTTGTGGTGGTGGTTCTGGAATTCACCCCCAGCCACGTGTGTGAGCATGTCTGAAGCCTGCCCAAGAGGCACCTTGAGGCCATGAGGGGCTGGGGGCCTGGAGAGTGAGCTGCCCTGAAGCCAGGACTGGGGACTTGGGGGCCAAGGTGCAGAAGCTTTCCAGGCCCACAGAGGCACTTGCTGATGGCCGGCCTTCTGGGCACACTGCCCCTGCTCCCACTTACAGATGCCTTGAAGGGCATTCTCAGTTCAGAGAGCTGCGTGGTTAACAGGGCCCCCCAAAAGTCCTTGCATAGCCCCTGCACCATGTGCTCAGCCAGCCCTCCACCTGCCCTCCACCCTCACTGTGTGGCTTCGGGGGCAGAGTTGCTGGAGGGGATGCTCTGATACCAAGAGACCAGGGGACACCCCCCCCCCTTCAGGCCCCAGTCTTCTCCTATGAGGCTGAGCCCAGGAGGAGCTTTGGAAAGAAGATGAGAGGGACAACAAGCATCCCTTTGCATCTTCCTTCCCCGTATCCCCGTGGGTAACCCCCTTACCAGGGCCCTCTCCACCCCCCCTCCTTCCTCCAAGGCCACGTTTCCCCATCTACCCCAGCGGGTTCTCCAGGGCTGTCTTCCTGGCAATCACTGGTCAGGAGACCTGCCTGTTTATCCTCCAGCCAGTGGTGTTGCTCAGCCGTCCCCATGGCAACAGCCCTGGGAGTCCTGCCCCTCCCAGGAAACTGCCCAGAACCTGTCCCTGCCCTTTCCAAGCCCCTGCTGGAAGCACGGGGAGGGAGAGAGGCCGAGGGCAGGGCGGGAGATCCAGGCCTGAGGATGTCTGGGCTGCGCAGCAAGAATTGACCTCTGCTCGTCACCCTGGGCCCCGCAGATGGACCGGAGGCCACCCCAGGCTGCAGCAGAGCCCCACCCGAGGGCTGGGGGGCCGCCTCCCTGAGACTGGAGCCAGGCAGGGCCTCCTCCCAAGACTGGCTCGGCC
This sequence comes from Camelus bactrianus, assembly GCF_048773025.1. NCBI lineage: Eukaryota > Metazoa > Chordata > Mammalia > Artiodactyla > Camelidae > Camelus > Camelus bactrianus. Next base: position 32,958,030 of record NC_133557.1, read on the forward strand.
ATGTCCGGTGCCAGCTGGCCCTGCCCTCCTGCTGGGCCTCCCCGAGACCTCCCTCCAGAGCCAGAGGCTACCTGCCAACCCCACGGCTGCCCCACCCCAACTGTCCTCCGGGCCTGCACCCCTGCCAAGCCCCACTGCCGCTCCAGCTGCCACCGCCAACTGTCGCCCCGTTCCATTCCAAGTGCTCACCCCCAACCGTCCTTCCAAAATGCCACTGCCAACTGCCAGCCCCCTTCCTTCCTGAGCCCCAGCTCCCAGCTGCATCCCCTAAACCCTGCACCAGGGCTCTGCATTCCAGACCCTCTCTCCAGACGAGAGGCTGGGCCACACCTGCCATGTGCCCGGGAAGGGCTGGTGTCAGAGGGCAGGGCAGAAGGCTGGAGGAGGAGCCGGGGGCTGAGGGCTTGGAGGATGGGGCAGAAGCCGGGGAGGAAGCAGAGGGCAGAGCCACCGTCCTGCCAGCTGCAAGGCCAGGCCGCCAGCACAGGGTGGGGAGGGAGGCCAGGTCCAGCCTAGGCAGGCCCGGGGTTGAGGGGCTGTGGGCGGAGCTGGGGCCTGTTCCTGGGGGTCTGTGAACAGCTTGGCCTGACCACCTACCTTGGCCTGTCCTGGCCACTTTGCCACCCTCCCCACCAGGCCTCTCTCGGGGCCACCAGCCTTCCCCAGCCCCAGGCAGGCCGGCCCTCGGGCCTCCACTGTCTGAGGCCAGTCTAAGCTCAGAGGGTGGCACTGAGCTCCCTCACTGGGCCAGCCAGGTCCTTTATCTTCTCACCCTGCAGTGAGAAGGGCCCTCTGGTGGTCCCAGACTTCGCCTTGCCACCCCCTCTTCCTTCCTGAGTCCCCCTTTCCCTGTTCACCCTGTGGTCCTTGTGGAGGCTTCATCTGAAGATGCTCCCCTCCTCCCCGCCCCCACCCTGCGTCTGGTCTCCACAGCCTCGGCTTCCCCGGAGCGCACAGCAGGCACCCTATTCAACTGGCACCTCATCTGGCCCTGGGAGGAAAGGGGAGCCAGGGCCCGGCTGAGCCAGGAGGCAATACTGCCTGCCGCAGGTGTGGGCCTGGGGCTGTAATTCCATCTCAGGCGGGCTCTGGAAACTGGGAGGCCACAGGGGACCAGGCAGTCAGCACTGAAGCAGGGCAGGGGGGCTGGGGGCCTCCGTCCCCGCTGGGGGAGTGCAGCTGCTCCCCAGGGCAACGGCTGCCACGGCTCTCGTTGCAGGAGCTGGTGATTGCTGCAGATAGTCACAGCAGGGAAGGGGACACCGGGCTCTCCCCAGCATCCTGCCAGGTCAGGATGCGAATGCGGGCACTGGAGGCTATGTCACCAGAGCCTGATCGAGCACCGTCCTGGGAGGAAAGGGGGACGGGCACATTCCCTGAGTCCCTCCTCTGTGCAGGAGTCTCCCAACATGGCGTGGCCCGGTGGGGCAGGGCTTGCCCAGGGTTACCTGGCCCACTTATTGTGCTAGGGGATGGGAGGAGGAGGAGGAAACAGAGGTGATGGGGGGGGCTCTGTCCTGCAAGGTCCAGGCCCTGCCCCCACCAGAGGAGGGTTTTCGGGGTCCCCTAGGCGGGCTTGGAGGGGCCTGGGCTGTGTAACCCTGCCTGCTGCCTTGACTCAGCCATGCACCATCCGCTTGCTCACCCCACAGCTCTCATGGAGCATATGGAACCTGCCACATGCCAGGATGGCCTCAGTCTGGAAAGCAAGACAAAATTCCTCATATTCTGGGACAGAGCCAGCGATGAACAGGTCAGCCAGGAGACCAACTAGAGCCTCCCAATGGCAAAATGGACCCGAGAAGATGGCTCCACGGAGAAAGGACTGACACCAGGGCCAAGGCAGGGAAGACATAGGGCAAGTGTGTAGCAGTGCTGGTGGAATGGGGCAGGACACAGGACACGGGAGCTGATGGCCAGAGCTGGGACCACCTGAGCATCACAGTAACATTATGCTGGATGTGACACAAAGTATGAAGCTGTCCCCACGAGGGCGTGCCCACATGAACGCCCAACAGGAGGACTCCAAGGGGCACCCTCCAGGAGGTGGAGGGGAACCCCACACACATCCTGAGTGTGGGCACCCCTGAATAAGAAAGCGAAAAGGGAAAGGGAGGGGCTTTACTGTGGAGGAAACTGGCAGGCAGCACCCTCTCCGGTGACCAAGTGAGCGTCACCAGGGACATCACGGGACGTCAGTCCCCTGGTGGGATGTGACGGAGAAGGGCACCTCTCCTCTGCTCGTTCTTCCCCAAATTCATGACCCAGGTCTAATCGTGAGAAAACACATCAGACAAACCCAGACGGAGGGACATTCTGCAAACACCTGACCGGTTCCCCTCGAAACTGCTGAGGCCATGAAACAAGGGACATCTGAGGAATGGTCCCAGCCCAGGAGTCTGAGGATACGAGCCGACTCTGCGATGGGGTGCCCCAGGCTGGGTCCTGGAGTGGGAGAGGGACACGGGTGGAAAAACTGGTGAAATCCAAACAGGGTCTGGGCTGCACTTGAGAAAGCTGCCTCGGTGATTGCTCACTGATAACTTAGGGGGGCCTGAGCTGAGTGAGGGGCACACAGGGCTCTCAGGACTTCCAAGTGTCCCCACCTCTCCAGATACCTAAAACCCTTCCAAAATAAAAGGACCCAACCAATCAGTGGAACAAACCTCCTCCCTCCGGATGAGGGCTCAGTCCTCGTTCTCACTTCCGAAGGAGTGGCCTCAGGCACTCCCCTCTCCTGCTCACTGAGGTATCCAGTGTCTCCTAGGCAGGGGTCAGGGCAGAGCCCCACCCTCAGGACGCTTGGGCCCTGGGGGGTCCGACAAGCCGTGCCTGGAGGGCCACCCTGGTCCTGGCTTCAGCTTGGTCTCCTTCTCCAGCCAGCCTCAATCTCAGACCCCTACTAGTCCACCAGCACTCTCCCCACCTCAGCTGAGGGTGGGGACACTAGGGTCCATTCTCTGGGACCCATTCTTCAGGTCCCCATTAAGAGGGAGCAAGATGACCTCCACCCCTGCCCAGGTGAGGTCAGCCTCTAATGGATCCTCCCCCATCCCCACACAGCTCGATAGTGAAGCCAGCCCCACCCCAGCTGGTGACGCTCCTTCCTGGGAGGCCCCACACAGCTCAGCCTGCAGGTCAGCCCAGCCTGGGGGAGAGGGAGCATCTGAGACAAAGCAGAATAAGCCTCTCCTGCCACTGCTGGTGCCTGGGGCACCCCCGGACCGCTCAGCCTGCTCATATGGCCTCTGCCCCGTCCCTTACCACCCCCGCCCCCAGACGCATACCTGCTTTGGAAGAGAGACTGCTGGTGAGGGGGCACCATGCCCACCCTCAACTTCACCCAACACCAGCTTCACAGGCGGGGCCTAGATGCAGCAGCTCTTCCCGCCCCAGGGCCTTTGCACCTGCTGATCCCTAAACCTGGAAAGCCTTTCCTGCTCCTACCACCTGGTGGTTCTCAGCCACCCCTGAGGACTCACTCCCAACCCTGACCGCCCTGCTGCCAAGACAACTGCCCATGCTTGCTCGGGGAGGGGGCCCACCCAGATGGGGCCCTGCTTTGGCCTAATGCCTGCCCCTCTGGAGGGTCTTTCACCCTCTCCCTGTGCTCCACGAAGGGGGGGGCCACGTCAGACTCCTTTTTGTGTCCTGAGTCCTGAGGGACCAGCCTGGACAGAACTGGGACCACCCCCAGATGTGTGATTTCAGATGGGTCACTTGCTTCCCTGAGCCGCAGTCTGCACCTGAAGAACCTACCTGACCAGCAAAGTGAACAAAAAACCAGCCCCAGAAGAAGCTGCCTTTCTCATCAGCACCGTTACTTAACAGTCACCAGGGCGAAGCAGCTACGATAAAGGGGCCCCGCCAGCGGGGCTGCTGAAGCCAGCTCCTTGGGTGTCCCATGGGCCCTCCTTCCTCTGGGGTCTGGGCTGAGTTGTCCCAGGGTGCGGCTAGGAGCCGCAGGCAGAGCTGGCAGACTCTGGGAAGGGGCTGTGTTGGAGGAAAGATCTCTGCACGCTGGGGAGTTGGGCAGCTTCTCATGGTCGCCTGGTCCAGTGTGAGAGAGAGCTGGGGGCAGGTATCCCTCCACTGGGCCCTCACCCCCACACACGCAGGATAGGTTCAGAGGGAAAACTCTGGGGAGGGATCTGGAGGGGGCTTGGGGCCTTGGCCAAGGCCTTGAAAGAAGAGGATGACCCTGCCTGGGGTGGAGCTGCTGGAAAGAGCCGGAAGGAGCAGCCATCCCACCTGGTTTGAATGCCACAGCCCCAGAGCTGGCCGGGGTCCGGGCAGCTCAGAGCCCCTCTCCCTGTAGTCACGCGGGAGGCTCTGTCATGCAGGAGTGGTCTTGCTGCCACGGGCTGCGTGGGGCTCCAGTCCCTCCTCCCACAGGGGGTCCCGGTGCCGGGGTGGTTTACAAAACCAGAGCCTGGAGGCCTTATCAGACCACAGGTTTTCCTGAGGAAGGAAGGGTGGGTGTGGGCCTCCGGGATGGGGCGCCTCCTCTGGGCGCGCCGGGCCTGGCCGAGGGCACATGGGCGCTGCCCTCCTGGGGGGAGGATAGCCTCTCCCTCGGACACCCTACCCTAAGCCCCAGCCCCGCCAAGGACAATCACAAGGAGGGAGAGGCCCAGGCCAGGGCTCAAGTTTCAGGAACTCTAGGTGCACACGGGAAATTACAGGCAGATTCTAGCCTTTCTGGGAGTGTGCGCAGTGCCCCTGTCAGATTCTCGGAGGGGCCATTCACCCCGCAGCTCCACTCCTGGGGGGCCCAGTGGAAATACGGACTCACCAAAAACCATGTACCAGAACATCCAAAGCCACCCTCCTTGTACTAACCCCAAACTGGAAAAACCCAACGGCCACCAGCGCCAGGGCATGAAGTGAGGTGCAGCCTGTTACACAGGGGACACTGGGCAGCCGTGAGGATGGCCCCCCGTGACTCCCAGAACCACTGCAGACTCGCTCCCATGACAGGCCACCTTCAGAGACAGGTGGGATGGCGGGCTGACAGGATCCAACGTGACGGCCTTTGGAACGTGGGCCCAAGGGGCCTCTGGGCAGTGTCCTGTTCTCTTGTTCCAGGTGCAGTGACAAGATGCACTCAGTTTATGGAAATTCATTAAATACACACTCAAGGTATGTGCACTTCTCAGTCTGCGTGTGGTTCTTCAATAAAAAGCTATACAAAACCCCCAAATCCTCCACTGACCCCTCCCTGAGGAAAGATGGTTCCCCAGGTTGTCTATCCTTGCCCCTCCGGACCCGTGTGGCTCCCTGCCCGGGGCCTCCAGGGAAGGCCCCGGGACCCTTTGCTGGGGGGCAGGGAGGGCAGCAGACTGGACGGCAGCCCTGGGGGATGTGCTGGTGGAGGCCCTGGGGCCCCTCCCACTCTGGGGACTGAGACTCAGGCCAGGCGACTGCCCAGGGCCTTCTCTGTCTTTCTCAAGAGTAGGGCCCAGAGGAGCCAGGCAGGGTGCGGGTCCCTGAAGCCTCACAGGTGGGGCCAAACGGATATGGGGTCCGCCCTGCTGGAGCCGGGCTGGCTGGCCTTGGAGTGCTGGCGAGGGCCTGGGGGACAGCCCGCTGCCTGCTGGGCTGGGGGTGTCTCCCTCCTCCTCCCTCCCCTGCAGGGGCCTCTACCCCTTCCGCTGCCAGAGGCTAGGGGCTATTTTTAACTCACTGAGCTGCTCCTGCTGAAGGTGGACAGAGCCCTGGGAGGAAGGGGGGCAAGAGAGAAGGCCTGACAGCTGCCTTCCTGCCCCCACCTCTCCCAGGGTCCAGGCTTTCTCGGGGGACTGGCCATTCTTGATCTTAGAGAGGAACCAGCACACCACCCCACAAGTATATACATACATGAAGGCCACACAGATACCCCAAGATTCAGCCACACGCCTGGGAGTCAGACTCACACGCACGCACGCACGCACGCACGCACACATGCACACACACACATACATGCATGTCCAGGGACCTGCTTAGAAACATACCAGATGCACTCAGACCTGGGAGACAAACCCAGACTCACGGCGATGGCCAGTCAGCCCCATCCCACCTGGACACATGAACACAAGCACGCTGTAGGGCAGAGAGGACCCCGGGGCACACTCATAGATCGTGTGGGGGAGGGGCCTGCAGGTGGGGGCACTCTGCCCCTCTGCCCCTGCCGCCAAGTTCCAGTCCAGTTTCCCTGCAGCTGGCTGGGGCCTGAGCTCCTGGAGGCTCTCAGCACCTTCCCTCCAGAGATTCCCCACCGTGGCCTCACTCGCCCCCAGATGAGGGGCAGGATTGTGGCAGGAGCCGCCTAGCTTCGCCCCCACATTCCACCCACTCTTTCTCAGGACCGGAAACCGGAGAGAGGGATGGGGGAGGCGGCCCACGGAGCTGTGGCCTCAGAGCTCGCTCAGCCCCTTCCCTTCCTTTGCCCTGCTCCCCACTTCCCCTCTCCTCCCCCGCCTTTGTTCCCTGGAGCAGCTCCTCACCACCCCAGCAAGGAACTGGAGTCTGTCCTGGAAAAGCCCAGGTGCTGAGCTGGGGCCTCTGTCTCCTGCATCTGGGTCTAGGGGGAGGAGGGAGCTGAGAGTGACAGATGGGGCTCAGACCCATGGGGCGGGGGCGGGCCGGCAGTCTTCCAACTCCCCTCCACCCCACACCCCCACCTCTGCCCCTGGAGGCCCCAGAGGGATGGAGGAGGGCGGAGAGCCGGCCTGGAGGACAGGACATCCTCTTGGCAGGACACAGGACGCCAGGCCGGAGGTTCCCAGCCCCAGTCAAGGCCACAGGGGGGAAAAGGTCACTGGGGCCTGGGGCTCACCAGCTCCAAGATGGGCCGGTGCACTGGTAGCTGGTCCAAGCTGCTTCAAGCAGTGACTTCGGAGAGGACAGTGGAGCCAGCCCCGATGAAACACCCCAGTCCCTGACCCCCTCCACCCCACATGGCACCAGCCCCAGGGCCCCCCTCTCAGGGAGCCCCACACCCGGACCCCCTCCACCCCACATGGCACCAGCCCCAGGGTCCCCCTCTCAGGGAGCTCCACACCCTGACCCCCTCCACCCCACATGGCACCAGCCCCGGGGCCCCCTCTCGGGGAGCTCCACAGAGCACGGAAACCAGCAGGCCGGGGGTCACTGTCACTTGCACCATGGGGAGCCACCAGCCCACGGGTTTGCCTTCACCTCCCACTCAGGAGCCCCCTCCCCCAGGTGACTCCGGGGGCCACTGCCCTAGAGAACAGACCTCAGACTGGCCCTGGCGTGCCCTTGCCCAGGACCAGACGCCTAGGGGCAGTCCCTCTGGGGCAAAGGCTTCGGGGACCCCTTGCTCCTGCACGTCTTCCTGCGGCGGGCAGCAGCAGAGCCTGGCCTTTCCTGAGCTGGCACTGTTGGCCCAGACTGGCTGGGAGTTTTGCTCACTGGCCTGGGAGGTGAGGATCCCAAGAGGTCACCACATCCAAGCTGCCCGATCTAGGGTGCCCCCTGGGCTGTGCCTGTTGCCAGTGGTGAGTCCAGACCAGTGCACTCTGCCTGCTGGGGAGGTCAGGCCTGTCCCACCCCTCCTCCCACACCAGTCTCCTGGCTTCACCCTGACGCCCAACACTGGTGCTGACTGGTCATTCAACGAAGCTTCTGCCAGTCTGTTCTGGTTACCTGAGTGGGAAACAATGTCTCATTTAAAAACAGTCTATAGGAATGAGTTTCCTCAACCCTCCTGCACTGTTGGTGGGAGTACAGATTGGCACAGCCACTGCGGAGGACAGTATGGGGGTTCCTTAAAAAACTAAAAGTAGACTTACCATGTGATCCAGCAATCCCACTCCTGGGCATATAGCCAGAGAAAAATAAAATTCAAAAAGACCCCAATGTTCATAGCAGCACTATTTACAATAGCCAAAACATGGAAACAGCCCAAATGTCTGTCAAGAGATGACTGGATAAAGAAGATGTGATATGTATACATAGTGAAATACTACTCAGCCATAAAAAAGAATAAAATAATGCCATTTGCAGCAACATGGATGGACCTGGAGGTCATCATTCTAAGTGAAGTAAGCCCGAAAGAGAAAGAAAATTGCCATATTATATCACTTATATGTGGCACCTTTAAAAAAAGGACACAAGTGAACTATTTATTATTTATAGCTTAGATGAGTGATTTCTTGAATATGTGTAAGCACATTTGACTGTCCGTTATGACTGGATTACTGTATTCCGTTGATTTTTATTTTGTGTTTGGCTGTATTCCTTTGATACTATGTAAGTTTGGGGGGGGGGGTCTAGCTCAGGGGTAGAGTGCGTGCTTAGCATGCATGAGGTCCTGGGTTCAAGCTCCAGTCCCTCCTCTAAAAATAAATAAATAAACCTAATTACCCACCCCACCCCCAAAAAAGTTTATTAAAAAAAAAGAAGCTAAAGCTCTAAACTGTTCTGAGAAACAATGATCAGTACAATATGTAAACTAAAAAAATACGTGCAGTATATTGCGTATATGTATTTACATCCAATATATTGTATATGTGCAGTTAAATTGTAAAAATAAAACTGAAAAGTGAAAATAACAAAAAACAAAAAAAGAAATTAGTTTTCTCAACACACAGCTCGAGTCTGCATCTGCCTCTATTTACCTGACTTAAAATCACCAAAGGGGCTTTAAGCACGGAGTTGCCACGTGACCCAAGAGAAATGTCACCTCTGCCAAGAAGCCAGCACCAAAACCCAGCCCTGTCTCCTTCCCCATCACCTTCCCTCCTTCCGTTTTCCTTGATTCCACTCACAGTCTTTATCTCTTTTTAGAAACTAGGCTTTATTAGAGTACATTTTTTTTTGCTTTTTTGGGGGGGAGGTATTAGAGTATAATTTACATACGATGATATTCACCAATTTTAAGCAATTTGATGAGCCTTGACAAGCCTGTAATCATGTAACCACCCCACTAGCGTGGCGTCTGTGGCCACGGCCCGGCTCATGCACAGCTGGGCCATCTCACTAAGCCCTTCGCTCCAGGAACAGCCCTCCTTTCTCCCAGACACTCAGCTTTCCCCTCTCTTTGGCTTCCTTCTCGTCTGCTTTGATTTTATATCTTGTCCCAAAACTACTGGATGTCTGAGCATGTCCATCCTCTCCTGCCGTCTCCTTCTCCTTGCTAACACCCCAGCCACTGCTGTTTGCTGAGAAATCAACCCAGAGGATTGGCGCCACCAGAAAGCAGACCTAGAATGGACCCTCGACACTCCTGGGCTCCCTGTGTTTCTCCCGGGCCACTACTGGGCCCTGCCGGCTCCCACGCCTGGCCCTCCCTGCCTTCTGGAGCCTTCCTCCAGCATTAACCCCGCCCCGCCTCCAGCCCTTCCTCCTCGAAGCAGTGACCACTCTGAAATGCAAGCCTGAGTCTGGAACTCTCTTGCCAAGAATCTTTTAGTGGCTCCTGAGCAGTGGCTTCTTTTCCTGCTCCTGATCCTCTCCCCAGGGTCCTGCCCGATTGCCCCGACTCTCGGCCTCACTCCTGCACCCCTCCCAGGCTCCAGCCACACTGGCCTTGTTCTTATTCGCCTGAGATGCCAAGTTCCCTTCAGCCCCTGCGCCTCTCCCAGGCCAGGCACCTCACGCCACAGTCTCACTCACGACCAATTCTGAGCCACCCCTCTGGTCTCAGCTCCTGACACCCCTCCCCCAACCCCACCCCCTGGGTGTTCACCCCCTGAGAAGCCTTCCTTTAGGTTAAACCCTTACATGTGCCCAGCTAGCACCCTGGGGACCACACCACGCTCAGCCCTGTCCCCAGCCACTAGTCCTGCAGGCCCTCAAGGAATGGTTCCTGCCGGGAAGGGCCGGGGGGACTGGAGGGTGGGGTGGTTCAGCTCATCACCAGGCACAGAGAATGACTGAGGGAGAAAGAACCACCTTCATCCGGCCCTCCTGGTGTCCAAGACAGGACCTCAGACCAGGCTCGGACAGCCGTCGTCAGCTGGGGTACGGGGAGCCTACCTGGGGTGCTGAGGGACCCGGGAGACTCCTGCCCTGTGCAGGTCCCTCAGGCATCACCTGGGACTTTCCGGGACTGTGCCACTGATTAAGACTTTGCTGGTGGGGCCGAGGCACTCGGGCATTTCCTGCCCAGCCTCACTCCCTGAGGCCCCAGCCCTGTGGCCCTGCTCCTTCCTCCCCCGCCTGGGGGCTTTCCACAGAGCCTGAGGCCCCGCTATTTTTAGCTGAAGGAGAGGGGCCAATTCTTGGCCCCACTGCTTCCCCTGAGGGAGCTGGGCAAAAGTGGGGTGGGGGCTGGCCGCCCCCCCCAGCCTGTTCGTTCCTCCCTGCCCCCTAACCTCCCACGCCAGGGTCCACCTGGGCAGCCCAGGTGGCTGGTGCATGAGGATGTCCGGGGCCTGGGCTGGAGCCCTGGGGTGAGGTGGACGCAGGGCCTGGGTGGGCTACCGCCCACTTCCTGTGGCCTCACCCCTGCATCAAAGGCCGCTGCGGGCCTGTGGTCACTCCCAGCTCCCACGCAGCCGGAGGGGCGGGGCCGGCGCAGGAACCCCTGGCAGCTGAGTCCTGCCCCCGGCAGCTTCAAAGCAGCAGGGTGGGCAGCCCTGCGGTTAGTGCAGATCCCGGGGGCAGGGTGGGGGACAGGAAGGGGGGATAACGGGGCTCTCTCCTCTGCTTCTTTGCCCTGCCCACCCCATGGCCTTCCTGGGTGGGCTCAGGACAAAGGCCCAGGCGCTTTCCTGGCCCTCAGATCCTGTCCTGGAGCGGGACTGCCTTGGTGGGGGGTGCCTTCGTGACTGCACCATGTGTGTGGGATCCAAGCGGGGTCACCCCACAGTGCAGCCCCCTAGAGAAGCCACAGGAATCAAAGTGGGGGCACCCTGGGGCCCCAGAGGTCCCTGGCTGCGGTGAGGCCGGGCGGACAAGCTTCCCTTTCTTCCCCGCCTTCTCCCTCCCTGCTCGCCCCACTTTTCTGCCTGAAGTGGGGGCAGCGGGGAGGGGAGGGGACAGGGGAAGAAGGGCTTGCCTGTCTGGGCCCGCCCTGGAGCGGCCCCTGCCCCCACCCACCGCAGAGGTGGGCTGGCCAGGCTGCAGTGGGCTTGACCTCACGCCAGCTCCCTGAAGACCAAGGACTGGCAGGGAAGTGGGGTGGGGGCGCCAGAGCCTCCAAGCAGCCGCCCCAGAGCTCAGCAGACGTGAGAACAGACAGTGCCTGTGAGCAAGTTGGGGGAGGAAACTTCCAGGGTCCCCTGGGGTCAGCTCCAGGACAGTTGCCATTTTTAATCTGCGCAAGAGACTTAGAAGGAGCCGCGAGGGCTGTAACCTAGATCCACTCAGAGCCGGCCCTGGAGGTGAGGCCCCAGAACAGTCCCCGCCCCAAGCTGTGTGCCCCCAAGGGCAGAGGGACCCTGGCCGACTTTGTCTTGTCCTGCCAGAGACCTGAGCTCACGGTGGCCCTCCCAGCCAAGGTCCAAGGTAGCCTTACAGGGTCTGCCTGCTCTGGGCTGGCTTGGCCCCATCCCCAGCCTCCAGGCCCTTACCTCCCTTCTCCTCCACTCTTGGGTGCGGGTAGGGGAGCCCCAATCTAGGGACCTGAAGGAGCCCCTCTCATGAGCCTGCAGCCCCAGTGCCTGGGCTGAAGCGAGAGCTAGCTTCAGTCCACCCATCAGGGCAGGTGGGAGACCCATGCCCCAGGAAGGCTGGCCTGGGGGCTCTCTGTATCAGGCACGGGGTGTCCTGGAGGTGCCCTCTGGCTCCCCGGGTTCCCCACCCGGTCCAGTCCTCCTAGACCCTTTGTGCTGGCCCAGGCTGTCTCTCAGATCTGTGCCCCCCCCCTCAATTCTGAGACCCCCCACCCCCAACCCCCTAACTGCTTCTCCACTCTTGGGGTGCCTGCCTGGACCCAGGAGACTCAGGGTGCTGCACAGGGGTGCAGTGGGGGATTCCCAGTAATGCCCACCCTGCTGGTGCTAGGATGGGGACTCCCATCACCCTCCCATTCTCCAAGGGCCACTATGTGGGCTGCTGCTTTGCAGACACACCTCCCACCTTCCACAGGCCTCTCCACCCTGTGAAAAATGTTAAAAATGTGACCTGGGGGAACCAGGAAAGGTGACCTCTGTGCCCTGGTGCAATCAGAGCCCCAGAAGAGCAGAAGAGAGGCTATACCGGGAAATGCGGCCACCTGCCACCATTGCTGGTTTTTGGGGTCGCATGTCGAAAATTTGTAGCATCCAGAGAGCCTAAGACCTGGCTCTTACCATTGCCCCATTCTTCCCCTTCCCAGGGCTGGGACTGGCCCTCTGAGGCCCAGAGGTCCAGGCCTTAGTTTCCATCCAGCCACCACAAAGCAGGCTGGCTGGCACCAGGGTCCCACAGGTGAGGGGCCTCTAAGTGGCAGGGAGCGAAAAGCAGGACCAGATTGCTGACTGGCTCCTGGAGCCTGGCCTGGTCAGTGGGTCAGGATCAGTCAACACTCATTAAACTTATCCCCACACAGACTGACAAATACAAAAACACCAAGCTGCCTCACGCAACTCACAGGCAAACACAAGCTTTTGGAAAAGTAACCTGGCCACACCCAGGCACACTCTTAGGAACCTGATTTGCAGGGAAAGCACTGACCTGCAAGGGTCCTTGGACAAGTGTGCTTGTGGCAGCTAAGGCTGATGAGAAAGATCCAGAACCTGGGTATGCACCAGCTGAGGGGACACAGGGGCCACCCTAGTCAGGACAGCATGTTGTGCGCGTTCGTGGGCAAATACAGGAAGGTTGACATTGGCATCTCTGGGCACCAGAGCGAGCTCGACAAGGACAGTCATCCTCCCCACACTGTCCTCCTGGCTGCACTGAGCCTATGTTACATTTTGAACAACAGAAGGAAGCCCCGCTTCACATCAAACTCTGTGCTGGGTGCCGCGGTGGTAGAGGGGCTCCCAGGCCGGAGTGACACTGGGCCCCCAATGTGTAGTGACCCTTCTGAGTCGGGTATGGGGCCCCAGGGACCACCCAGGAGCAGGGCTGTGGCCCACACAACGCCAGGGGGCACTGCGCATGCACTGGAGTCTGCATACATGGTGCAGACTGTGTCCCCCCCAGAGGCCTGAGCCCCAGCGAACTGGGCCCTCATCAGATTGGCCTGTAGGGCTCTGGACCCCGACCCAGACTTTCCCGTGATGGGGCCTCGTGTGTGGGGAGGCTGAGACCGACACTGCAGGAAGGCAGGAAGGAGGCGGCCGGTAGGGCATCATGCCCCCACAGCCCCACCACCCTTGAGGGGGCAGTTCTCTCTGATTCCAGATGTTCAGCAGCTGTCCCGGCCACTTCCGCCCCTTCTCTGACCCTGCATCCGCCAGGAAGCATCCCCTCCTGTCCTCGGGCTCCAAGCCACCCCCCACCTTCCCGGCACCCCATTTCCTGAGCAGAGGCGTTTCTGCAGACTCAGCTCCCCCTCCCGCGGGCCGCTTCAGCTTTCCCAAGGCCGGCTGGCTGGACACCCTCTACTAGGGGCTGGGACCTGGCCCCCGCCCGCCCCTCCAGCCTCTGGGACTGGTTTTCTCTTTCTCCCTCCCTTCCTTTTCTGAGGTTGGCAGCATAAATCAGGGCCTCCAGGGAAGCTGAGCAGAAGGGCCAGGAGGGAGCCTGCCTCAGTGGGGGAGGGTGGGAGCCCTGTGGGGCGAAGGCCAGAGGTCACAGAGCCCAGCAGGCTGGAGGGGGGCAGGGAATGCTTGCTCAGTGTCTGCCTGTTGGACACTGGGAGTAGCCTCCTCTGTCTGAGAGCAGAGAACCAGGGACACAGCCCCACTTTCCCTGAGCAGACATGGTGGGGGGGGGCACAAGAGATCACTGCTGCTGCAGCTGGTCCAGTCTGAGGGGTTCTTCTGGTGAGGGGACAGCACGAGGAGGGCTCCCTTCCTGCCACATGCCTTCCCATCTCAACAGAGCTGCTGGTTCTGGGACACCCGTGCTCCCGTGGGCTGGGGGCAGGACTAGGGGGTGCTCAGGGGCCGGCTAAACACAGGGTGAGGGCTCCGGGGGGCCAGCAGCTCCAGACTGCTGACCTCTGGCCCTCAGAATCCGGTCTCTAGCTGCCCCACACCGGCCCCCGCTTCCTGCTGTCCGGGGGGAGCCAAGGCAGGTGGGCCTGGCTGCAGGAAAGCCTCTGCTTCCAAACGTAAGTCTCAGAGCCAGCCGAGACAGACAGGAGACTGCCCCCAGGAGGGCGCCACTCCTCCAAGCCCCATCTTTCCTCGGGGGGTCAAAACAAAATGTGACGTGTCCAACATACTGTGTGGACAGTCCTGCAGGACACCCCACCATGTACCCCTGCGTCTGCCTGGGTTTCGGCTGAGGACCAACAGGGCCCTCTGCCCTGTTGCTGGGGGTCACTCCTGAGGACTCAGAAAATGAGCCTGGAGCCTCTCGGTCTGCACTTCCCTCCCCTGGACAGGATAAACAGCACCTGAGTTTATGAAAAGGTTCCTAAGAGGGTAAAAGCCCCCACCCTCCCCTCCCCCAAGGCTTCCATCTCTACCCCAAACCTCAGGGCCAGGGTGGACATTTCAGGAGGACAGGGACCACCAATCCCAGAGGGCAGCTCGGCCTACCCCTTGACTCCAGGTGTGGTACTTGTGGGCTCCCTCCCAGGGCAGTCCTCCCACTGCCCCTGCTGCCACCCAGGACCCAGGGAAGAGGGCAAGTGGTTGCAAGGCAGAAGGAACTGTAGGGGAACCCTTGCCCAGGTGGGCCAGTGGACCCTTGGTCCTCAGGACCTGAGCAATGAGTGAAGCAGTCCAAGCTAGAGTCAGAGCTGGATAATCAGGAAAACTTGGAATTCAGCTGGCCTGGGGAAGGGGTGCTGGGAGTAGGGCTGCCAGACTTAGCAAAAAACAACCAACACATCTATGAACAGGATATCCAGTTGGGGTTGAATTTCAGATAAACAGTATTTTAATATGAGGAAGACGTTTCATGCAATACTTAGGACATACTCATCCTTAAAAAGTATGAGTTGTTTATTTGAAATTCAAATTAAACTGGGTGTTCTGTATTTTACCAAAAAACACGGGTAGGGGGATATTCAACCTTCTCCACTCACTCTGCTAATTGACCCCTCCTGCCCCCAAGCCCTAAGGACAGCAGCAGTCCTCAGCTCTGCTTTCCAAGCCTGGCAGGGCTGACTGGGACAGCAGTGGCCGCGACTCAGGTGCACAGGGCATGCCAGGCTCTGGAGCCCCCTACCCAGAGGGCTGGGGTCTCTGAGGCAGGCCTCTTGGGTTCTGAGGGCCCGGATGGCTTCTGTTTCGGGTCCAGGCAACAGTTGAATGAGCCCCTGGAACCTGGCTCTTCCCATGCTCCCCGCTAATAGACTCTAACCCTGCCCCCTCTGCTGGCAGGTGGACTGGCCCTCTCTGGTGCAGGAGAGAAAGGGGAACCCACCAGAGCCCTCCAGAAAAGAGGAAGGTACAGCTTGTGGGGTGGTTTGAAGGGGAGGAGGGCTCACCAGGGGCTGAAAATGAGGAACACTGGCTAGGCAGGACCCACCTGGGGAAGGCACCCATGGAAAGAGGATCTGGGACAGGCGGGGGTTTCCAGGCTGCACTCACCCCTTTCCTGGGAAGGATGGGGTGCAGGGGCAGGGGCCTAGGCAGTGGACAAACACTGCCTTCCTGCTCCAGCAGCCCCACCAGCTAGCCTTGGCTGCTCCCCTGCACTGGGAAGGCCGGACAGGAAACTGCTACTCATAGTGGGTGCCATTCTCCCGGACCCCCCCCCCCCGGTCTTTGCAGATGCTCACACAGCCTGATCCCCGGGGTGCTTCTTCCTGCCTCTGCTCCCTCTCCTACAAGTGCAGGCACCTCAGGAGGTGGGACAGGGTCCCACAGCAAGCTGGTTCAGTGTGTGGGAAAGCATTCATTTTTCCCAGCAAGATCCCAGCCACTGCCCCAGAAGAGGTTAGGGCTGTTCGACTTCTGGCCTGTCTGTCCACCTTCAGAGTGGGATGCTGCTCAGGTGTGGGTAGAGGTGGGCTTGGGCATGGGTGGGAGGCTGGTGTGGCAGGGCCCCCAAGAGGAGGCAGGCAGGAGGGTCTGGGGATGGTGTGGCGGCAGCGGAGTCCTAACGCTGTGTCCCGGGGGGCGGGGCAGAACTTGAGGCCCACCACCCCTGGGGACCTTTTGTGCGCCCATCATGGGGTGTCGGCCTCTCTCCCAGCAACAGTGACTCACAAAGCTGGCCAGCGCCAGGCAGATGCCGCCTCCCCTGGGTCCTGGAAGGCCCAGGTCACAAAGGCCATTAGGGCCAAGCCCCCAGAAGGCACGTCCCAAGGCAGCCCTATCCGCGCTCCCCTCTGCAGCTACCCGCAGGGCCGGGCCTGGACCTCCAGCCGCGACCCTGGCCCGGCGACTGGGCGTTAGGGCTCGGTCCGTGCCTGGTGACCTCGAGGCCCATGTGCGTGGTCTGCTTCGTGAAGGCGCTGGTGCACGTGTTCAAAATTTACCTGACCGCCAACTACACCTACAATTTCCGCAGCTGGCCGGTGGACTTCCGCTGGGATGACGTGAGCGCCGCCTCCAGGGGTGGCAGCGGTCACCGCGCGCTAACGTGCGCGGCGGCCGCGGCGGGCGTGTGGCTGCTGCGGGGCGCGGCGCTGGGCGGGGACGCGCCGGGGCGGCCACTGCGCGGAGCGCGCAGCCAGGCGCAGTGCCTCCTGCAGCAGATCCGCGAACTGCCCAGCCAGCTCGCCAGCTATGCTCTGGCCCACTCGCTGGGTCGCTGGCTCGTGTACCCCGGCTCCATGTTCCTGATGACGCGCGCGCTGCTGCCGCTGCTGCAGCAGGGCCAAGAGCGCCTCGTGGAGCGCTACCGCGGTCGGCGCGCCAAGCTGGTGGCCTGTGACGGCAACGAGATCGACACCATGTTCATGGACCGCCGCCAGCACCCGGGCAGCCACGGCCGTGGCCTGCGCCTCGTCATCTGCTGCGAAGGCAATGCCGGCTTCTACGAGATGGGCTGCCTGTCGGCGCCACTGGAGGCCGGTTACTCGGTGCTGGGCTGGAACCACCCCGGCTTCGGGGGCAGCACCGGCGCGCCGTTCCCTCAGCACGACGCCAACGCCATGGACGTGGTGGTCAAGTACGCGCTGCACCGCCTGCACTTCCCGCCTGCGCACGTGGTGGTCTACGGCTGGTCCATCGGCGGCTTCACGGCCACCTGGGCTACTATGACGTACCCAGAGCTGGGTGCGCTGGTGCTTGACGCCACCTTCGACGACCTCGTGCCGCTGGCGCTGAAGGTAATGCCCCAGAGCTGGAAGGGGCTGGTGGTGCGCACCGTGCGCGAGCACTTCAACCTCAACGTGGCCGAGCAGCTGTGCCGCTACCCCGGGCCTGTGCTGCTGCTCCGGCGCACACAGGACGACGTGGTCAGCACCTCGGGCCACCTGCGCCCCCTGCCGTCCGGCGACGTGGAGGGCAACCGCGGCAACGAGCTGCTCCTGCGCCTGCTGCAGCACCGCTACCCCGCCGTGATGATGCGCGAGGGCCTCGCCGTGGTGACCCGCTGGCTGCGCACCGGCAGCCTGGCGCAGGAGGCCGCCTTCTTCGCGCGCTACCGCGTGGACGACGAGTGGTGCCTGGAACTGCTGCGCTCCTATCGCGCGCGCTGCGAGGACCTGCGGGAGGACGAGGAGGCCTGGGGGCCGCACGGGCTTGTCTTCCCCTGGCTGGTGGGCCAGGGCCTTAGCCCGCGGCGGCGCAGGCAGCTCGCGCTGTTCCTGGCGCGCAAACACCTCAAGAACGTGGAGGCAACTCACTGCAGTCCGCTGGAACCAGAGGACTTTCAGTTCCCCTGGAGACTGTAGATCGCGCCTTTGCGGGTCCGTTCCGCACACCCCCAAATTAGTAAATCTGGCCCTGCCTGGGGGAGGTTGGGGCAGCAGAGAGGGACCTGGTGCTCTCCCTTACTGCGGCATCCCCTTCTCGTCTTTCTCTTCCTCCCTCCCAGTCCATTCCCAGCTCCTAAAGGGAATGCAGAGATTAACCTGACCTAGTGTATGATGGTGGTTTGATCACCTCAAAAGGATGGTGGGAAGAGGGACGGTGGGACGCCAGGAGGGGTCCTGCACCTGGCCTGGGTCGTAGCATGCTCTGGGAAAGATGAAGTGTTGAAGGGTCTGTGCAAGTCGCCGCTAGCTGTGAAGGGACATTAGCTTTGGAAGGCTATACAGGTCTTAGCAGCTGGACCTTCCCAGGAGTGTGATACTGCTGCTTCATAGGTTCTCCCCCCTTACCTTCCGCCAATCCCAGCTTCTACAGGACTCAGAGTAAGTGGCACATCAATGTGGGACTACAGTCACACCCGCACTGACCACTCATTGCTTAGTTCCTGACTCAGGGATGCAATTCAGAATGAGAAACAAGCCCTTTTTATTATCCATGTACATGAACTGCATGAAACAGGGACTGCTTGCTGGCTGTCCCCAACCCTGGGGAACAGGGGCTGGTCAGGGTGGGTTGAGCTGGAAACTGGAAAAACTGAAAGGCAAGTGGGGCAGACATAACTGACAGGCCCAGAGCAAGACCTGGCCTTGATGCACCTGGGCTACTGCGAGCATAGGTAGGTACCTAAGGTGATGTAAAGTACCAGGAAGACCTATGGGGAGAAGGTGAGCTTTGAGCTGAGACAAGAAGAGGAGCTAGTCAGCTGACGAAGGGCTTTCAAACTTAGGGATAGACACAAGCAGAGGGCTCCGCCGGAAGGAGGAGTGCTGTTCGGAATGGTCAGATCCTCAAAGCTTTGAATACCATTAAAGAATGTACTTGCAGAGACAATTAGTCAAAGGGGGGTAAGTCCTCGGACTTGTTTTAGCGGGACTGGCTTGTCTAATGGTTGCACACCTCTCCTTTGAGAAGTCTGGCAAACTTTCCTTCAGAGTCTGCCGCAGCTCGACTAGCTGTGTGGTGGGCAAGTTACTCTGGCCTCAGTTTCCTCATCTGTAAAGTGGGGAGGGTCCCACTTGGC